>NC_054553.1:28924000-29274000 GCF_017654505.1 Polyodon spathula
CAACCAACAGTTTGTGTGCAGCCGGTGCTGTCAGTTGCAGCTTATTATAATGTCATTGACTCCGAAGAGGAGTATTTATTCTAAATCGTCCAAACACAAACCTGGATTCACATGTCTTTCCAGTTGGCTCAGGCAGCCTGTCTGTGTATGAGATAACATTTATTGCACAAAGCATGCAAGAGAATGCAAAGACAAATGTCTCTCTATTATTATTACTGCTTGATCGGTGCAATACATTTTGAACATCTTAGTAAGTTTTGCATTAAATCAGTTTAGCCAAATTGGATTAACAGTTGCTGACAGTGTCTATTTCTTTAAAATACTTTAATGAATGCTGTCATTTTTTTACGGTGAAATGAAAATTAAAAAGATGTTTTGGCAGATTGTTTATAATTATATGTATAATTGTTGCCTAAAAAATCTTGGTTAGATCTTCTAAAGTTGGATCAAATGCAAACTATTCTTAACATGCATCTTTAAATAAATAAATACATACATCGATTATAAGTAGATCACAGCATTACCAGCAATGGACTTGAAACATATGCAGTATAGAGGTAGTCAAATGGTACAGCAATAGATTACAAGAGTGTATTTTATGTACATGTTGTTGCGGTTCCATTACGGGCATGCTTTATCTTTGCACAAAACCAATGCCTTGCCATTGAAGATAATTTTGTAAGGGTAGCTTTCCACACAGAGAAATACTATTTCCTCCAATAGGAGATGGGCAATTATGAGAGAAGGCTGTCACAACACCAGTCAAAACAGGATTCAGTCTAGTGAAGTGGAAACAGGGGAATCCTGTCTTCACCATTTTAAACTTGAACTCAGCTTGATATGGTTTGAAATGTATGGTGCGTGAAGACTTCCTGGTCTTTTATTTAAAGAGAAATAGAGGTTTTAAAAAAGTATTTTGGACAAAGGCAGCCATATATGGTTAGTCTTCACACAGAGCTTCTGTAAACAATTAGACCTCTGTATGGAAGATGGAGAGCAATTGAATGAAGAACAGAACTGAGATCACCCATATGTATGTCAAACCGACAATATATTATTGATTTGCTTGTGATTTTGGCTGCATCATATGATGGGCTGAAGTTGTATTGTTTTGTAATTTTTTTGTTACTTTTATTTGGCAAAAATAATTTGGCTTCAGTTGCAGAGACAAACTAACTTCAGAGAATTGTCTCCAGTCAGTTTGTCTGCATAGTGGAACGTGTTGTGTTCACAGAAGACTTTTTTAACCCTAAATATGATCCACCTCCAACAGCCCCCGTCTGCTAACTCTCTCCACTTCCCTGGTGGGACTTCAATCGATCCGAGTCTTCAAGTAAGGTTCAGTCGCTATTTAAACTGTTTTTCTACACAAGTGCACATGGACAATAATTGGCAGCTATTGCATCCTTTGAATAGATGACCTCTGTTTAGCTCATTGAAACTGGAATATAAGAAATGCTTTGACATTTTGGTCGATAGCCAGATTTGTGATTATAGCACAAAGACTAGAGGTAAGAGCAGTCGTGCTGTCATCTGCAATAAGACTGCTGTCCCAGTTAAAGACTTTGAAAAAAATAGATAAAGAGATCCTGTTTTTTTACAGTGTTCTGCGTTTCAGATTTATGGGTTGGGAGTGTGCTTTGTTGCAGTTGTATTATTTTGGGAATATTTCAGGGAGACCCCTCTAGGGTACTCCTAGAAACTGAACCTCCCCTTGAAGCCTTGGATATAAAGACTAGGTGTATTCTTTTCTACTTATGAAGCCTGGTGCATTAGTAAGATTGAGACTCCAGGCACATGTCCACTGAAGAACACATATCAGCAAATTTAGTTAATGACCAAGGAATATATTTATAATGCATGTTGAAAGTAGATAAAAAAAAAAGAATCCTTCTAGCCACCTCTGGTAATGACATGCAGTTAATGTTGTTCATTTTGAACTTCATGGACACAATTAAGTGTTTTACAGTCCATGAGGATAATCATTGCAGCACTAAAAGGACTCAGGGTGTGCCTTTCCTTCCGATACAGCAACCTTTCAGAAATTGATTTCCGCTTTTTGTCTGAAACGATAATTGCGAAGAGGGACAAATGAAGTCACAGTCAATTTGAGGAGAAGATAGTGCTGATTGAGAGCATGGATTGCCAATCATGCCAACCAAATCCCTTATCCAGTGCTTAAAACTATTCTGAGCATGCTTACTGGAAAAAAAAACAATTCAAGTATATATATATATATATATATATATATATATATATATATATATATATATATATATATATATATAGACACACACACACACACACACACACACTATATAGCAGGAAATTTTGGCTGGTATTACGTTCAGCAGATTTGCTACCGTGGTAGATTTTGACGGTTTTTGAATTGCCATTTTTCAATTGAATTTTTAATTGCACGTTGACAAAGAAAAATGCCACAGTTTTGAAGTTTTCAAAAAACATTCAAATCAGTCTTCTAAAACAGTATCCTTTTTACAGTAACTCGTTCCAGCATCTACAATGTCACTGCAGCAACTTGGATAAGAACAAAGAAGGCCTTCTAAGAATGAGTTACAGTATGATCGTTATATAGTCCTTAATTTTAAGATACCAGTAATTGGAAAGGATTAGTAGCTGCAGTACACTTTAAAGAGAGGCATTTGCTAACTCTCAGTTTTAAAACATAGCTCTGATTCACTAACATAACACAGTGGAATGATCACAATATAATTTAGTAATTGCAGGACAGTATTGCCACGTGCCATTTTAGTTAATAGACTAGCAAGCACTGGCAAAACCAACTCATTTTTATATGGTGCAGAACTCATTTATTTGAACATATTGTTTAGGGACGTTGTGATACCTGCACGGTGGGTGTCTTAATAGTAGCATCTACAATGAATCGACAGTAACAATCCAAAGCAAATTTGTTTTTGTTACAGACTTTCTAACAAGTCTGGAATCAACTATTTAGGCTGTTACAGTACTTAATTAACCCCTTGTAAAAAAAATAACACAAAACTGCAAAACACATAAAAAAGAACAGTAGTATAGGAAAACAGTAGCTGGTTTTGTTTTTTTCCAGACTGTAATCCTATAATGTCTGTGACTCTATGTTGGAGGGGGGAGAGACCACTGAGCTGCAGACCATAAATGGTTAAATGGCCATTTAGAATGTCACAAATAATTTATTTTTTTTTGTTGTTGTTTGTTTGTTTGTTGTTTTTAAAACAAACATTGTGTACCAGTATAATACCTTTTACGTTAAATTGCAGACAAGTTCAAAATATCACTGGCTATAAAAGAAACCCTCTTCAAAGCTTTTATAATATGTATCTGACATTGGCACCATTACCAAACCAACAGTGCATTTATAGCACTGCATATCTCAGGGGCAAATTGCTGAGTTGCCCCGTTGCGACACCTTTGGTATTTATTAACAGCGCTGGATCCATAATGAAGCTGCCCTAGCACGCCTACTGATCCATAAATTAATGAATAATGATAGGCAAGCAAATGAAGGTTCTGAACACTGTTTGTGAAGTGCAGTGATGTATAAAAATAAGTGCAAATGACTTCTTGTGATGGATAATGTGTGCTTGCAGAGTGGATTGCTGATTCCAGTTTGCAGATGGAGCTGGCTGCAGCCCCGCTTTGATATTAGAAGGAGATTTAGTTTTACAGGCTGGTTTCATGGTGCAGATGGAACTATGACTGTAGACAGGCTTCCAGTGGCAGTTTGTGGGAGTGGACTGATAATATACTGCTAGTTGTCTACCTTTGCTGAAGATCCTGCCTAGATACTGAAAGCACCCTCTGCACCATGCAAGCAAGCAGAGAGTCTGTTTGTGCTGATACCTTACACGACCTTACATAGTCGTACAACTAGAACAATATGTCCACTGCTTTAATTATACGCCACAGTTAACAAGGCATATTTCACGCTTGGCCGATACTAACAGCACCCCCATAGCAGATATTTAATTAGACCAGCAGGTGAAAAAAAAACAACTTTGTAAATGAGGAATGTCTGCCTTGTGTATGAAGTCATGGGGAAAAAAAAAAACATGAGTTTGGGTTGACGTTAACAAATGGTGTTCATTACTTATTTTCCGTGTGACCAGTCCTGATCTCTGATGTAGATATTGGGAAGTTCAGTCATTTTATTTTAATCATTTCGCTTTTTTAAGATGAAAGATGGCAGGCAGTCAGGAGTAAAGCTGCTTATCATTGAAGAAGGATGGTAATTTTTATTACACGCTGACAGTGATAAATAGCTTTCAGAAAGCAAGGAGCTTGTTCTGATCTGTCCCTTTTGCTTAGGAGTTGTAAGGAACATTTTACTGCATGTGCTGTGTGTTGATATGGTGTCTCTATGCAATAATATACAGTTACTAGCTTGCAAAATATTCCGACTACAATGCAGCCTTTGCTGGGGGGGAAGATCATTCATTGTTAGATGTTCTACATTTCAACAATAGCCGTTACTTATGGATGCAGGAAGGCGATCCTAAAAAATACAGACTCACACATTTCTGATCTGCCATGGATCACGCATAATGCACCTCCAGGTCAAAAGATTTATTCACTTTTTATAGCTAATAAACATTCATTCTTTCCCCATTCAAAGCCATTATTGAAATCGATGGGAAATGTGTATCAGTGTGAACTGGAGCTTGTTTTCTGGGGCATTTCCTCCTCTGTTAAACCTGAAACTTGGATACATCCTTCCAGTGCCACCCACCTAGAAGGAACTTTATATTGTCCGTACATTTTAGATGGTCGACAAATAAGATAAAGCAACTCACAGGAGCAATAACTGCTTACTTCTGTTAATAATAAAGAATTACCATTTGTCATTCTGTATGAATCACCAGCCATTTATATGAAGCATAATCAAAACCCTATCCTCTTAATCCTTTGCTAATCTGCAGATAACTGGGAGAATATTGGAGCAATTTTAATTAATCTCCTTTTTTCTGTATGAAAAGATGTCAGTCTGCTCAGAGAGACAGCGAACTGCAACGTCTAATAGTCCTCTTTAATGAATATGTCCAGCTTCTAAAGACAAGGCTGCTAGGCTTCATTAACTGTTATCTTGCTGACTTCCACATTCATCAAATGTCTGTTGGAGCAATGTTTCCGGGTGACAGGTGAACCGGGTCACTAAGGACCAGGCAGAGCTGCTGTGTAAATGCGCTGGACAGCAATGCTCTGATCCCGTGCATGTTAAGGCTATCTGTATGAGAATATCTAGCGGTGCCGGAGCTTACAAACATTCAGTGTAATTGTATAAATGTTAACAAGTTCATTACTGGTGTTTCAATGAAAGGTTAGAGAGTGTGTTGAATCACATGAATAAACCAAAAAAGTGTAATAAATAAATCAGCATAAAATAAGAACAGTCTTAAAAGATAGTTCATAGAGCCTATTGAATTCATTTTAAACATATTGGTGTTGAAAATGCAATAGCACCAATGATAATAATAATAATAATAATAATAATAATAATAATAATAATAATAATAATGTTTCAGTAAAACTGTTGTGGAGTGTATTGAATGAAATTTTGCACACTGAATGACATTTCTAATTGTGTGTTTTAGAATGCACAGTAATATTAATAACTGCAGCCATTTCATAAGCCTCTCTCAATCCTGTAACCAGTGCTCATGCATCCTATGGCTTTTTAAACCATGCCCTACTGAAAAGGCATGGCAGAGCTTGAAGAGAGGAGCATGACTGGCTTGAACTGTTGGATACTGCTGCCTCTTAGAGGAAGGAATGCTGTGCCCTGCCCGCTTCCGGACACATTGTATCTGCTGTGCCTCTGGTGTGCATGAGGACACTAGCATCTGGAGCTGAAACATTATGTGGTCTTATTTAAACAAGACATATTTACAAAAGCATTTTATTAAATAAATACAACTAACATACTTTATTGCATTCAATGTATTTTGGAAACTTTAGGAAACTATGATCAAGCATTTCAAATTTGCAACAGTTTTTTTTTTGTTTGTTTGTTTTTTTACAAAAGGAAGAACAAAATGAAAATGTCCAACAAAAGGTTAATTAAATATAAAACCAATGGGTCTATTTTACAAAGTGACCCCAACATGCACACACATTTTAATGAATGGAATAAAATCATGTTAATGCCACAAATCTCAATAACACAGCATGTTAATTAAGTGAAAAAATGCTTTAACAGAAAGCAGGTCATTCTGGAGTCCAGGCTCTTTGTAAATTGATGTAATATAATAATGTACCTGTCAGTAAAATAAAGCTCACCAACCAGTTTTTTTTGTTATAATAAAGTATGTGCACATTATGGATTTTATTAATAACATTGATACGGGTAAGAGCAGCTACATTTGTGGTAAAGAATTCCTAAACATCCCCCCGGCCCAGGAGAGGTTTAGCTCGCTAAAGCAAAAGCAATATAAATACTTTTGGATTCAACTCATCCATATAGGTGTGTCTCGGCTCTCATGACTACCAGTCAAGGGAAATGGCAGGGAAGGAGTGTTAAATAAATTATAACAGCAGAGTCTGTCCAGGATTTATAACCGTGTGACAGTAAACCTGAATCTTGTTACACAGTAATCCAGGACGCATTGATGTTCTACTAAAACGGAAACACAAACATGAAGTACAAAGACTATGAAATGCCAGCATGCTTTTGATTTATCTGGATCAGACCATAAAAAAGAGAATAAAAGAGCAACAATTGTTTGTAGCCCGGATCTATTATTAAGAATACATTTTTGAGTAATGGGTTTGTGGCTATTATAGCATACTGGTCGACTGCAGCAAACGTTAATCCAGCAAAGGTAAAGAGTGCTTTAAACAGCTACAAATGTAATATTAAGTAAACGATAGATCAGCCGCATGAATGGTTTACTTAGTTTACAATGCAATCTATTGAATGCAGCTGCGTAATTCATTTCAGTTATGGCAGCATATAAAAACAGGTTTGTTTGTGAAGAGAGAGACGGATTTCTAGAGCGATTAAACAGTAGGGCTGTCATATTCTGAATAGTTATACAGCAATGAGAAGATTACTATCTCCCTCATAGGTGACATTTTCAATATTTCCACCCATGAAGACGAATTAATGAAGTGCCAAAAAGCTACCAATGAACTAGTTTGTTTGTGACAGAAAACAGGTCTACTGTAATTCATTTTAACAGCTATTAAGATTTTTCTCCCTGTATCTTGTGATAAGGGGATAATAAAAGCTACAGAAGCTGATAATGATATATGCAATACTATTGTAGCTTGCATATTTTGTTTTGTTGCACTGCGCCAATTTTTTTATTAATGTGCACCATTTATTATTAAAACAAAACAAACAAAAAAAGACTGCCAATATTATAGAACTTGCAATTAACACACATGGTGCACGAACGGCCCCTAAGTGATTTTTCATTTAAGAAAACAAAATGTTGCTAACTGGGGAAAAAAAAAAGTCCAGTGTTTATTTTGTATTACTAAAATGATCTAAAAAAACGTTTCTGCCTCGCACAGTCAGTTATCCATAGCAACAAGCGTGTCGCAAATAGCAGTCCAGCAGAAACATCAAACCCACTTAAAACACATCCAGACGCTCCACAGCCTGCTAACATGCAAGCATTGTATCTGTGTTGGCAAACAGATTCCTTTGCCTTGCAGGGTGATGTGAAAACTTTTGACCCGGGGATCAGGGAGGAACCTTGCAGTTATCATGCTGCTCCCCAAGTCTCTTATTTACAGCAAAGAAGGGTGTGATTTGTTAAGCACCGGGTGCTCTCCATTGTCACTCAACATGGGGACATCTGGCACAAGCAAGAAGGCACAGTGATTCAGGCTCCATCCCCTATTCTCAGCCACTGAGCTGTACAGCATTAAAACACTGCCTCTGCTTTTTCATGCTAATTCTGAAAATATAAGAGCAGATGTGAAACATTTGCGTCTGTTCTTGTTCACTTGTAAAGAGATAATGCACCCTTATTATTTTATTTCCTTCTGAAAGAATATGTGTCTTCCTTGGTGGCCTACAAGAGATGATGCTTATATGCAACAGTGCCAAATCAAACTTGCTAAGTGGTTAAAAGGAATCCTGGCTAGCTGATGTTCCCATATTAAGTTATTTTGCAAAGCTTTTAATTCCCCACTGCTGTATTTTAATAATGTCCTAAAAAGCTTGTACATTTTGGAAAATAATAATAAAAACAATTAAGAATTTTAGCTAATGGAAAAAGTAAATGAAAGGCTTTTCCTGTTTGCACTTTCACAAAAACGTACATTTCATTGTCATTACAAGGGATGACACTCAGGTTTTTATTAAAGGGAATATTTTCTCCGGTCTCATTTTAGACAGATTTTATTTATGTTTTTACAAAGCCATTCAGTTAATATTGGAGTTACATTTATATTATGATATGCTTATTATGATCTAAGCCTGTTATATTTATGATCTATCTTGTGGTATAAAGTCATAGAGTTTTTTTGCACTTTTTTTTTTCATGAAATGAAAATAGAAAACATTCAAAACCAAAAATAACAACTTAGATTTACACAAATTGAGCTTATACTCCAGGGCAAGGTTTAAATCACTTTTGTCTAAAGGTGCAACATTTTTTAGCACCACAAAACTTTAGAAATGACATACTGTATGACAGCTGCCTTAAAAAAAGTTACATGTTATAGCAGGAGTATTCAACCCTGGTCCTGGTTTCAACTGAGCTCTCAGTTATTTAATTGCACCAATTATTGGCTTAATTAGTCAAGATTAACAGGTGCTCGAGATCTTTAACCACTGATGATGTAAAGAGTCTTAGAAAACCTGCAGGATTTGGGCTCTCAAGGACCAGGTTTGTAGACCCCTGTGTTACAGTATATGGCAGGGGTTCTTAACTGGGGGTCCCTGGCCCCCTTGAATAGGTTTCAAGAGGTCTTCCAAAAATAAACCAGAGAATGTGTTATTTTGCATGCATGCTTATGACATGCTAATCTATTAGCTTCAGCATGCCATAAGCATGTACAGAAATGAACGTGTTCTCAGGTAATGTAACATTCTCGGGTTACGTATGAGCTATTTCAGCGGGAGAATGACAGATTACAAAGCAGAGGGAAAATCGTTGGAAACACACAAAATAAATACAAGATACGGATACATTTTTAATTCCACCATCCACATCAAAGCAACAAACCCCACAGAATGATGGTACAGAACTTCCTTCAACAAGTTAAACCGTAAGGGCAGAAGAACAGCGAGGAGGTGGTGCTGTGAGTAAAAAACATAAAGCCGTTATTAACCCTGCAAAATTAAAAAAATACGAAGACGGCTGCTTGAATTTTGCTTTTATTTATACTGGAAGTGGAGCTATACCTCAACCGCAGTGTGAAATTTGTGCACAAGTACTGTCCAATGAATGTTTGAAACCCTCCAAAATTACACAGACATTATTGTATACCACTAAATTGGCTGCATTATTTTCCTGTTATATTATTAATCTATTCTGTGTGCCAGGTTTGGCTTCACCAACATATCTATCACTAGACGTATACTAATAATTATTATATTATTATATTATTTTATTATTAGATTATATTATTATTATATTATATTATTATTATATGTTCCCTTGTAAGGTTTTTACTGTGGTATAAAATTTATTTTGACACTTCTGAAGACCGCCACGGTCAGAGTGATGCATGTGACACATTGTTGTCATAACGTCTAACCTCCTCTCTCTCTCTCTCTCTCTCTCTCTCTCTCTCTCTCTCTCTCTCTCTCTCTCTCTCTCGCTCTCTCTCTGAATAGAATCCTGACAGTGGTTATTAGGCTTCCTATTGGCCATCAAACCCATCGTGATGTCATCGAGAAGTTTGATCCAAGCAAAATACACGTGCGAGTTCCAGAATTGTAAAATTTGCAAAAGCGGTGGGAGCTAAACAGAGCCATGATAAAAAATGAAAAATACCCCAAATAACAAAAGCATCATTCTTTGACACAAAACTGAATCAAAACATATCTTCAAAGTTGGCTGACAGCTGGCTGCACAATGCAAACATTTGAACTAATAGCTTACTTGGTGAAAGCTATGTTTTAGAAAGAAAAACTTCTATAAAACATAACTATTATTATTATTATTATTATTATTATTATTATTATTATTATTATTATTATAAACTTCTGTAAGATAATCGGCTGGAACTAGGTGTCACTTTCACGTATTGTTTGCAATATTGCTACTGCTACCCGAAATATTACCTCAAAACGATCCAGGCACAACTTGGCACACGGTGCGCTCAGTACCTACCCAGCAGCAGCAGCAAATGCTAAATTTCGTTTGCTGTCATTATTTGTCATGATGGCAAGTAGACACGACAATGTCTCCCTAGCATGGCATTGCCCTCTGCTGAGACGACCCGCCGACTGTTATGGCATTTAGTTCAGTCTTTTCGGACCCTCTATCTCGGAGCATCTTCAAGAAAATCGTGGTCATGCTGTGCTCCTTGCTTATTTCGCTGTACTTTCTCTACTGCCTCATCGACTGCCGCACCATGCCTAGCCCTGTCAAGGCAACGGATGAGGACCTTGGGTACCTGGCTTCAGACTTCAAACAGGGGCAGTCGGTTCGGAGAAAGAGACTTGTACAAAAAATAATGAGGAAGCCGGAGCAAGGTATGGCAGGACGCAATTACTATTTTAACAGGGGTTTTACTAGAACTAATAATATCAACAGATTCCCCGCTGATGGAAAAGAAGAAGCCGACCAACATCACTTTAGATCTGCCCCGCGTATGGACTCTTCCACGAACTTTGACGCGTTTGCAGGGAGGCTGATTCTGGCTGGAGGTACAGGGAGCAACTCTGGCATCGGTAAGATCAGTCTTCTGGGTGAAGGGACCAAGAAGCTTCCCCAGGCGCTCATCATCGGGGTGAAGAAGGGAGGCACCAGGGCTCTGCTCGAGTTTATCCGGGTGCACCCTGACATCAGAGCCGTGGGAGCCGAGCCGCACTTCTTTGATAGAAACTACAACAACGGGCTGGACTGGTACAGGTAAGGGATTCGATCCAGTTCCTGTTAAAGACAAGGTAATCTTTGCGCGAATTAAACAAGCACCTTTATCTGACAGAAACCATATATGTATATATATATATATATATATATATATATTTTTTTTTTTTTTTTTTCAGTGAATCTTTTCATTAATTGCTTTTTACAAGTTTCAACGAGAAAAAAATGGTTCATTAGTGTAGCGCCTCTTACTGGTTAAAAAAAAAATAAATACAGTATAGTAAACCCCCCCCCCCACCCCCCCAGTAATATTTTACTAAAATGTCAATAGAAAAAATTAGTTTTATAAATGTTTTTTTTTTTTTTTTTTTAATATAATTTCAGGTTGCATGTAAACCACCCCCCCACCCCCATTATATAACCATTAGCTGCACAGGTGATAGGCCAGTTGTTTTTATACCCTACTCAGTAATATTTTACTAAAATGTCAATAGAAAAAATTAGTAGTTTTATAAATGTTTTTTTTTTTTTTTTTTTTTTAATATTAATTTCAGTTGCATGTATGACTAATGCACCACTCGTAATAAAATACAATATTGATGCTGTCCTAAAAAGTAGGCATTAAAATATTTTTGAACTTTTAAAATAACAAGCTAATACAAATCAAATCCATTATGTGCTGAGTTTAAATTCTTCCGAGGAAACCGCAGCTCATTGGAGGAATGAGTGAATGCTATTCAAATGTGGGTATTGTTGGTGAATGTTCGTTTTTCAAGAGTCCACTTTCAAATGCCGGCATTTAATCTGGTTTGGTTTAAGTGAGAACTATCTTAATAGCATTTCTACAAACATTAACAAATAAACAGCAGCATAGTGTTTTATTTGTAATTGATTTGTATTATTATTATTTTTATGGAGACCATAGACAAATTTATAGCACATAATTGTAACTATATTGTTTGTTATTGTTAGGTGTGTGGAACCCATATGATATCATTAGAAAAGAGTTATTTTAAACTTTATAAACAAATCGACAAAGCTTACAGAACGAATGCACTTCAGCTAGTTACTGTCAGTGTAGAGTCCAATAATGTTGTGCCCATGAATCTGAGAGATTTTCTAGAACCCACAATAGTGTGAATAGTAGACTCCCTTTACAGAATAGCCATATCATTATTATATTATTAGATTGATAGTTGGTGTATTTACTTAACACATTTAACTCTGTATTTATGTTGCCAGCATTTCTCTTTTATTGTAATGTAATGGGATAATCTGTTTCATATTACATAGCCTATACATCACAGCCATCAAACTTGTTTTTTCCTGCTAATGTTTTGTCAAAAAGCCACTAAAGAGAAAAAATAAATAAATAAATAAATTTTACTTTTTTTTTTTTTTTTTTTTTTAATAAAAGAAAGAAAAAAGGCCTAAAACGTTTCCCAAGAAGACCCAATTATGCGCCTTGGTAACAAACGCCAGTTAACCCTCCCAAACTGTAAAGGGAGCACACTTGGGTCTTTCTCAGGGACCTGCAGATTGATTTGTGTATTTCGTTTCAGATCGATCCTGTTTGTGTTCATTCACATCTCACAGAGGGGGGATACCGAGTCCAATCTCTGTATTTCCCAGTGTAATGTGCCATTCCTGACACCATAACACTGTTATTATGAAGTATTAGGTTAATAATGAGAGGCTACCTGAGTAATTTAGGAGTAATTCACCTTTTGATTACCTGTTAACAGCCCAGCTCTTTTCCAGGGGGAGGGAGAGAAATCGCACCGTCTCCTCCCCCTTCCTTTAAAAAATGGATTACACCCTCCTATCCATGCAGAGTCTGGGAGTTTCACACCCGCATTTAAACTGGACTTAAATTTGAGTCTTACGTCTGCTGGAATTTTCATCCCACCTGAAGTTTAATTTGGCATTTCCGACTGAACCTAGTGTGACAAAGTCCTGTTTGATTTATTTTACAGTGAAAAGTGATCCTTTTCTTTTCTGTTTACCCCTGTTCACCTTAGCCTTCAATGTCTTTTATCAGGAAGCTGACCTAGTTTATTGTCCAGTTTCCTAATTACAGGAGCCAAATAGACATGCTTCTGTTCCACCTTGCATTACTTACTAAAGGTTTGATAAAGCCAAGGAAGGAATATTGTTTTTATTTTCAAATGTTTTTTTTTTTTTATACGGATAACATTAAACTGCAAACACGTATACAGCTGATATTTTTCTGATGAGTCAACAACTAAGGACCACTATACTAAAACTTGTGCATTAAATATAAAACACTGTTGTGAAGTACAGTGAATTACCTTGGTTTCAGAACCATGCTACAACAAATGCAATAGGGTTGTGGCACAAGACAGCACACATTAGATTGCAGATGGCAACAAGGCATTCCAGTATCTTTTTTATTTTGCAATTTAACTCCAGCTTGACTCCAGTCTGAATATTCAATACTCTGTATCATTCCTGTATCAGGAGAGACGTGGAAATTAAGACTGGACCTAGGGTTTGAAATTCAGATGTTTGCTGGAAAAATGGCTTCATAAATTTTGCACTTCCAAACTCTGCCCTTACTGTGCGTCAGAACACGGAAATGCAGAACTTATGTGGCACTAGAGCGAATCCAATGTGCATTCTGTCCTTTCTGGTGATGTGGACAAGCTGCATTCGCTGGAACTCTAACAATACTCCAGTACAGTACCAGCAGCAGAATTAGAGACAGAGGATGAGAACAGGGGTTGTCACTGCTGGGTAAACCACATTTAAATAGCTGTGTTTTTCTATTTGTTTTATTTTTTTCACTGCAGCCCCTATAGCTTGAATGGTGTTAACACAACTAGAGAAGTGTTTTACACACTAAAGAGCTGTGAACAAGCGTGGCATGTACAGTACTGAAAAACGATTACCTGCATGATCTGTACATTTTATTAATTACAGTAAATGAAAGCAGTGAAACAACCTCTGGGTACTCATAAAATCAGATAAGTGTGCTATTTACTAATTGAGCTATAAATCTGCTGCATGTACCAGTATCCATATACAAATATTATATATAATTGTATTTGAGTATGTTTAATCAAGGTGGTTAGAATCAGCATCCATAAAGGTATGGTGCTAATTTAATTTCTTTGAGAGCACAGCGTTATTTAATGGCCTGCACTATGATTGCAGCTGCAAAGCTGTACTGGAATGCAGTTCACTGAAACTGCAAATTGAGAAATTGAGACATTTGCAGAGGAGAAATTGGTGGTATATATATATATATATATATATATATATATATATATATATATATATATATATATATATATAAACAGTAATTTAAAAAAAGCATGATAAGTGTTTATCACATTTTCCATTTCTCTTAATAAATGATTAGGTTTTAAGTTAACAGATCAGATTCACAGAAGTTCCACTTAATTTCCCTAATACTCTGCTAATTTAACACCAATTTAACAGAACTTTTTTTCAGTGGAATCGGACCTGGGCAGATTGTGCTTTAGACTGTCTGTAGAAGTACAGTATCTGTGATCGCCCCCCACCCCCTCCCTTTCATTCTCAGCTTCCCGATCAGTCTTCCACGCTGCTGCTTAATCACAGGAATACCAGCCAGTGGGGTCCAGCTTCAGTCCAGCGGAGAGCTTGTGTCAGGATACACCGTGTCTGGTAGCAGTAACTGTTGCCTGACCTCTACGTGGGTCTGCTTAATTAAAGCCAATAACGCTCCTTGTGGTGGGGCCTTTTTATGTCCCTTTCAACTTGTGCTTCTTTTTTCTTTCCAGTGGGTGCTGAGTGAAGGGATCAAGGATTTTTTGGAGGAGAATGAGTTCACGGGTCTGCAGGCTGCAATAATAGGGGATAGTCACTTCGGTCTGAACTGGACAGCCCGTACAGCGGCACTTGTTTTAAGTTCAGTAAATAGTCCTGGAGTCAAATTTGGGTCTTTTCAGCAAGCACTAATAAAACTCAAAATCTAGAAGTTTGGCTCTTTAGATGGTTAAACTGTTTGGTTTTTACCAAATCATTAGAGATTCTAATCTTTCTCTCAGCAACTTTTATCCTTGATATGGGCTAGAAGATCAGACTCATTAAAGTCCCATATGCTGAAATCTGCTCTCTCCACAGTGAAGCAGTCATAGACAAGTGCAGTGTTTCTCCTTCCCCAGGGGACCATCCTCTGAGGGCCGTTCTGTGCTGTGTTGGTGTTGTGGTTTTCTAGTGCTCACAACCTTGCAGAGACCACCTGAACTTCACTTAGTGACCCCAAACAGCTGGCCAAAAAAAAAAAGGAAATGACTCAGGTCCACTTGGTGTGACTGAACTGGTGGCTAAGGCTCTGTATCTTATTCCAAAATTCTGTTCTTTAAGACTGAAAAACTTTTTGAAACTAGCTAGATTCCATTTTAATACAAAAACAATGGTACAGTACCTCAACTAAGGATGTTTGAAATATAATACAATTTCAAACGACAGCCTACGTATATGTGACAACAACATAAAATCCAGTAATCTGATAGCTGCCTGCATTTTGTCTGATAAGCAATCCCATTTTTAAAAGGGTTTTTTTTTTTTTTCAGTAAGACATATTTCTTCACCCCCAAAGAGCTTTTGTTGTGCAAATATTTGGTCAATTTGAACTGTGCCCAGCATATACATTTCATCTGATGTAATGAAAGGTCTATAAAGTCCACATTATGTGCTGCCCTACTAATGTTACAGGCTTCTCCTCACCTGTTGTGCCCTGGAGTTTTTGTTTGATGCTGTCGGGCCGGCTGGATTAGTCCAAGCGAAACCAGCTAATGGGATAATTGCTCATGTGAAAGCACATGTGACCTCTGGAGAAAGGGGTCCCATCCGATCCCTGCACCCTGGGCTCTCGCATCACAGGACCTTGAAATAAAAAATAAAAAAAACAGCCGCTATTGTCCCAGTAAAAAACAAACAGAAAAAAAAGAATACAAATTCTGATTTTACAAGATGTGCGAGTGTAAATTTTTTCGTTTTTCTGTCTTTTCAGCACTGCTAGATGCTTCAGCTTTTTTAGTACAAACTTGAATAATGTGCGAGGGTAAAGCGTGTTTTGTACAATGTTACTAATTAAACTAGTTTCTAGGGGTACATTTGATCCCCCTTATCTCCACCAGGATAAGTCACAGCCTGATATTTTTAGAGCATTTTACAGAACCAGGTAATCTATCTGGATTGCATCATGCTTTCTTCAGGTGTAAATCCTGGATAACCGTAGTGCTGACAAAACAAAAAGACTCCAGCTGTGGCTGGAATCCATAGTCTAGGATGACTCTAGTAGTTAGTCAGAAATTGTAGATTGTGTGAAAAAATGTAACTGTGGTCCCCCAGGACCACTGATATTTCAGTGCATCTCTGTGTCCAGGAACCACAGATTCAGTGGCAACTCGAAACAAGATGTTAGTTAGAGGTATTTAACGTTTTCAATGTGTCACCTTATAGCATGGAAAACAACGACTCTTTATGCTCAGTCCTGCTGGGATTAATGCAGACATGGTGTTCAATTAGGGGGCTCTGTGTTTATGAAACCAGGGAAGTAGTTTTGAGGAAATCCAAAAAACGACACCAAGGGGGTTCATAGTAATAAAGAATGTACCTCTTGTGATTCATACGAAATGGTGCAAAACTCATCTCTTCATGTGAGCTTGTGTTTGTGTGAGCTGAACAGCCCAATTAATGACCCTCTCACCACTAGCACATTCCTCACGCCAAACACTGAACATTTCTATTTGAGTTTTAAGGATTCAGTTGCTCATTACTATTATCTGTATAGTATAGTGTTATAGCAACATGCATCTAAGGCATTTTTTAAGGATCCTTGTAATTACTTTGTAACGGGAGGATTACAATAGTGATGTTATTGTAATAAGCTGTATATGTTTTTTTTAATATAACTCCATCAAGTGAGGCTATTGCTGTCAGTTTCAGCATACTGATTATCTGATTGCCAAACCTCTTATCATACGTGTTTGAAAAGTAGGTGAAATGGGTTCTTCACCTGCTGAAAATATACTCATAAAGATCACACTGTAATTTCTACTAAGTGTTCATGCTTACAACCAATGACATCACATCCTGTACACACATGCGCACACGTACACACGCACACACACTGAGCTCACTGTGCACTTCAAGTTATTCTCCTCTGCTGGAACACAGGGTCATTCTTTCTGTATCTGACAGGTACAGATAACAACCCAGCACAGGATTTCATTCACTGTGTGTGTGTGCGTGTGTCTGTGTGTGTGTGTGTGTGTGTGTGTGTGTGTGTGTGTGTGTGTGTGTGTGTGTGTGTGTGTAGACCTTCTGCTTCTCAACGAGACCTACAGTGCAGTACAGCGGTAAACAAAGGGCTCCCTGTACAAACCACCAGCACAGGCTGGCTGCAAATGACGCCTTTTGATCTGTCCCAGCAGGGAGTTCTAGGATAATATTTTCTATTGTTTCAAACAGAGCTGGCGCTGGGAATCAAAGTTTACTGGCTTTGCGGCAACTTTAGTTTTCACTCAAAAGTTTTGAAAAAAAAAAAGAAAAAGAAGAGAAAACTCCTGTTAAGTTTTGTCAGTTGATAAAAAAAAAAAGGTTGTGCCTATCAGCCAGGACTGATTTAATCTGTCGTTTCATTTTATTAGCTGTGAATTACTCTGACAACATGTCATTTGCTGGAACGGTGATAAGGATGAACCGAACTCAAAGAAGACCCTTAGTTCTGTTTGGCTTAGAGGTTTGGGATATTTATTTTCGAATCACACTGAACAACCCTCGGCCCTATTCTTCAGAGGATATGCACTTAGAAAGAAAACGGGGCTCCCTTGCAATTACAAAATAACATGATACCCGAGTGAGAGCACGTGCATGTCGCCTTTGTGTGCCAAAGTGATTATCATGGATATTATTCTAAAGAGAATCTGCTGGATCCATTAGTTTCTCACTTCCTTTTCAAAGAATGTGCAAACCTCTGCACGAATGTGACCTAGACAGGGCTTTGCTTTAGCATCAGGTTTTGACAACATCGTGGCACTAGCTGTCGTCAGCATGCTGGAAACCCCCTTGGTAGGGTGAAAAGAGAAAGCAAGTATCGTTTTTCGGGGTTTTTTTGCCCTTATGAATCCCAGGGAGTTGCGCCACGTGTTTAACGACTGTTCTAATGGCGGGTGCTAATTGGGTTAGCTTGGGTTCATCACGAGTGAAAGGGTCATTGTTTATTATTAGACCATCCCGTTGAAGCAGGGCACACCTGCTGGCATAGAGGTACTGTAATCTCCTCCTGTCTCCAATCAGCTTCCAGAATTGAAGGCAAATCCATGAGTAGGTCCTTAGATGGTAATCTTCTGTATCAGGGAGGGGACGAGCTGATAAGCAAACAATGTCGGGATGGCAGTGAACAGCTTCAGCACCTCTCCCCGCTGCCCGACTTTGTCATCCTTATTCTGGAAGCAGTAATTAGTGTTCTGGTCTTGTGCAATAACCTAAAAGCTGCATTTGTACTGTAAACGGATAAGGTTTTTAATTCAGCCTCCTTGGTGTAGTCTATCCCTCTTGCACAGTTAGTAATGAGTGCAGTCTTAGATACAGAAGCCTACTGAGCACATACTATGAGCCCATCATGACAAACAGACTCTGGTAGAGCTGTTGGAAGATGCCAAAATGCTGTCTGTTTTCTGAAGCAGGGGTATTTATTGTCTGTGGAGCTCTAGCCAAACCTAGATGAAAACATGCTCTAGTGTGCACATGCTATTTTAATTATATTCTAGAGTACTGAAGTATTCACCAAAGTCAAACACTTTTACACCTCTGGCGTGGAGCTGGGGTGCCTTGGCTTCAGTCTGTGTGAAACATCATGGTTCTATTACGGATTTTTTTTTTTTTGGACAATAACAATTTTCCACATGTTTATGCAAAAGAGATCAGCATAACAGAGACCCCTGAGCCAAAACCATGATATTGTACACAGGAAAACCATGATGGGTTATGAGTATATATGGCATGTTTATATCATGATTTCCAATGAGCTAAATTGTTCGCCTCAGTGGATTTTCATAAGGGTGTGTCCAGAGTCCTGCTCTGCAGACTGCTTTGAATTAATAGGATGCAGTCTGGAAGAGAAAATGGTTATTTGTTTGGCCAGCTCTCCCCATGTAATAATAATAATAATAATATCTTGTCACTTATAATATTATTTTATTACTGCCCTTGGCACAACCCACAGTTCAGTATGTAATGCAACCTGTGTACTGTACCTCAATAGAATGTGTTGCAGAACCAGTCTATCAGACATAAGCCTGACCCCTGCTGGTGAGATAAGATAATACAGAGTAATCAGCTACTGTACTACTTTAAGTTGATCCTTTGTGTGTTGATCCTAATACTGAGCATGCTCACTGCTGCTCAGCATTGACGAGTCAAGAGTGTGAAAAGTCATGTGTCCAGAAACGATAATGTCCACGGAGAAGTCCATTGTCTTTCATTGCAACTTTGTGCAGAATGATTTCATGTTGAAAAGTAATCTGATATGGGTTGTAGATTGTTTGTGAAATTCCATTGATCTGAATTTTCACTATCAAGACATTCTTTACATTTACGTAAAACTGTGTTTTTATTCAAGAAATATTATCATTTGCATGTCAGTCATCATTGACTACAGAGTATATTGATATGACAGGATTACAATACACAGCATTTATAAACCCTTTGTTTTCATCAGTTCATTGTATGTTAGGATAGATCATTATTATTATTATGGGCTTTGCAATCAAAGTATTCTAAAATTTTAACTGTGTTGATTCAGCAGCAGAGGGACTGCCTCATGTTTGAGCAAAGCTACCTTTCAAGTGAAAGTCTGTGGGGTTTATTCATGTTATTTAATTTTATTTTTATGGATCCATGCTTTTCGAAAGACGGATTTGCATATTAATGGCAGCTGTTCAGACTGATTGGCTTTAATGTTTCAGGGATGTATAATAAAACAGCAGGAGAGATAGATTGAGAAATAATGAACCTGCACCTAATTTATCAACAATGAGGTCCGGGGAGAGACATTTCCCATAATGGGATTGTATACTCAGTCTGCCGAGGCAATCGGAATCCTTCAGACAAGAAGAGTGATCTAAAATGCAAAACGGGAATTAAACACAAGGTGAGCATTTTCACCGTTTCAGGTTGGTACTCGTTAAATACAAGCCTCAGTATTGTGCCACTGAATCAATTCCAATTAAAGTTTTTTTTTGTTCGATTAAGTGAAAGATAAATTGCTTTAAATTAACTAACTAGTAGAGACAAGTCTCTTAGGGGAAGGGTACTAGATCTGTAGTAGATTGGAAAGAGAACATTAGTGTTCAGCGTGCATGAAGTTCCATTGTTATCTACAGAGTGGAGGAGGCCTGCTGGGTTATTCTCCACCTGAACCGAAAGGGGTCTGTCTCACAATTACAGCATTAACCTTTTTGGAGCTGTACAAAGCACCCTGCATCGACAGCATTTCACAGCTGAACGCAACTGCTGTTTTATAAGACAGTGCTCCAGAGCCACCTGCAGTGTTTACCAGAAACACATGGCTTTGCCTTTGCTGTGTCCTTTGCTCGCAGCATTGTTTTTAAAACATATTCCCCATCGTTTTCATATCGTTTTATTCACACATCATAGGTAAATCAACTTGGGAAACACTTTTTTTCGACTTTTACTCAGTTTGCCAGGAGTAAGAAATTTCTTTCTTCTAATCATCCCAGCATATCCAGCTCATGCTTCCCTCATTTTTGCAGAAAGGAGTGTGATCTGGATACACTGCAATTCTAACACAGTCGAGTAAATCCTGAAAAATGTATTGCCCAGATCCATGACGCATTATTCAAAAATTCAAAAAGAAAGGTCGACAATATGTGTTTAGAAATATAATGTTGTGATGCAGATTACACGGGACACAGCAAAGGGAACATGTAATGCATTGCTTGTAAACTTTGCAGGGTGTTCTGCAAGAGGAGCAGTATATTCAAGACCCTTGCAGCGTTGCAGTGTCTGATTCTGAGGCCTAGACCAGTAATGCAAGAGGGTCTACTTTCTATTGTATCAGCCCATCGACACTTCCAAAAGGAGAGAGGTCCTTTAATCTCTGCAGTAGCATTCCTTCCATAGATTTGCAACGACAGGCAAAATTTGCCCCACAGATCCTCAGAAGCTGATGCTAATTCCTTAAATCATTAAATAGGGGATTATTGGTCTTTCTTGATGCAGTAAGTTTGAAAATCGCCGCAAAGCGCGGAGTGGCCACGATTAATAATTAATCAGCCCTATTAGAGGAGCTGCATTATTCACAGTGAGTTGGGATCCCCTCCATTAAGAAATCTGTTCCCTTCTGTGATCACATCCCCTCAGGTTCAGTATATACATTTAAAAGGCTTGCCACTGACCCACGCAGGTACATCTCTGGCTGTGCACGGAAGTGAATACACAATATTTTTATAGAAGGACTGTTAGGGTTTCTCATTGTATTAGATTTTCTTCTTCAGAATACTTCAATTTTAGTGATATCCATTACAAGATATGTATGAATGGACCTTATTGGAATTGCTACCCAAAATAACCTTCAATCTATTAGATTTCTATCCCAAAAATGCATGAGTTTTGTACTGTGTGTTTTTTGTGTTATTACTCAAAACCTGAATATACAAAGAGGACAATCCATTGCTGCCACACTAAGCTAAATTAATAGCAGAGCCTTTAAGGAAGGTTTTTGTATTGGAATCATTGCCCAACTAAAGACAGGATCCCTGGGCTGACTTGCTGGCTGTCTAACACATACAGATACTGCAGCTCTCTAGTGCTGCATTCATAAACTATTAACATGGATTATCAAGGGTGCAGGGATAAAAGGTTAGCCTTGCGGAACAGTAACCTTGAGGCATAGGCTCAAAATACTACAAACACTTAAATAAATCAGAAGCCACAAGCAGGATCGTGGAAAGGGCATTTTTCTATTCCCTGTGGTCTGCGATGGGTCAGCCCAATAAAGAGCTGCTCCGAGTGATTGGGATTTATAGGCCCTCAAACTAGTCATTGTAATAACTTCCTGTTTCCGCTCCACTGTTTACTGTGTGCAGAGGAAGGCAGTGGATTCAATCAGATTGATTTATTTTCATTTGCTTATCGCATAATTAATGCTACCCTCGCCCACCACCCCCTGGCGACCATAATTTCATTACATAAACAATTTAGAGACATTTATTAACACAAATCACTGCTCAGGCGCATGATTTAAGGTTTCCCTTTGCAGTGCCTGGGATCTGGCGGGTTGGCATTGCCAGCCTGCAGAGGTCTTTTGGTTATTGATAGTGGTTATGTACAAAAGAAGAAGAAAAAAAGTATTTTTGGTGACAACTGGGGGTAATGTGTACCATTCAGAGAAATGCTGTGTGAAAAAATTGTCTAAAGAGGCAGGACCCTCTGTCAAAATAGTTCACATTAACAGAGATACAGTTGGTTTTCTGGGTGCAGGTACAATGTTTAGTGAGAAATGTAAGCTTTGCTTTAGACCTCGTGTAAGTATTTTCTTTTTTTTTTCTATAACAAAAAATAAAAATTATAATAGCCCCTCTGAAAGTTTACCACGGTATTTTGCAGTTTTACCATGATTTCCCCATGGTTATACTATGCACTTACCATAGTTCAATAACATGTTTAATGCATGTGCTTTACCATACCTCGCTATTCTTTGAAATGCTTACCTTTACCATGCTTTCGCTGTGTTGTATTACACTTTGCTATGAGAAGCTGTTACAAGGGACTTTCTGTTAGAAGCACTGACTGTATGTCAGAATCACCACATTCATTTCTTTATTTCTGAGTGATTTTGTAATAAAAAAAGCTTACGATAGCTTTTACTATTCTATTGAACAGAAATTCAAAACTGATTTGATCTGGTCCCTAAGCAGCTTTCCCCTTTTGACGTGCTTCTCAAAAAGACATATGCTGTGCAAAATTATTGATTGACTTGCTTCCCCGGGGACATTTTTTAAAAGCCACAACTTGCCAAAGGGCCATTACAGCTTCTCAAGCAACAAAGCCAATCTCAGGGTACTGACCGCAAGAATCCTAGTGGAGCTACCCTACCGAGCCTGTCAGCCTGACAGGAGGCAGCTGCTTATCGAAACCTCCATTCATAAGAACAGTTCAAACCTGTATGGAAATTCGTCTCATGAGCCATGCTGGATATGGCCTTGTCAGCACTTGGGTGATAGACCTCCAAGGGGACCCAGCTGTGCTTTGGTGTATGAAGCTGGCTTTGGGCTAAAACCCAGGGAGGAGAATCTGCCTTGCCATGGTTAAAACGCCAACTTAACCCTTTAAAATTTCTCATGGTATATTTTCACAGTAATTTTGTGTTTAACCATGATTTCCCATGCTTGTACCATGCTTTCCCATGGTTCCCAATAATTTGCCATGGTTCCCAATGATTTCCCATGCTTGTATGTGCTTTACCATGTTTTCATTATGATTTCCTGTGCTTTGCTATGCTTTAATGGACTGTTTGCCACAGAAAACTGTTATAAGTGAATGTCCTGTCTACTTTGCAGAGATTTCATGGTTTTTAAACTATAAAGGCATTACTGTATTGACATTCTTTTTTCTTATTTTTTTAATACTACTTAGATTTGTTTGTTTGGGAGTAACAGTTTTTATTTTCTTATCAGATTTTGTATTTTATTTTAGTGTCTCCATCCAGCTCTGCCCACTGCCACTTCACTTTGGATTGTACCCATGTCTTGGTATTTTTTTTGTAATGTGCCCCACGCAGTTCCAGTTGAAGTACAGTAGATTTGATCCTCCCTCTCTGCATCCCCTGTTTAATCAGCGCTCTCGTTCCGTTAATGTGTTTTTTAGACCATTGCATCAAGGTGAAAAATAATCCCATGATTGCTTACGTGAATCATGTGTATTTTCCATTTACTTTCCCTCTGTGATATTGGAACAGCTTGGTTCTAATCACCTTCTTATCTGAAATGTGGTGCGAGCGCTGGGTGAATAATGGATAGGCTCTACAGAATTAGGACGTTAGCTGACAGATAATGCAGGAAAACAGATGCTAGGGACGCCCTTCCATAACAAGATACAAAATACCCCAGCTTGCGTGTAAAAATGTGAAAATGAAGAGACATCCTTCTTGTAGATAGGAGAGGTCTACAGAGAGAATGTTGAAAAGCTGTTTTCCTTCTCCTTTTTATTCTAACCCTTTGAAACAGCTGCAAAAAACAAATCTTCCACCTCAGACATGACAGCTCTGAAAGTTGCTTTGTTAGGCCCTCAGGATCGGTAGTTATCTTCATGGACTGCAACCTCCTCTGCCAATCAGTTTTGACGAAGTCAACTAGGATGTTGTTCGGAGGAACTGAGCTTGTTTGTTGAGAAGATGAAGACGCCTGATTGGTCCGTGGCAATGAGCTGATGAATGTTTAATTGAGAATCGCAAAAGCCATGCCGATCAATGATCGATTAATCAATCAATTGCTAATTGTTGCTTCTCTGGGATTCACAACAAAAATAGTTTCAGTCACTGAAAATAAGCTGTTTCTATAATGTATAATGGAAAGAACTGCAATACAAATCGTGTACAACATCCTAATGTAATTAACAACACACATAAATAAATAAATAACTCGACCACTCATTTACCGAGCAACTGCTGTTACGCTCAATATATAACAGTAAGTAATATGTGTCAGATTGCTTGTTAAATATTAAAAAATAGGTTAGGCACGATTATGATCTTTTACGATTACGATTTATTGATCTTTTGTAATAAAGGATTATAAAATATTTCCTGCTTTGAGTAATGGGGTTATGTAGAAGCAGGCTCTGTAAGTGTTTTTGACACACTAATCATTTGTTTTGTATAACATTAACATTTTTCAGTTTTGGTAGATTTCTGAGGTGTGGCAGCAGAAAATCGTTCGGAAGTGAGAGGTTTGTTACTCGAGGGCTCTTCAGGAAAAGCTTTTATGGCTTTTTTTTGTTTTTTTTTAAGATTTTTGGTGTCATACAGAAACAGGCATGAGAATGTGAATGTGTTCAGAAGCCAAAAGGACTGCTTCTCCTCAATTGTGAAGAAAGACATTTCTCTTAGCCTCGCAAAGCTGATGTTTATTTCACATCTTGAATGACGTGGCCGTGTGACATTTTTCCAACTGTCAGAACAAAGCACTTGAAACAGGGTAATAATACCATTGGATAACTAGAAATAATTACAGAGACAGTTTAAATACAGTAAAGAGTGTGGAGCAATTTGTTATTTTGATTCGGTTATCGATCAAAAACATGCACTCTGTTTATATGGGCTTTCCTGAAGTCCTTTTTCTCAACTAGAGGTTAATTGAATCTGACTCTAAATAAGGTCTAAAAAAACAGTTGAGCAGTCTTTTCTTCATGATCAATTCCAGATAGTTTGGTTTCAGATTTGATATGTCTTGGTATCCTATATGATACCCCCACCCCCACCCCTGCCCCCGAATGGTGTTGAACATGTTGCATTGAACACATTTGAAAGGTTTATTACCTTTATTAAGTTGCTCCAGATCTTCAGAGCAGGTCTCTGTAAGACAGTTTGGGAAAGCTTTAACATTTAAAAGTGCTGTTTTTGTTCATACCCTTTAGATATTTCCTCCAGGGAGATAACAGTGCACCTGTGGTTTGCTGTACGACTTGTGTCATCTTTACAGGGGAAAAACATTGTTGGCGCTTTATATTTTAGTATAAAAATAAATACAAATATTACTGTGAAGGGGCAGCATCCCATGAAATATATAAGAAGAAAAGGTTTCAGAATTTGTTTTCAGCGAAGACATCCAAAGCGCTTACTGATAGACATGTACGATCACAAACTCTACAAATACAGATCTTAGTAATACTCAAAAGATTTGTAATTTGCTGAAGCAAGCCAGTGCCGAGCCCAGATACTCAATACAATAGGCTAGTGCATTGTTTTTAGTTCATGTTTTATATAAACATGGTTTTGTTCCCATTAGAATCTGCTTGATTATTGGAAGTGATAACTCGCATTATGCCTCTTGAAAACAATATATTTGTGTCAAAGCAATAACCCATATGCTGCCTGCAGATAAAGCATGGTTTAGAGCTTAATTTATAACACTACTCTCTTAAAAGGATTATACACCAACAGGAGCATTGCACTGTATCCTCTTTGCAGAGCGTTAATAAAATGCATTAGAATGACATCGCTGTGGTCCTTTTTCAGCTAAGCACACATTGATTGGAGATGACAGGAACAGTTTTCTCTGGACCAGCCAAAGTAAATAATTTGTTTGTCTTCCAGAAAATGAGCTGATAAGCAGAGTTTTTCTCTTCTTTTACTAGCGTTTTTCATAACCTGTACATAGACTTTGAAAGCCTTGCCTTGGTCCAGCACATGTTGAGCACTCACATATGAAAAGCAGGTGCAATTTGAACTGCAGGAAAATAACATTGGTGTTTCTACATGTTTTCTGTGGTATACAATGAATAAAGAAAAGCAAACTGCAGTAAAGCATAGTAAAACCGCATTTAAAGCATTGGTATGGCACAGAAAATTCCAGAAAAGCCTAAGAAACCATAAGAAAGCTCAGTAAACACACAACACACAAACTCAGCAAAGCTAAAGCTAAAAATCAAACATAGCTACTAGCAGTTATAATGAACAGCATGGGGAGAAAGGTATAGAAACATGTTTGGAAGCTCAAGAGAGGGAAGGGAATTTAATTTCTTGAGCAGATGTTTTATTTACCCCTTCCCTATCCATTTTATTCATTGCCTTCCTTTTAAAACATCCATATGCTTCTGCATTACCAAGACAGCTTAATGTTCAAGAGCATATAAAGGCATTAAATGACAATAAAAAAACACTACAAACAAACAGTTTACCCATTAAATGACAATAAAAAAAAAAAAAAAAACATGCTAAAACTGGAGAGGGATTCATAACATATGTTTCAGATCTACCTTCGGAGATTGTGTCCATGGGATGAACTTCTTGTGCCATCTCCAAACCAAACAAGTAGGGCAGGCTAAAAATCTGATCAATTTAGACAGAGCATTTCTGCTGAAAATCTAACTGAACCAGGGAAAAACATAAAACATTATATAATTGCAAAAAATTGACGTGTCGTTACTGCAGTTTACCATGGTGTGCGTGCATAGTGAAAACAGGAGCTGAAAAAAACTCTCTTAAATCTCTCTCTTAAATCCCATTTGGATAATCCCAAGGGTTTGAGTAAGGAGACAGCTATGGTTATGGAAGAACAGATCAAGCATGCATTATGCTACGATCCTGTTTCCACAAACCTGAACCATATTTCAGCACTGAAGCGCAAGGCAAAAGGTTGATCCTTCTCGGCTTTTCACACAGCCCCATTGATGAACCCTTTCCTCTTGTGCTTTTCTGCTTGTCCTGTTAAGAGGGGGTAAATAATTCACAAGCTGTTTACTACAAAGATACTGCTTGCTCTTCCTAACCCTGGGACTGGTACTCTTCTGTGTAATGTGCATGCTACATGAAAAAAATGCTGATACATTTAACCAGTGTACTATATCGCACAGCAAAGCTTGCTCTGTATACAACATTACATTACTACCTAAAATGAGAACGGCAAAAACTGTTCCAGCACTTCCGGTACTTCATGTTGTAATGTGCTTATTTTTTTGTTGTTATATTTTATATTTTCTTCAGTGTTTGTTCTGCATCAGTGCCACTGAAAAAATGTGTAAATATATGAGAATAGCACTTGCTAGGCAGGGTAGTTTCCTTTCAGAGGACATGTGCACCACATTCCACACGCCTAAGCAGCCATGTTGTAAGTTACAGTTGTATCGTGCGTAGCTTTGAGTATTGTAAAAAAAAAATAAATAAACTTTATCCATGCTCCATGTATTATTAATTTTTTTGGCTGAAAAATGGCTACTACAAACAAAAGAATTAAAGAGGATGCAGTGTGTCCATTGCTACAGGAATATAACCTTTGTGACGGAAACATATACGGAAGCTGAAACCATGGAGCCAGCACTTTCACCCAGAGCACCTGCCCTGTCACCCCACTGCAACCTGTACGTACACTTGGAGAACCTTCCCTTGCACCCCCAACCCCTTGCCCCAACCTGTGTGCACCAGTGGATGCGCTGTATTGTTTATTGTTTTGTAAACCTTTTTGTTTGGGACTGCAAGCCCACTGTTTCTTCTCTGATACCATTGATGGTGGAGGGGATAGTTTCCTAAATAAACAGGACTGTAGAACTGTAGTACGTTTGTGGACATTCACCCGTTCACACACCACTCAAACCCTGACACTGCCAATGAATTTCCTAACTTGGAGACGTGCACTGAAAATTGCTTCGCTATTTGGTACCACATATTGTTGTTAACGGTTCTTTTCCAAGCTTAGACAGGCAAAGAATCGCTGGCGCACCAGATTAACAGATGACAATTTGCAAGGGGCAACATCTTCAGTGCCAGCTGATATCACAAAGCCCAAGGAAAACCCCTCATCCATTATACTAACACAGCTCAAACAGCGGGTGAGTTAAAGTTTTGTTTTATTCTAAAAAAAGTCTCTATTTCTGTGCTGTTTTTAACTAAATTAAGTTTTTTTTTTAAGTTGTGTGTGGTCCTTGATAGGAAAAAGGTTCCCCACCCCTGTTCTGTAGAGTAGGGCGAAACAAGTTTGTTTTTCCAGTAACATCTTAACGAAAAAAATTAAACAGCGCTGTTTTTCATCAGCACGATCAAACAGAAAAAAAATCAGGCCTAAGAGGCTTGAGGGATAATGTTCGCGGAATAGTGGTTTTAAAAAAAAAAATCAAATGACAGAAACCATAGAAATGACTCATTACAATTATAGATAACAACCATTAGCTCATTGTGAGAGTGAAGGGTTGGGAATCAGTGCATGCTCACTCACTTTCCATTGATCTCCATTGGTGCCATCAGTGTGTGGAGCAATGTGTGAACAGCTGGGAGGCAACCACAACAGACCCACAGGTCTTCACAGCTTACATTCACCTGTTCTCCAGTGAGTCAAAGGCGACTAACCACTGCCTGCCTGGAAATACCCGAGCAAGGCAGTAATGTGCTCAAACACCATTACCCTACAGTGATACCTTGAGCCAGTTGATGTGATGGTCCTGGCCAGGTGAAGCATTACAGTGTTACAAACTGACAAGCTAATAATGCAACCCCACAGGCATGCCATTATAGACCCTGCAGTCATTATCCCAAATCATTGCGGCCCGCCCCTGGGATGTTGACCCGAACTTGAGCCAGTGACCTGAAAAATGGCTGCAAAGTGCATTCTTCATTGCTGGAAGCAATTCTGTTTTCTCTGCAAAGACATATTGAGCCAATTAAAGGATTATTAGGCCATCGGAATGACCATTCTTTTATTTATAGCAGTGTCAATGGCATGCATTTGAAACTATAAGCCAGGGCTGTTGATCCTTAACCTTTTGCTTCTGTGTTTTTGATGTAAAGGCCTGCATGCAAATAGTCTGGCTTGATTAATAGTATTCTAATGAATTTTATTTCATTTCATTTGCTCATCTGCGCAGTTTAAAGGTGTGAGAACAAATTTGATTGGCTGCCTTGAACAGTGAAAGAAACGAGAAACTGTTCGATGACAACTGGCATCAGTTAATAAAAAACAATGCAACTTTTAAACCTAGAGAAATTTGATGTCAAATGTGGTTGTATTGAAAGTTAACATCTATGAACGGGAGCGTGCAATCAATTAACCCATTTGGTGAATGGCCAAAATTCCACACCTGTATTTGTAGGTGTTGGATTTTTACCTCGTCCCTGCCAAACTTAAATTCAAATAAACAGAACTGTGTTTACAAAAACACACCCACACACCATATGTACAAAATGGCCTGTGCATCTAATACAGGATGCATGTATTTGTAGAAATCTGTTTTCATTCAATATGATTACTGATGAATCAGAAACACCTGCAAGATCTTCAAAAATGGTAGAGAATTCTAAACTATGTAAGAAGGCAGTTAAACAAATGGCAGGTAATTGCATGTTAAGTGAGTATTAAAATTAAGTTTATCATTTTATCAGGTTTGAACCTTATACTCAATCTACAATTACAATCTGGCTGTTATACAAAGCAGGCGTCACAGGAATTTGACTGCCGTTCTTTATTGTTAGCTCTTGCAATGTGAACAGGGAGCCTCATTTTGTTGCAGTAGTTAGCATGGGGCTGGAATGACCAGTTGACACTGTGTGGGCAAGAGTGTAACAGGGGTCAACGCTTGACTTCTCTGGCTCACTATGAGCATCTGCTGACCACGCACATGTTGACCTTGTGTGACCTCTGTGTCTGGTCATCTGAGAGTCCTGAAAACCTGGTGTAGAAGCTGTGCATTTAGCAAACCAGCAGCTTCTGCATGTGAGACAATGACAGGGAGACAGAGAGCGAGTGAAGGGACCGGGGTGGTAAGGACTGTATAGGCTTTTGGTTTTGTATGTAGCCCTGTACCCTGGGGTCCACAGACAGCCAGTAAGGGCAGCTCTGGCTGCCGTCAGAGCAGTAGTACTATAGCATTATAATGTCTCCACAGTATCAATTCAGGCTTTAGGTTATTAACTATGCAATTTCCCATAGCTAGCTACACTCTTACAGCTTAAAAGCAATATATTTCTTCATGCAAAGTCATTATTTATATGGGCTGCTGTTGTCTCAAAAATATGTCAGTATGTTTTTTTTTGGTATAAATCAATTGTCTTTATCATTTTTCTTATTTTAATATACCAGTATCTTTCTTTGATGCTAAAAGCACATATATATGCACACAAAGAAAACCCACACATCTATGTAAAATATATTATGCATGTGTATGTACAAGAAAATTATATTTAATAATAATAATAATAATAATAATAATAATAATAATAATAATAATAATAATAATAATAATAATATAATAATAATATAACTACACTATACATTAATCCACATTTAAAAAAAAAAAAATTCCATCTGTTATGGTGTGAAACCCTAAAATTAAACAATTATTTGTTATTTGACTGGAATTCTAGTTGGCCGCACATCTACATTCCAGACTTTTTTTTTTAATCAGAAAAAACCCTGAAGCTGGACACCCAGGCGCATGCATTGTAAAGGGTGCTGTCAGTTTGTCACTTCCTTGCTGTAATCGTTATGAGCAGTTGTATGAATAATTGAAAGACATGTTCTGTAGTGTTTGGATTTTAATGCCCAAGACTTTGGGGGAACTAAATGGCAGAATACTGACGTAAATCATTCAGAAGCTGCTTTTATCCACTTGACGCAGGTCACTGTCCTGAAAAGTTGGTATGTACAGTTTGAATTAGCCTCTTTCCTGCTGTCTCTTTCTGCTGGAAAAGTCCAGCGGACCTCTAGGGATGCAGAAAACAAACTGTAGCTAAATTTCCCTTTTGCAGTAGTTTCTTTTTATTATTATTATTTTCAAATTTTAATTGAAATTCAAATTTGTTTAAATTGTTTTAAGTCTTTTTTATATTCCCTTCAGTCACAAATTTGTAATTTTTAGAAATGAAAAAAAAAAAAAAAATTCTGTGATATAATTGGGAATATAAAAAGACTTAAAACAATTTACACAAATTTGAGGTATGGCTTTGTGCAAAATGGTGCACAAAGGCATACCTTGAAACCTTTACAAATCTGTCAGATTTACAAATTCCACTTCTCTGTTTATAGTGCTGGAAAAATATAACAGCCAAAAAGCAGGTCCTGTTGGCTATTTCACATTGGTCTGTTTACCTTGATGTGTAATTATATCTCCAAGATTGAACAGATCTGTGACATCAAATCTATAGCTGTAAGGGATTTCCCAATTGAACTGCAACTATTGTTTCGATAATCAGATAGCCCCCTATGGCCTCAAGGGTCTATTCCTCTGAGTGGGGAAAATAATGATCCATTAAATAGTGTCATTATGGTTGAGACAGTACTTGATAGCTTGGATCAACTGCTACTGGGAGGTTTTAGTAGATCATACGATTGGGCTGTACTAAATGTGGAAGAATAAAATAATTTACTGAGGCTCATTCAGCTAATCCCTACAGCTCCCATCTACATTTAATTTCATCCAGCATAGTCCCACATCATGTACATTTCGTCTACATGGTGGTTCCATAAATGCTATTATACCCACCTTATGTTTTTATTATAATTGAATACCTTGTGTGTAGGCCGTCTCATATAAGTTAATATGTTGTGTGTTTCTTTTTAATAATAATAATAATAATATCTTTATATAGCGCCTTTCATAGTGGACCACCATCACAAAGCGCAATTACAGATGTAAGCTGTGAACTGTGCATTATATGCAGTTACTTACAATAGGACATTGATTTAACATCTCACCCGCAGGATGGAGCACAAGGAGGTTAAGTGACTTGCTCAGGGTCACACAGTGAGTCAGGCAGTGGCAGAGGTGGGGTTAGCCGGTGACCTTCTGGTTACAAGCCCTGGACTTAACCACCTGACCACACTGCCTGCTTATTGTACAAAGGATGTCATCTCGTGCAGTTTGGGTGAGAGGACCTCAAAACAAACTGATTTTTGAACATTGAATTAGGTGTGGTGTACTATGTGTTCACGGGATGAATATTGGCAAATACTTCAATCTGATTGGTTGTTTTCTGATATGTGATTTATAGTTGTTATAAAAGATGTCATCTTACTCAGTTTGGGTTCTGGCTGCCATGAAAAATTATATATAATAAGAGACACACTATGTATTAATAATCAGAAAAAAAAGATTGTACTCAGGAATGACTATTATACAAGTATTTTTACCTTTGAATTGTTTTGTGTGTTCCATGCACAAGATACACGCATACATTTGTTTTCTCTCTTTATTTTGTGACTCGTAGCTGATAAAAAAAAAAATAATACGCTGACATTTTCTTTTCACTGTTGCCTCATATAATTATTATTCTTTGATTAATTATATATAAACCCTGGGACTGTCAAGATGAAGAATAGGGTACAAAACACAGCTAAGTTGAAGGCTCTTTGTTAACGCCTAGCTTTGAATGGTGATTCAAGTATATTTAAACTGTCTGTTCTGCTTCTACCCAGCTACGCCTTAGTCGTGTGACAGTGCTGAGAAATGCTGACTAGAAAACATGTCTCTGTGAGAATAAACTCCGGGGAGACAATCCACATGAATCAAGCTCTATAGCGTTCTCTAAGGGCATTGAGTGCACAGCTACATCCCTTTAGACAAATATAAGCCAATATTATAAAGCTTGCAAGGTTTGCAAATATATAGTACAAGTACCTAGTTAATTCACTTGTTAATCTACAAATCTATTACCGGCAAGTTTCCATTAACCTATAGGTATATAAACCTATTTCGCAAATTCAGTCTTGCCATGTTTTCAAATTATCACCTCCTCCCCAACCACCACCACCTCACTCACAGCCTCCAGAGTGTCCGGACTGAAATGTAAGACTTAATTGTGGAGAACTTCTCTCTAGTGTTAGAACAGTTTAGTTTCTTGTACTCATGTGTATAATAGATCCCATCACAAAGGCTCAACATCAGTACCAGATCACGTGAAAACCAATGGGAAAACCATCAGAAAATTGTCAAGAAATCGAGTAAACAAGACTGGATTTATTAAAAAGGAATATAATCTTATTCATTTTCTTACAAAATGAATAAATACATTGAGGAATACCAAATATTAAATTTGATGCCTGTTGTTGGCAAAGTAAGGACAATATTATATAAATATATTGATATAACTCACTTTGATCAATGTCCTGTCCTGTCAATGCCCATTCTTCCCCACACCCTGTTGTGTTAACCCAGCCTTCTCTTCTCCCCCTCAGAGACCTGATGCCGAAAACCCTGGACGGCCAGATCACCATGGAGAAGACCCCCAGCTACTTTGTAACCAGCGAGGCCCCGGCCCGGATCAGTGCAATGTCCCGGGACACCAAGCTGATCGTGGTGGTTCGGGACCCTGTCACTAGAGCCATCTCCGACTACACGCAGACTTTATCCAAAAAGCCAGACATTCCCACCTTCGAGAGCCTGACCTTCAGAAACAGGACTACGGGGCTCATTGACACTTCCTGGAGCGCCATCCAGATCGGTATCTACGCCAAGCACCTGGAGAACTGGCTCCAGTACTTCCCCATGAGCCACATCCTCTTCGTGAGCGGGGAGCGGCTGATCAGCGACCCGGCCGGAGAGCTGGGAAGGGTCCAGGACTTCCTGGGCCTCAAAAGAATCATCACGGACAAACACTTCTACTTTAACCAGACCAAGGGCTTCCCGTGCTTGAAGAAGGCGGAGGGCAGCAGCAAGCCCCACTGCCTGGGCAAAACGAAAGGCAGGACCCATCCCAACATAAACCCAGAGGTGGTGCAGAGGCTCAGGGACTTCTACAGGCCTTTTAACATGAAGTTCTACCAGATGACCAGCCACTTGTTTGGGTGGGATGACTAAACGGACAATTTAAACGCCAGCATAGACAATTAGGATATATGGGATGTAATGGAACACTATTTGATGGTATCAATGCTGGGGTTACAATACTTAGTTCCCTTGGGATGTGTTGGTTTCTAATTGGTTTCCCTTAGCTGAGCCAGGGATATTAAGATTAGATCAAAATACAGTTGATCTTCCACAGAAGCAATGTTTTCAGACAGAGATTACCAAAATAACTAAATAGCCTTGGAAACTACTACAGGACATAATATGAAGCATTATTCTCAAAACATATATGAATATATTGCACTTACTGGTATGCAAATTCTGTACAGCCCTCAATAATATATATTATTTAGACTTTACAAGTGAAAGCTCATGTAGAGTAAACTGGCTGAAACACTGGCCTTCAAATTATTTTGAGCTGAGCAAAGATAATACAATAGTGCCATTAATACTATACTGTTTTAATATAGTATTTATTCCATGGTAAACATAGGCAGGTTGGACTGAATGTGAATTCCATTCAAATTCTCCAAGAATGGGTTCTCAAATCTGTTAAGAAACAAAATTCCATATCCGATATGTGTTCGAAAAGAATAAATGATAAAAAATACATATATATATATATATATATATATATATATATATATATATATATATATATATATATATATATAGATAGATAGATAGATAGATAGATAGATAGATAGATAGATAGATAGATAGATAGATAGATAGATAGATAGATAGATAGATAGATAGATAGGATATATATTATTATAATATTCTTTTTTGGAACTTAATTTAAAGTAAAGCTATGAATAAAGCTAAAATACTCCATATATTTTCTGTATGTTATATTAGTTATATAATGTTGTTCTTCGAAAGGTTCCCTGTTTTGTACAATTGTTTTTTATAACAAAAAAAAAAAGAGAAAAAAAAAAAAAAATATAATATATATATATATATATATATATATATATATATATATATATATATATATATATATATATATATATTATGGCGTTTACATAAACTTGTGGTGCTATTTTCTGTATGTTATACTGTAATTATGTTTTTACTTAATTTAAGAGTTTTAAAAGAGAGCACACGTTTAATAAAAAAAAGAACGGGTATTTATTCTGCGCTTTGTCTACATGTGTTTTTTTTGTTGTTATAGTGTCCTAAAAGGGATCATTGATATAGGCTACATGTTCCTAACGGCCCATTTGTGTAACCTGTTTAATATCCTACTGTGTGTGTTCTGAATGATTCTCTTTTGTCCAACAACTCACAGAAGCAAGCAGCTTGCTTAAACTATTTCTCTGGAGTAAGCGCTTTGGTTTTTGTTTCTTAGTTTTTTAAAGTGTGGCTGTAAAAACTCCACATAGGAGGCTCCTGTATAATTTATAAACCACAGCCTCTTGATGGCTCAGCACAATCCTATAATGAGAACTGTATTGTGTACTGCTGTTCATGGAAATCATTACAATGTAGACTGCGTTTCATTATATACCGAAACAGCGAAGTTTGCCTGTAACAGCAAACCACCTAGGTACAAGATTAACCACCGAATCACTGTGTGTCCTTGGAATAAGTCATTTCCCAGCAGCGAAATGGTACAAAACAACATCTTAGATAGGTTGGTAGCTTACATTTTTTCAGTTAAAAAACAGCCTATCATGTTGCCGAATATTGATTAACGGGTTTTAATTTATTCAATCCTTAACACAGTGCCGCTTCCAACAAAGATTTTCCACTTGCTGCTTTCTAGCTTACTAGGGTTTCGGTTTGTTTTTGTATCTCACAAATCTCTATGGTTCTGCTCCTTTATAGCGTCTCCGCCCTTCTGAACACTTAGGAAAGGAGAAGAAAAGCTGCAACATGTTCTTGGAAAAGTCTTACCACAGTTTAGATGAAATTTCCAAAGCTGGGTGGCCACCTGTAATAGAGCTAAAACTAAGTTGTTACAGAGAGAATGTGGTTAAGGACTTGTGGACCAACACCCAACCAGTTATTACACAAACATTCAACAGCATGGCTACTTGAAACATCATTCCCGTCACACTGCACTTTGAGCGTTCCATTTCTTTTTTTCGTTTTAATAAACTCAACTTCAAGATTTGATAATAATAATAATAATAATAATAATAATAATAATAATAATAATAATACAAAGCAGATCATTTCTTTCTCAGTAAAAAGGCAATTCCTGTTAATGAGTGATTAATGTAAGCAGGCAAACCCCTGAGTGAAAGAATGTGAGGCGTTTTAAAAAAGAAAATCCTTTAATGTATCCATAACAGTGGGCTGCAAGATTTAGGGTAATCCGGTTTTTATCACTGAATTTAGGTCCCCTTGTCAGGACAGATCCCAGTTAGCAGAAAAAACTGAGAATAAGACCATTCCTCTGCAATAGCCTAATTCTCCTTATTGCACAATTCATACAGCGGGTGCTGCGCATTTGCATGTTTTGATCAGTTTAAGCTCAGGCTAAACACCTTTAGTTCAAACGTATCTTCATGTTGGATACGTGCAGGATCAAGCAGTTTAGCAGGGCTTGACAGGCAATGCTGTGGATTCCATTGCTACAGAGGTTCACAGTGGAGGAGCAAAGGCCTCAACCCAGATCCTCTGTCATGTCAGGTAAACAGCATGGGTCATAACCGCTCAGCGGCCAAAAAAACAACAATTCACATCTTAAACTTTAGAATTGAAGCACAGCAGCATGGCCAAAGAAAGAAACACTATTTTATTTGCTATAGGTAGTTGCTATAGAGTTGATCAAATGCACATTGCTGCACAGTGGGAGATAGAGCCCAGTATACAGTATCTCCGCACACCTAATACATTTCAAAGCAGTGGACAGACAGCAGACAGACTCAGGATCTTTTACTAACGCGCCCTGGGGGTTATTGGACTCTAGCTGCTCAGCTGCAGGAGGTCAAAGGGTGTAATGAGCTCAAGTGGCCCCAGCTCACATTGTATTGGATGTCTGCAAAGACCACTTAATCTTTGTAACTGTCCTTGAAAACGTCCAGAAAAAAAGCACTTAAAACTCAAAGTAGCAAATGAGTAACTACATGCTGTGCTGTACATTTCATTTAGATTTACATTTAATCTGATTAGTGCCAGGGCAACCGTAAACATATTTCATCATCTAATGTTATGAAAAATGATTCAGTATGTTTTTACCTTGAAGTTACTGTGCACCGACTAGCCCTCACGGACACAAGGCTGCCAGAATTGAAAGGGAACAAAAAGTGTGTGTTGTTAATTTGTCAATTGCTGCTGTTAGATGGTCAGAAATGGGCCAGCCTTCAATCTGTAAAGAGGCCTGATGTAATGCCTAAAAAGCCCAAAGGCAATGTTTTTTTTTTTATATGTACGGTGTTTTACGCATTACATCACAACTAAGACCTTCATATATATATAAAAAAAACATCTTCTCAACACTCCTCTATCCAGACATGGCAAAAGGCTGTGTTACTCACAAATATCGCCTCAGAGCAGAGACCCGAAACAGGTGAATTGTCAACTGAAGAACCTGACACTTTCTTCTAACACTCCGCTACAGCCAATTCAGTTTGACGTTTGAAACACAAAAGGTCATTGTCTCAGCATGGAGGTCAGGGTGCCCAGGAAAGCAAAAACTGAAACAAGAAACAAGAAAGTCACCCGAGATGAGATTCTCTCCAAACACAGAACAGATTCTGCTTTAAAATCCAGCATAAAAAAAACCCGGGAGAACAGCCCCTCTTTAAGCTGGTGCGACTTGGTAATGTCAGCTGATGAAAGCCTTATTCATGGAAAGCTGAGATTTGTCTTCCCTCAGATGAAAAGCAGCGTGACAGGAGTCTAAACATACGAACCCAAAGGCCTTGTGTAAGCAAACCCGAGGGATGTGTAGCGTACTCTCTCTGTGTGGCTCAATTACCAGTCTGGGCTTCAATGGTGAGCATAAAGCCAGGCATAAAAGAACCCTTTTATAACCCTTTTATAAAGCGACTTTGATTTTGTTTAGCCTGGAAGCCATTAGTAATATTAATTTTGTATTATATAGGAATACCCAAAATATCCTGGTATTGTAATAAATTGTTCTCATCTAGAGGCACTTGCTTTAGTATCTCTTTTTCTTTTGTTTTTAAAAGTTTTGTGAATTAGATACCGAAATTTTCTATTATTGCCACGCCTTGGTGTAAAATGACCTTTGATGCATTCCTCGCACCCCCTTCAACATCTTCAATTACATGTGAATGGGTGAGCATTTTACTCTAAAATGTGCAGAAACGTGGTTCAAAATTGGTTAGTAAATGTTACATACTGTTACATAATGTTACAAACATCAAAGTTGCTAACATTTTCCTAATCCCATGTTGTCTTTAAGCATTCTATATGCAGTCTTATTTTTAAATGTCATTTCATGTTTTGGATTACTGTAGCATTAAACTATTCAGAGGGACAACGTGAAGAACTGCAATGCAATGTTGCTAACCTTTCTGTGTGGAGACCGTAAAACATGGTAAGTACAAAGAAAAAGAAAAAAAGAAAGACTTGCACTGGCATTTAGCTGAAGTTTTCTCTTCCTGTCGCCTACCAAGGCATGCTTCAGAATCGCGCACTAATGGCATTTAGATAAATGAGGTCTTACCATAATGAAATTACAGAGCTGTCTCATTTAAACGAAAAATGAGTTCAAGCCTCAGAAACAAATCGCTTTAAATAAATAATCAACCAGTTTTCTCATTCAATGCAGTTTCTATTTGGCTCATAAATAAACGATGAGCCCTGTGTTTACCTCTTGCTCATTACAGTGCCACAGCCGAGATAAGCGCTCTTTAGCGCGTGCACTGGAATCATGATTGTATTTTCTTTTATTACGTTATTAAATAGAATATATCAGGACAAGAAAAAACTAGTACTTAAAGTCTCAAATACTGGCACCATTACCCCTTTAAAATGAACCTAACCTAAACTTGCAATGCTGTATTTAAGGAAAAGTCTTGTTTTAAAGGATACCTGGTCCTTTCTGATTACAACACATAGCTATTTGAAAGTGTTCTGTCGCCGTTTTTGTTCATGCATAGCATCTACTGTACAGGCCTCCCATAGATAGCTGCTGTGAGCAACGGCATCAGCAATGTTCTTCTTGGGATCCCACACTGTCAAATTCAATTACTGCTGGAAATAACAAGCAATAATTGCACACTTCAGGGTCAACTAGGTATGAGTAAGCAATAAAGAGGTGTATTCATAACAGAATGTAATTCAAAGGGCCTTCAGATGTGCGAAGCGCAAAAGAGACAGGGTAATACAATAAATTTATTCATTGGTACTCCCTCTCATAGGACCGTTACTATGGACTCCAGATTCATAATATCCCATCGAGTTCAGGCAGGGCTGGAGTTTGGGTTTGAAGCATGCTCTTGATGGGATGGGAATAATTAAACTACCTGTAAAGAGGTCTGTGACAGGGGTCACTTCCATATTCTACAGGTCTATTTATTCCACTAACTTCACCCAATAATACTGAGCAGTGGAGGGAAACAGACAGCTACTGGAACAACGAATTTAGTCTTGTTAGTTAGAGTTCTGGTTTGTTTTGATGTTATTTTAAAAGTTATTTTTTTAAGTTCAGAGTTCTGACAAAAACTTAATAAAGTGAAATTTATTTCTGAAGTAATCAGGTTTTCCTGGTACCAAACTCTCACAAGGTCATGTACCAGTGGCATTATTATTATTATTATTATTATTATTATTATTATTTTGTTTAGGTCGGTGCTAGAGCCATCCAGTTTTCTTGGGTATTCTGGTTTTCTGCATTGAAAGGACATAAAACTGGGAAATCTCGTGCTTACACTGAAAATGGTTTAAAAAAACAATAATGCAGCTGCGACAGAGCCGTCATTTCCCAAGCCTGAAATGTATAGACGTTCCTTCTTGGTACCCCCGTTTTCCCCCGGCAGCACCCCTGTCTGAGTACAGTCTAATGCTTGGAGTGTTGAACAAAGGAAAAACCAAAAGTGAGGACCAGACAGCAATAGATTTTGAAAGGGTTTACATTAAACATGCACCACTGTATACCAGCCCTTGCTAACACAAGCAATGTGATATTCAGCAAAAGGCCAGGCCTGTTTATATAATGTCAATTTCAGCTTTTTCATTAAGCTCCCTCGATTTTATTGTTTCCTTTCATTTCTACAGAAAAGCATGTTTTGGGGAGGCTTTTAAAATCCAAGGGCAGACATCCAAAAGCACTGTAATGGTCTTGGCAGTTTTGAAGCACTTGAGATTTCGTTATCATGACTGCACACCGTTTGTGTTTAACTTAGAGAATGAGCTCTAGCAGTCTTGAACGCAGTTCCTTGCGGTAGGGTATCCATACACAGTGCTGCAACCTTACTACACTTGTGTCCTGAAGAGTTACACTACCACATTTCTTTATAAAGAAGCAATCCATTACTGAGCTTGTACCTGTCGTTGCTCCTACATGACATTAGGTCAAAATAAACTTCAAAATTGACCTCATAAGATATTTTGGAAGATGATCCTACTAGATATCCTATATAGAATCCTATATAGCTCCTATTTCCCAAGTCAGCTGGCTGCCTACTCCCACCAGGATCATTATCAGGACGTCTGCATATGTGAGCAGTAGCCTGTGGCTGTGCCAGATTACTGCCACCTGATATGCTACTCATAAAACAAAAAAGAGGGACTCATTTGTATTCCAAACCGATGCACTGTACAGAGTTTGAAGCACAAAGGTCAAGGTGAAAGTTGGTGACTCCCAGTGAATCCCACTAAACGTGCAGCCAAAACTCATATGCACTGCCTCCAATCAATTAGAGTAATCACCGATTTAGGAAACATTTCTACTTATTCATATCAATGTGATTTAAAGCCAATGTGTGCTTATCTGTTGTGAATTAATGTTGGTGTTAGGGTAAAGTATGAATTGAATTCATTAGTAAATCCATATGCTTGTTGATTTAAACCTGGCCTAGCTAACTAGCCTGACTGAATAACTGTTATTGTTCTGGTTGATGGCTCTAGCTCAGCAACTGGTGTAAAACTTTCCATTCAAAGTCAGATTTTAGGTTCAAGAAGCCAATTGAGCAATAGCTGCATTTTTTTTTTTTTTTTTTTTTTAGTGCAGCATAGTCTGCTGTGCTTCACATTGTTTGGTATCCCTGTACTTTTGGGGTTGGAGAATAGTTTAGTCCACTGGTCTCCAGAAAGAAAAGTGCCGAATCATAAGTAATAGAACGTCACTAACTCAAATAAAACTGATGATGATTGATTCCTCAATTCAACTACTGGGGCAATTTTATAGGAATACAACATCCCACTTTAAAAAATAAGGAAAAATTAAGCATATTTAAAGTAATACTTCATCATTTAAATGGAAGACTGTTGTGGAAATAAAGTTTAAAATCAGCCCTCTTAACCTCCTTGCAGACAATCCAACACAAGGGACAATGGGCTCTTTAAAAGACGCATGGCAGCTTCATGTTCTATTAGAGGCTCCTAGGATGAAATATTTGTCTGTGTGGATCTGTGACCCTTTAACCTTCTGTTTCTTAATTGGCTAACACAATTGAACTTTTCTGTTAAATTGTGCATGTTTTTTTTTTGTTTTTTTTCTCTGAATATACCACCCTGTGCAGCCACTACAGGACAGGACCGACATTAACTGGCTTGGTTGGTGGAGCAATTCTTTAACTCAAACAGCTGTGTTACAAGCAGGGAGCTGCTGTATATCCGTGGGTGTCCTTGTAAAGCTGAGAGAAGTCATTAGAGCCTTTTTGTTTTGTAGGTTTATCAAAATAAGTCATTTAAGGTTGCCTGTTTAGTGGCGACATCCAAAAGTCATGAGAAAAAGCTTGCAAACACAACACTTATTATTTGCCTACTTTGTCAAACCTCATAAAATATCGGTCCCTAGATATGTTCAGATTATGATCTAGTGGTGACAGTCCACGCTTTGGAAATAAAACAGGCTGACATTAATATTCAGAGGCAGTGGAATAATACATTTCTGTTGCCATCTTGAGCATGTCATGGAAAGCAATATCCATAATAGCTGCCAGCGTGAAATGTAGAGTAGGGGGGAAAAGTGAAATGAAATTCAGCAGACGTTTTGCTCCTGCATCCTGTTACTGTACTGTACATCGCCTAAATCTGCTTTTACTGGCAAATCAGATGAGGTCATGGAAATTATGCAAAGCATGTCTCTCTCTTTCTCTTTTCATCAGCAAGGGTAGTGGGAAAAAAATATCCCTTGTGTCATAGCCATTACAGCCATTAAACGCACTTTTCATAAATACAGTACATTATCAGTAACACTGAACAATAAGTCGCTGCAATTCAAATGCATTTATAATTACACAAATATGATTTCTTCTTGTATTCCAGTAAAGTAAATATAAACATGTGATAAAATCCACAAATATTCTTGAACAGTCTTTGTGCAAATCAGTCGCTACTGTAAAACCCTAACCTCAACCCATTGATAAAACTGACGAGAACTCTTTGGAATATGCTTTCACTGATTCCTGTTTCAGGGGTTGTTTTTCTCAGGGTTTATATTGTAATCCCTGCAACAGTCATGCCACAGTCAAACCTCTAAAGAAAGAATATTGCAAAGCCATAATCTAATTAAACTGTTGAACATTAGCATTGCTTGAGAAACAATCGTAATTTTCTATGTACTGTACATACATATAGAAGACCACTAGTTTTTGTATTCTTAATAATTTATTTAACATACAGCAGAATGCCACTGAACAAGATCAGCAGCCCATTTTAAAAGTAATGACAGCAACTAGTGTGTTTTTTTTTTTTTCTTTTGTTACCCACTAGTGTAATGAACATTGCCTTTGAGATCTACAGAGCGTATCTGGATTGAAACATGTGTCTTCTTCTTCATGGTATTAACAATTTAGCAACAGATGCTTTGAGATGTTTAAATTGCTTCAGAAAAAAAAATTGGGGCTTTTAACTGCCTATGTAAAGGAAGCTTAATGAAGTGTGTAAGTTTAAAAATAAAAACTATTAAATTATCAACAGCTGTTGACTTCTTTGGAGGTCAGTCAATCCTGGTATTGAAAAATGAAAGGAAGTGCAGGATGTGCTAAAAAGAAACTTGCCTATCCACCCTTACACTGATAACAAACTAATTACACATATGGTTATATAGTTACAATAACATGCTGTGTTACAAAACAGAGAAAGTGTCTTGATACTCTTAGCTGTTAATTTCAATCCATAAAGAACGGCTCTTAATTGGAAGAATCTCTAGGCGCTGTTCTGCATTGCCTACTGACGGAAAGGGAAGCAAGCAAGCAGGCTGGATTGCATGCCCACTGCCATATGGCAGGAGTATCCTAATAATCCACTCTCCCATGTCGCGCAATCTGTGTGGAGTTTTTCAATGTGGAGAGATGAAACTGACACTGACCTGCACATAATCCAAATGCCCTGGGACTTCATGCTTGGAAAACTGTTTTGATCAAATGCACTTGCAGGTACTGTAGATTTCAAGTAAGCATTGTCAAGGATACATAGGCCTACCTTTGAAGTGTTGAGAGCACAGTCAGTTCTTTTAAGGATGTGCGTCTCTTTCTTTGATACACCGTGCTGATCTTTTTCTTCTTACTGCTTTATGACTTCTATTTGCTCAGCAAATTTCAGGTACAGTTCTTTATGTTATCTTCAGCACAGACCCACTTATACCTAGTATTAAGCCTGCCTGGGACATGCCTTGTCTGTTTCACTTATGTTTTCTTGGTCGAAGCATAACAAAGACAACCAGAGAGCTTAACTTAACCATGTCTGCCAACAGATATCAAAACTGCACTCATGAGATCTGCATAGCCAGTGTGAACGGAGATGCACAGCAGGTTTGTAGGGAATTATTTAAAACCCTTTAAATAGTCTGGGCTGTATTTGCTGATTTGTTTATGAACTGGCATGATGATTCTTAGAAATCAGACCAATTTATTTTTTTAATATTCTTTTTTTTTCCATCTAGGTTATGATAAGGGTAAATATGATCACATTAAGCACACTAGTACTGTAACTCATACCAGAGACTGGGTTAATTATGCAAAGAGTATTCAGGAGTGCAGCTTCTATTTTCGTTCAAGGGACACATGGCAATCTCTGAAGTATGCAAGCTCATTTCCATAAAAGCCCTGATCCCATGCTAAAACACTGTAAAGAGAAGATACCGATTCAGAATAGCCTTGCTAGCATTAATGTCCCCCCACCACCACCACCACACACAAACCACCAGTAGTATTGAATCATTAACAAACCATAGGATTACAAGCAATGAGAATGAATGTACAGAATTTGGTGGCACTTCAGGTTACAGGCTATAGCTGTGGGATTACATTTCAATGACTGTGTAATTACAGATTACTCCTGCTCTTGCACAGTAGCTACTGCATAATTGCATGGAAATAGCCTTGCAACCAACAGTGTGTTTGTTATCTGATGTATTTATATGGTATTAGCAAGGCACATGTACTTTCCATGTAATTACACCAGTAGTTACCAATAGTAAGATTAATACTTTCCCTGCTTTTTCTAAACTGTAAAGACACAGTTATCAGTTCACTGATGAAGGCACAAGCTGAGACTTTTCATTTATAAGACTGCTTTCAGATTATTTACATTATCATCTGGAAAATCCACCTCCTACAATGACAATTCCACCCAATCCTTGACTTTCCTTGAGCGGTGTCCTCAGCAGTGTCAATTAGTACTGACCATTAAAGTGTGCTTTGTGATTGTGGAGCGACCTCCATAACTCATTTCACACAAGCTCCAGACAGCCACTAGAGGGAATTGGCTTGTGGTCGCTGCTGGCCAGGGCCTAAAGGCCAGTGACCTAAAGGTGAAAGGCTTCATACAGTAATCCATTTCCAGGACCATCAGCCTCCTAGCTCTAGGCTTTTATGAATGTGAAAATAAGGGCGTTCCATTTTCACGAGGCATTTGTCTGCTATGCTTTCAGTAGTTCAGGACTAGACCCCTAATTGAAAGAGAATTGCACTCATGATTTGATTGTGCAAGTTACATTTAAACTTTGCCTCATTGGGTAATTTAGATCCCCTCCCTTTTTGTTCTGGGCAATACTTTAGACTAAGGGGTAGCTGCCTAGGTGGTTGGTTGCAACTAAACACACATGCAAGGAAAGGAATGCAGCCGAGGTGTATTTATAGGCTTCTGGTTTATTGGAAAATGCATGTTTTTTGTGTGGGCTCCCTCTAAGTTTCAGAACAGCGCAGCATGCTTTGTAAATGCCTGTAACAGGCATTGCTCTTTGTCAGCCAAGTAGTGAGTATTTTCCATGCATTGGTAGAATTTGAGATTGGTCTTATGGTGCTAAGATAGCATGCTTTATGTGGCAAATATGATTTAAAAAAAAAAAAAATGAAAGCAGGTTCTAAGTGAAGGACTATTGAAATGGCTCTTGTGAATTGGGCCAGGAGGAGGTACAGCCCAGGTGGAGATAATGATGTTTGACTTTTCAAAAAACTTAATGACAGTAGCATTGGAGGCCAACAAGCTCATCGGGGAATGCTCTAATCACCACTTGTAAATATTACATCTGTGTTTCCTGTAAAGAATGATTTGTGTGTGTGTGTGTGTGTGTGTGTGTGTGTGTGTGTGTGTGTGTGTGTGTGTGTGTGTGTGCGTGTGTGGCTGGGATCTCATTAGAAAAACAATGGTAGCTCCTGGTAGTGTGCTAACCACATGTCAGGGAAATGAAGAAGCACTTAAGATATTACAGCTATGGCAGGTGTTTGGCATGAACAACAGAGCAATGGATTAGCTTGCTGATGGAATTTAAATTCCCACTTTCACTAGCAGCGCCCCCTATAGATAAAGCCAGTGCAGGCAGAGAGTTCAAAGCATGGTTATACCAGGGAGCCACACAGGAATGACACACAGGTAGAAATTAGATTAAAAGAGGCAATGTAGAAGTGGGAGCTTATTCAATTACAAATGGCATTCTCATTGGAACAGCAGAACAGTACTATTTATTATTTTAATTAATTGACCATCAAACCTTCCCACAGTACATCTGCATTGTATTATCCTGTTTTTTGATTTCATAGCGGGTTCATGTTTTGAAGAGCCTGTTCAAATAAACTTTGTTTGTCTGTCTTCCTACGTGAAGTAGCTTTCAGAATCTAATTAAAACGCATCACAGCAGGGCTACGCTCCAAGTCAAAAGTCAAGGGTGAGCTAGCAAAACAAATGGGCGATTTATATCAGACCCCCTTATCCTCCCCAGCAGAAACGCACATTTATTTTATTTATGTCATCGTTCTATCGTCACATTGTTTTTACGTTTGTGTTTCCGGTCTTTTTTTCTGAGTCGACAGTAACATTCAGTGAACCACAGTCCATATTGGTACTTGTGAGAGCCTGTAATAACTGGGGCAGCTTTTCATGACCAGCTAAACAGCGTTTGCCCAGTGGTCTACCCAAATAGAAGACCTCCAATACCACTGCTGCAATGGGGGACCATTCATCAGGATTGTGGCATTCTGCAGTTAAGGGACATGAATAAAATATCAAGATGATTGAAAGTATACTTTCGGGTAGATATGTGGGCAGGAGATGGCACGGGTAAGGAACTCGTTCTGTGGCTCACAAGCTGCCACAATCACTGCTCACAATCGGTAATGATGTAATGTAATCCAGATTCTTCACAGTGTGTCCTTACTGCCGAAACAGAGCACCTGAATCTTTCAATCTGCAAATCTGACTGCACCACAGGAAAATCAGATTGCGACTCCAGCAAAGACACAGCATGCAAATTGAAGCCATCCATCACTGGAAGTCAGCCAGGTGGGATCTGAGATATTTGACAGTAAAATATGGTGACTGAGGAGTGATAAATGATCTGAGGATTGTTTAAACTCTTGTATTGATATCTAACAACAGCAATGAAATTCTGCGAGTGTCAATAACACTCTCTCCCTTGCTTCATATAGTAAAACCACAAGCACAGTACCCAGTGCTTGAAATGGAAAGCGCTCACAGATTTAGCTTATCAGTTTAACGGGCAATGTTTACAGTAAGTTTTAATTAATACAAATATCAGGAATTAAAAATAGATCACGTGTACAGTACATCGTTTCAGGAGTCCCTGCAAAACAGGCAACACACTGTACTGAAATGCATACCTTGCAGTATACAATGGACTGTAATAATCTGCAATGTAGATTCCTTTTAATATTGTCATGTAATGACAGTCAAAAGAAAAGCAGTGTATCACACAACATTGCTTGTTACAGACTAAAAAGAAACAAGCCCACATCTTCAGCAGAATAATGGTTAAGCGCACATTCATGGTTTAGCATTTTACAGAGCAATTTTATATCCTGTACATCAGCTATGATGACTCTGAAAGGCATTTAGACTGAAACCAGGGAAATTTAAGAGTCTCCAATGTTGACATTCATTTAGCCACAGAGGGATATTCTATGTTAACATGGGACATTATTTCAAAAACAGAACAGTTAGTGTTTATTTTTATTAAACGGGAGAGTGAGTCCTATAAAGGTTTAAAAGTTCTAAACCTGCAGATCAGGTCCTTTTGCAAGTCGATTAATCATGAAGCCTTGATCTAACCACGTCTAGTAAACCAGCAGCCACAGTAAGTTACATCACTGCTAAAAGGGATCACAAGCTGACCCTTGCTAATTTCCTCCTGTTTGTTTGCGGAGCTCTGAAACAAGTCAGGTTGAGTTAATTTTAATGAACGATTGGGGAAAAGAAACTGAAAAAATAATTCAATACAGTGGGCTGTCATCGGGCTAGTGTTAAACTATTAATGTCATCCTTATTCGACTTGTCCAATCTCTTAATAACTTGGCACCGACTTCTTCTCTAGCGCAATAATACAAACACATCGGTATCTTGTTATTTGCCCTGCCTTCTGTTTCTCTTTTTCCATATTAAGCACATTTGACAATTAGGTTAAAGTGTTAGAGAGCACCACTGGACTTTTTATAACGTTCCCAATACAACTAGTGACACAGCTCATTGTATAGTTTGTATTGTTGCAAGAACACAATGGTGGTTGCTTTGATATTTGTATCCAGATGTCCTGTGTCATTAACCAGCCTCTGCTCAAGAAAGTCATATTTGCTATTTGCATTGTGCCATTTTCTTATTACAGATTTAATGCTGCAATGAGCAGTTCATGATAGGTCCTTCATATGAGGCTAACATAATGAATGTTAATGCTAGGTTAAGGAATCTAAAAATAAATAAATACATGGACTTGGATAGGTCTTGAAGTATGATAACTCTAATTTCTAATTAGAAGGAGATGGAGGGGTTATGGTTATGGTCAGGTCAAGAATCTATCTGCTTTACGTATGCATATTCTTTCAAATGAAAGGTTTTTTTTTTTTTTAATTTTGCTTGCGTTGTAGAGCTCCACAGTGCTGTAGTACTAATGAGCTCTGTCTGCATGTTAGCTGTGGTTTCAGGATTAATACATTTTACGAAGGCCTTCAGGCCCCCTGACTATGGTAATCAGCTAATTGAATGATTGGGTGTGTAGTGATTGGAAGACGTCTCTCTTTTTTGTTTTCAACTTGCAGAATGTGGTGTTTTCTGCTCTGTGTGTACGGAACTAGGTAGCAAGGAGATCCAAACGAAGACAGTCGGCATACACAGCCAATGCTGACCAATACGATTAGAACATTACTTACTGGAACTGAAGGCAGATCAGGATTTGCAAAGCACAAACATGTGAATCTAACCTCGCAAATGAGTGTGATATGACTCCTATATTATGTCTCAAACTTGACAGTTTTGAAAACATTGCATTTTGAACTTTGAAGGTCAGGGGTCACACTCTGGCAAATCACAGGTCTTCCAGTTGGGAGTGACTGACAAGGAAAGAAAGTTGGTTAAAAGCAGTGACCTCATGTTGTGAAGTGTCCTAAAGTGGCACACGCACAGGTTTCAGGAAATCTGCGAAGCGGACCACTGTGCTCTAACAAAGTCTAAATTAAACCAATAAATTACACATCCTTTAGTGTAAAGGTTTCTGAAAATATTATAAAAGTTATTGCTTTTAGCCTACAGTAGATCAGTAGGTTTGGGCTTTTCTAATTTAAAGGAATGACAGCCAAACACATTCTCAAGTTGACACTTGCTGTTGAGAATTGCTGTTCTGTGACCGCTGTGCCTAAAGAGGTCAGATGTTCAGAGCTTTGATCCGTTTCACTATGTGATTTCTAATGACAATCTTTGGGAGGATCCCCACTTCATTGCCCTTTGAGAAGTTGCTGTATTTTAAAGATAATTGCAGTAGCTGTAGGATCTGGTGGGCACTCATACACACTTGTTACTATACCAGAGGGAGCAGCACACCATGCATATTTCTTCCAGGGTCACGGAGAGGAAAGAGTTAAAACGCATTGTCCCACTTCAACCTTATTTCCATGGCAACCTGGGAACATTGCCTCAGCATTCTTTCCAGCTTTCTCAGTCCTCTGTTGTTTTACTATTAACCCAGACCCCTACATTATTCTGCTAATGAGACTTAATGGAGCAGAAACAGGCAGCAAGGTCTATTAAAGTAGGTCTTCAGCAGATGTGTTCCCCTACACGGTGACACAGTAGCCATGTGGCCCTGTTCTGTGTGGGGAGATAACAAGGTGTCTGTGTGGGCGAGTGGGTGATTTTGTCAGGGTGTCTGCTTGTGAATTGTGTTTCTATGCGTTTGACTACCAGGGAAATCTGCTGAGCAACAAAACCAAGATCAAACGATCACAGTGATGTACGCACAAAAACAAATGAAGAGTTATACTGTACACTCTGGAGTTAGTTATATATCGTTAGCCGTCCTCATCACTGTGAGCTTTGTCTTTGTTCATAATACATGGATTCGATTCCTAAATGCATCTAATCATGCCTAATGGGGATATATAACATTATCTGCTAAGCACAGGACCTGTACACTTAGAAATGTAAAGACAGAGGCAAGGGTGGTGCTTTACTCTCCAGAGGGGCTTATTGCTACTTAGGCAGAGGCATTATTGACCCATTTGAGCTCGGTGAGAATGCAGTAAGGTTTATTCTTGCTAATACACCTGCATACTTTGAATTGTCAAGGAAGGTAAAAGTTATTTTCTAGAAAATAAATGGTTTGGGGGTTTATTGCAGTAAAGCTAATTCATGTTTAGGGTAAAGAGCAGACATGCCTGATAAATCCCTGATATAGTACATGGGGCAAAGCATTGGAAAAGATGGCTGAAGGGAAAGCAATGTGCACTTTTAAAATATACCATAGTGGCAGGCTTTCAGAAGTGTCTGTTTCAGAGATATTTCAGTCTTGGCATTTCCAAGCTCAAGACTATTATCAATCCTTCATTTTGTCAGTTTGAATTGCTCAATGGAACTCACACAGACACAGGAAGTCCCCATGTATTCCAAGTACCAACATGGTGCTTGGAAGCAGATTTAGATTTTTCTTTACAAAAACATATCTTCTTCCAAATGAAATGTTTTGTTCAAGTAGACACAAAAAATAAAATAAGACACCCCCCCTGTACAGTAGAGTTTTTTCTGTTTCTAGTAGTAACTGGGTTTGCTTTTTAAATACTAAACAGCTGATGGACATGAAGGATCTGAACACTCAACATTAGGGGGGCTGGGTTCTCATTTTCACAGCTAATAGACATGCTTACTTACATAAGAACACTTGAATAGACAGGCAGATCGACTCAAACATGCAAACAGACTCGATGCAAATGTAGAGTGAAGACTATAAACCCCCGACACGGTTTTGCGATTGTACTTTATGTAGAAAATTTAATTTCAATGAACTGCAACCAACCTTTGATTCAGATTTGCTTGCAAGCTGGTTGTTATTTCAACATGCTGAGGTGAGTGAGGTGCATAGAGTAAACAATGTCTGGCTTTTTTTAAATGAATTGACCGAAAACTTTTCCTGCTTTCACCTTTGAATCGGTCATAAAAATGTGACCCCTTGACCGAAAAACTGTTTGTTGTGGGTACTATCCCATAGGAGACTACCGGTGCCACATGTTTTCAAAAGCAGCTTCCTGGATGGGAAGGAACTCTGCATACCGCCCTCCAGGATGTAGTCACGCTTCAGGATGCGGCCACGCTACTGAGAAGTTCTCTCTTTTCTTCTCCGCCGTCACAAGCCGCCTTGGGTAGAAAACAGCAATGCTCCAAATGAATAACATTTATTATTTAGGTACTAAAATATCAATATGCCAGTGTTGTCATTGGCTGTTGACATCTAAAAGAATAAAAGCACTGTAGTAAAATAGTGCTTAAAGAAACACATGACAACCAGATCTCCCTAATCCTGGGCTCAGCAACACAAATGTTTTCCCCCTGCAGCCTGAAAACTTTTTAATCTGAGAATATCTCAAGCTCTAAAGCCATGGTTTAGAAAATGAGCTTAGTGACATTTTTGCATATTTGAAAGAAAAAATCTTAAGCCCAACCAGGTTGTAAAAAAAAAAAAAAAATCTAATTATTTAAAGCATAATGCACTACCGATCCCTAGTTGAATAGACAGCCCGTGGGTCACATATAGCCACTCCCGTTATTATTAAAACTAATTGACATACTGGTTAACAATATACAACTTGCTTGCGATGAGTCTAGTCCTGAAATAGAAATGCCAAAGGGGAAATACCCCACTTTTCTTACTATAAATCCAGACAGTGTTTTGGCTTATTAGTAAATGTGACCACTGTGGTATATCCATGTTGTGGATGCTGCAGTGGAGAACAAGACTTGTGACACAGCGCCCTCTGTGAGACTCGACAGGTATTGCAGGGGGAAATGCAGATCATCTAGTTGGTCACAATTGGATGTGGTCAGCATTCCGCCTGTGGTACTATAGTCCAGCACATCACAGGGCGGTGGTGCACTGCATAGAGAAAGAGATTAGTGAGGGCTGAGACCCTGTCTAAGGGTTCGCATTGTTTGTTTGATATTCCTTTTCTTATGTCATTGTTTTGTTGACAGATGCATCCTTTTTATTGTTACTTCCGTGCACTCAAATAGAACAGCAGAAATGTAGAAAATCGGATTTTTAAATCTGTAATCGTGCCTGAACTGCAGTGCGTGGCATTTAATATTTACCAAGCCCATCTCAGGAGAGCATCATCGCAATAATTAATCTGCAACATCAGAACAGCAATGCAAGACCCTAATTAGATGGTCAGTTTATTGCCAAACAGTGACACCCCTGTGTATTGAACAGACGTGAGTGAGGTTTGCACACCTCTCGTGTCTCATCAGTGCAACACCACATTACAGGTTTAAAGTTGCTCACATAGCTGTAATTTTCTAACACTCCATTGTTAATAAGATAGCTCTCCACCTGTGGGCTATAATGTTAATCTCCTTCACTAGCCTCTATGTATTCATTAAGTCTGATGTTTCTCGTGATGGTAAGCACACTTCAAAATGCCCAGAGCCATTTCTAGTCTGTTCTCCAGGGTGATGAAGAAGGAGGCTTGAATTGGAGCAAGACGCCTTCAAACAAACAAGGGTATATTACGAGCCCGGAAAATATTGAGAGAATTGTTTTCATAGGGGCTAATAAAAAAAATATATATTAAAAAAACGAAGCTCCTTTTTAGTTTAACAGCTTTTTTTAGAGTTATGCTCTTTGGCCACAGTTCAATTGTCACACAGAGAGGACCAAACATCCTCTTCCCAGTGTGAGCACTGACAGACTGCCCAAAGTACCCGACATCAAAGCATGAGAACCGTGTTTTTTTAAAAGATTGCCCAGGTCTTTTTTTTTTTTTTTTTTTTTTTTTTTTTTATTGCATTGTTAAAATGTTTTTTTTGCAACTATATAATATGTATAAAGTATTTTCAGACTTATCACAGATGCTATGTGAAACAAGGATCTCGTTTTCAGCACAGAGAAAATCAGACGGATAGATTGCTTTAGATTATGGGTATTGCCATTATATAATTCCCACTTTCAGGCCATCAGCTGGCTTCCTATCCATGATTAAGCCTCTAGCTAATGCAAACATTTGTTTAAGACAAAGCACAAGCATAGGGAAAATATCAGAAGTGCTTTCCAAGGTAATTTTTTTAATGCACTGTATGAAAAGGTTATGAAAACAGAACAGAGGGTGGATATGAGAATATTACTCTTTATGATAGCTGAGCATTTTCATGTATTATACAGTATAAATGAATGAATCGATAGTTACCTGTTTTATTTTTATTTGTTTGTTTTGAAAAATGTATGCAAATTACGCATGTTTCTAAATACCACAGCATGTAAATCAGTAAAAAAATTAAAATTTTTGTTAGTTATGTTTTAAATATTTGTTTGTTGGTTTTATTCATGCATTTTTATTGTTTGAAGGTTTCAGTAACAAATAAATGCCTTGCATATCTGAAGAAGGGCAGTGGAGCTGTAGAACAATGGATGACGAGCCAGGCATCAGAGCCACGGTACAGTGATGCATGAGGATCGGATTGGGGCAGGAGCTCCCCAGCTGGGAAGGCTGATTTGGTGGAAATGGATGGTACCCTGACAGCTCCCAAGCAGAAGTGAATATTATATTATACTGGTATTCTATCTTGAATATGCCTCACTGGACAGGTTCTCAATCAGCAGCAGGTCAAGGGCCTTAAACATTCTGCTAATATGCTTAGAAACGACTTGGAGATGGAGTATGAGAGCTGGAATGCAGTGCTTCGTGGTGTTTCCATAATTCTTTTTACTACTCTACTGCATAATTACAATCAGGTTTTTAAGGATCTCAATGGTCTTGAGCCATTGGCAGAATGGCACCACTGTCACGTTTTGGAACACTAGTGATGTCACATTGGAACGAACCAATAATCTGGTACACTGGACAGTGTGCGTTTATAAGAGATCCACAGCACAGTATTTCCAAAAACATTGTGTTGCCATTGCTGGCCTGCTAATAGTTCTAATACTGTCTACCAAATAGTCAAGGGCTGGTGCTTCTTACTCAGGAAGCCATGCTGTTACACAGGTGAATCCAGAATCCAGAAAACATTGAACCAAGTGCACCACTTCAAAACCTGTTTCGCCAGAGTCTTGTAGTACACAGTAAGGCAACGTTCAGCTCAAACCCAACAATGGGCCATTTCTAAATACTTCTGAAATGTGTGTGTGTGTGTAAATATCTGTCCAGCATTTGATTATTGCAAAGTTAAGGCATGGTTCACATATCACTCATTAGTGTTTATATACAATGAAATTAACTAACCATATAAAGTACATTACCATGGGCCAATGTAACTGTTTTCATAGGAACAGGTCTACATTATGTGGTGAAGCTCTTCCCCAGTTGGCAGGTACATAATTCTTTGCCCGGCTTGCAAACAGTGGAAAGCTGAGGGTCATAAAATGACTGCTTACTCTCTCTATGCTGTGTTTACAACAGTTTCTCTGCTTCTGATTTCTTGTGGGTTAGCTATCAACGGATACTCTTAACCCAACCCAACCTTAATGTTCATAACAAATCTCTCTAATGTTTTGTGCAACATGAATCACCCAGTAGAGACTGGTAGTGATTTAAGTGTGGTTTATGCAAAACCTTTTGGCTTTAAAGAAACAGTGTTGCATTTCAGGTCTACAGTAGTGTATATATCAGATACATTGATGTTTTAACAAAGCAAAAAGTCCTATTCAAATTAAATATGAATGTAAATAAAAGTAAAGGGGGAAAAAAAAACATCAGCCATAATAACATGGGATGGAAGTCAGACTGTTTAATCTGGAAGCAAAGTATCTGAGATAAATGTATAAAGTTATGGTTGGTCTCAACGTTCATTAATGGAATGGTACATCCCAATGCACTTCAAAGACTCCCACGCACAAGCACACATTATTATTACTGAGCGTGTCATTCCTCGTTTTATTACAGCAGCAAAAAAAAAACGTCAATCAGTGTGTTTGCAGGGCCCGCGTAAGACAACAGGCGGTATTTGAAATCGTTCTGCATGCCATGAATGGCGTTCCGTGACGTGTACAAAGGCATCTGCTGGGACGTGTGCATTCCATTGCTGTGACTCGCTTTCCTCTCGGACTCTATACTGTTTGTTCAGGTGAGGGACTACAGCACATTATCCGAGACGGATTAGGTCTGCGTTGAAACAAACCCTGGCCCCGTCGAGGGAGACACTTAATTCTTTAAACTTTGTTAGATTCCATGCTGCCGATGGCAAGTTCAGCAGTTCCAGTCACTAATTGGTTTCTTCACCAAAACAGTGACCTAACCTTTTCATACAACTGTCAAGAAAAAGCTCCAGCATTTACCTTCTGGGTAGGAATAGTGTAATTGAGTTATTTTTAATGTGTCACCACTGGATGTTCAGAGATAGTGATGTAAAAGTATTCAGTCATGTTCCCAATGTTTGTCTGACATTTAACCTTTGAACTTGTCTTGAGGTATATTCAGCATTGCAATATTTTGTTACAGGACACTGATTAGATAAACAACGGCTCCTCTATTAGTGTAGAACATTTATGGCTTTACATTTTGAATTCAAGGACTATTGCTCTAAAATATAAGCTTCAAGGAAGGTGGCAAGTCTACCTGTGCCAGTGTCAAACTAAAGAATTAAAAAGAAAACAAACGTATGTTAAGGACAGACATCAAACTAGGTCAGCCTTTGAAAACAGTTTCCTTGTCTTTTAGTAGCTGATGTAGCTGGATAGTGCTGGTTCTCAGCAACACATTGCCATAAATCTTTGATTATTAAGTGCTATTTTTGTCCTAAAACAAGAGCTTCAGCTCTCCAAGGAGAGTGTGATAGAGGAGGGAGTGGGGGGGTTGGGGGATCAGGCCTGCAGCCGAGCCAAGCCTAGTCAATCCTGCCTTCCTGCCGTAGAGCAAAAACAAAGAAGGTGAGAAATTCAAGAATCGGAAAAGACACCTGTGCCACCTGAACAGTGCTGCGGAAGTAATCCGAGCATCAAAAGCATCCCAAGCTGTGATATGTGGGTACACGCAGCACATGTCGATAATGTTGAATGTGTATGATGCCATGTGCTACACAGGTTTTTAAGTCTGATAATATATGCCTAATGCTTGGTGGCCCAGTGCACTTAAGCAATATCTCATACAGCTGATTCTCAAGAGTTATGTCCACACACTGACAAACAATAGCTCAATTCTCAGCATTTCCAATGGGGGTGGTGTGCACAAACCCGGAACTCTAATTGCAAAACATGATCTTATACAGTTAATTGAATTGTGCCCTTCTCCAAAAGCTGTAATTATAACCTGAATCAGCATTTTATCTAGATTGTCTTGGAATGTCTTGGAATGGCTCATATATCTATATTTAGTTTTTTCTTCTGTTGCAGCCAATTGCTTTGGGACTTGAAACTAAGACTTTGCAGTCTCAATGAGAAATACCCCAATCTCAAGAAATAAAAAAACAGTATCATTTATTTTATAAGTGCTATCCTTTCAAATAAACATGCAGTTATTCCTCTAAGGTCTGCATATTTTCCTTTGGCTTAATAAAGTGGATAGTTTAATTCCTCTCTCACTCTATAAAGTGTTCTGTGTGTTCTTGAAAGTTAATGTGTTTTTGACAGACATGCCAGTCCAATAAAAATGACCAAAGAAGCCAGAGCCTGTTTTATTTTATTTGTGTATATCATTTAATTAAAGCTTTTCTAAAAACAATAAATCAGTTCTGCTTCTCGTAACTCACCAAAAATTCACAAAATCACATGACATCAGACAGCGGTATGAAGACAGCAGTCATAGACAGCTGTAGCTTTCATTACTTTATATGTCATTTTTTAAATATTTTTTTTTTATTTAACATTATTGTATTCCAAATGGTTTTGAGTGTAGTATATTATGGTACAGTATAGACCTTATGGCGCCAATGTAGTTTTGTAGTCAGAAAGTGCCTGATCCCTTAAGTTTCAACCGCTGAGATGAATCCAGCTGAAAATCTTACAATACAACACATGGCAGTGAAAGGGTTAACTGCGTTTTGCTGTAATAACACAGCCCCCTCTTGGCTTACAAAAGACTGCCACCTAACTACAGACAATGAACTCCTGTTTTAATTTAGCAACACTTACTTCCTGAAGTGTATGCAATCGCATTAGGAAATTGTTCATACTTGATATTATTAGTTGATGCCTTGTTTGTAGTGTGTCGCTTGGTGTTATAATAGATGTAACTGCCTGAAATGATTTTCCTTTTTATAAGACACCCTACACATGACATATTAACTTATTATAAACCATAAAAATCAAGATTGTGCAGACTAATAAACATAAAGTTTCTAACACCCTGCATGTTAAGTGTCTCTAATTAATGTGTACTTACAGTAGTATATGCACATGTACAGTCATTACACAATTACAATGTTATTATGCATAGTTACAATGTATTTAAAGTGTACATCTTTTTGCATAACCCTAACCCTTTTCTGATACAATTGTGTACTTACATATATCTTGCAAAAAGATTTACACGCTAAGTACATTGAGCCTATCCATAATAACATTGTAATTCTGTTTAAGTACACATATATTTACTTACTAGCAACTACTGTGAAAATACACAGTAATTAAATACACCACGTAAAGTGTTATTAAAAAGTTTAGGTAAACTTAAAAGTAAAAGTCCCAGTAGCGTACACATTGCGACTGTACCACACAATCTTGTTGCTATGGTTTGAAGTCATTCTTAAGTTGGGTAGTTGTTTAGTATTACATTGCTTTAGTCAAATTGTTTGCATTACCCTCAGATTATGGAAATAAACAGAACCCCACTTCCTGAAACAAAATCTGAGCATGCAATAATTATGTTTCTTGTTAACATATCATATTTTCTAACTCAAAGCCTTTCCAATCATCATCACGTGGTAATATCAGAAAACCAATCAGCTCATGAACTACTCCCTTCAATAGAAACACTTACACCACTGTGAACACCTACTCAGCAAAGGACGTCTGTCAGAGCAATCAAACACAAAGGATCTGAAAACTTTCTCTCAGCCATGTCCATCAATGTCCATCATTCTTAATCATTGCTCAGTACAGCAGTCAGTAAATGCACAGCAAATGCCTCTAAGTCTTTTAAATTAGTGCAGACCCATTCTGATTGATGAGATTAGATTTCTATTAGTGTATCCAACTACTGTACATGCCGAGCAAAGCCATTTTAATAAGCACCCACAAGCAGCTCACAACATTACTTCTCCATCTCCGATTCAGAGAACATGTGGCAATCTAAAATTACACAGGGGACTAAACGTAATCAAACCTTTGGCGGGGTTAGACACAGTTGGAGAACAATGAGACTCGCTTTTACTCTGAGCCTTTGTAGGTGTCTAATTACCTCCATGTCAAACCAGGGATTGTTCAAGCAAATGTGTTTTCTTCCCTCTATGGAAATCTGCAATGTAATCAATGTCTCGCCCTATTTGCCCAACACAGAAACACAATAAATATACTGTTACATGGGGTGTGTTCTATAGATTTACTGTAAATGGCACTGGAAAGAATAACAATCCATGGCAACATTATATTTGTACAGATTAAAATGCACCAAAGAGACTCCCATGTACTGTGTCATATACAGAACAGTACTTGTCATATCCTTTATTTTTGCTATATGAGGCTCCGCAAGCTTTGGTCGGTGTTAAATGCATACTACTAATAGTTGATATTGTTGGGATAATGTTGCAGAGACGACAATGTTATAGCGGTTGCATTGTGATTGCTGGTCACAGCTCATATGCCCCAAATAAAAAATGATTGAAGTTATTTTTTAACACCCTGCTGAGAATCATATTTCCACACGATAGCCACGTAGACACATGCATTTGCTCATGGTTTCAACACAAAGAGGGTGTATTTATTACCACATCCTTTATCCTTACTTTGCTTAACCCTAACCCTACCCCTACCTCCATATCCACATGACGTATCCGTTCACCTCCAGACTCTTCTAATTTAATATCTGCAGTTGTGTTACTATGATGACCCAATGACTGTGTCCCTGGATCGCAGTGTACACTGCTTTTCCAGCCGTCTGAAGCATGCAAGCAATGGAGCTGATTGAAACCCAGAGGATCTCTATCTGGAGCATGAATGGATTTAAAACCACTTTACTGATAATAGCGAAGACTGTAGTGCAGCAGTACAAAAAAAAAAAAAGAACAATGGAAAAAGAAACTGATGTAATGCGGTTCTATAAAGTTTTCAGCTAGAGCAGCTGCTCAGGGCGTGTTCTTGTCGTTCTGTTCAAATATGCCAGAGTGTTTAGCAGCAGGCATTTGGGTTGTTGGGTAATTTCGAAATAAATTCAATTGGTGAATTCAATCAGCACAAACATCGGTTTCTGCTCCATTAGACTGATGAGATGTACTGATAAGCCCAATCTACATGCTTCATATCAGCTGTTCACTGCTGAAACAGTGCGGGTCATACAGTAATAAGTCTCTTCATTAAAGAAAATGACTTCATCTTCCAGTTAAGTGCATTTGCAAACTCAAATCATGGACATGGATAAAGAATATTTGATCCTGTCGTAAACATGATTTAATGAAGTTTTCTCTCATGAAACCCCCACTCCACCACTGCCAGGATGCGAAGGACATAAGTGGAAGGGGGGCTAAAAGAGGAGCTCCTACCCTTCTTCCTCTACTCACAGGTGGGGGGTGAGCCATGAAATGGCATCTTTGTCGCAAAGTGATGCCATCTGTTTCCCTTTCCCATGGCACACTCTATCACTGTCATGGACTCTAATGCACCCTAGGGCAGGACAATGGGCTTCACCTTTACATGAACCCTTCCTCGGCCCCATGAAGTTCACGCAGTCCTTTAAACTCACATTTTATTAACGCTGCTCGTGTGCCTGTGAGCTATACAACAGGCTTATTGTATTCTTATTAGGAGAAGCTCCCAGAACTTCAATACTAGAGGTCACAGAATAATAACTAATCTATTCTCTCACTAAGTCAGTCGAGCCCATCTTAACATACAGTGCATATAAAATGCTTAATGTATAGTTCTCTGTACATAATAAAGAAAATCTACTTTGGGACGCTTAGGGTGGACATACTCTACGAAAAACATATGAAAAGGGTTTCATGAACAAGTTTGATTTAACCAATCAAAATGGGCTTTAAAAAAATATATAATTTACAAAACAGTGAAAAAAGCTTTTTTATTGATTTAAGTATATAAGAGCATAAGAACCTATGCACATTATTGATATATATTTATGTGTGTGTGTGTGTGTGTGTGTGTGTGTGTGTGTGTGTGTGTGTGTGTGTATATATATTTAAGTTTGTCTGATTTTAGTCTGTTCAGCAATAGTTTTTTGTTCTCATCAAAATCTGATTTCATGAAAGATGTTATGATTTATATAGAGGGGAGGGGATGGGGGTCATTTAAATTTCAATGGTCCAGGGTTATGTGACGTAGAGTTTTCACCCCTTTGATCTCCTTGGGGTTCTAATGTGGCAAGTCTTTAGATCAAGAGAAGATACATGGCAATGCCTACTTTTCACTTAAGGTCACCTAGTCTAAAAGGAAGGGGGTGGCACTTGTTGCTCGACATAGCAACAGCTGTCTCGGCCTTGCATAGCAACAAACCCCTTGAAGATTAGTTCTGCTCTGTGGATGCAGATGTTAAGTCTGTTCTAAATAATAATCCTAATAATACCAGAACCTGTATTTAAATTCTACCTCTGAGTTGCAAAATGCTCCTTAGCATTGCACTCTAAATGTTCCATAAGCATTTTTCAATAGCCAACTCTAGCAATGCATTGCAATTGGCTAGCTAACAGTTATATTAGTCATGTTGTTGTAGTGAGGGATGTGGCAGCCTTTCAAACAGTCTATCATTTTCAATTTTGTTCAGCTATTCTAAAGAAAGGAAAACCCAAACAATTCTTAGGGTGGAGGGAAACAGTCCCATATGTAGTTAATTGTCTTGGTTATATGGGGTTACGATTTCAACGGTGCGTTCCACACAGTGACAGCTATGGCTTCACATCTGGATTGGTTAAATTAGTCAATCAGTGGTCACAGGTTCACATCACATTCCTCTAAAACACCTCTTGGCAGTTTAGCGCAACTGGAGAGGTGCATGAGATGATTTGAGTCTCCAGTGGCATGTTTTTAATTTGTTCAGCTACCTTAGCACCACAAGAAGTCGTGTATGCTTTTCCACTGACCACATTGTTTCCAATAAACGCGTTATTACAGGCCGTTCTCAGACAACATTACTTTTTTTGTTTATAGATGAAAAGCATCCCTGTTTTACTGTTCTAAGCTCTTAACGTTAGATTGCATACATCTGTGAAAGCCTCTGTTTTATAAAAATGTGGCTAGACATTGTTGTAATTTGAAATAGCGTCTAACCACATTCTCATTAAATAACAGCCATTTCACATTCTGTTTTAGTTAACTGATCATGCTATTTTTTGCCAGACATGCTGCTTGCTTAAAAATAAAATAAAAAAAAAAGTTAATTTAAATAAGATGCTGGTGTTGACAACCTCTGCTATTCACAAATACATATTATTACTCACATCATAGGGCTATAGAGAGATAAGAAGGGACATTAGTACTGGAACTTAATGTTCAATAAACATATAATTCATTCATTTCATAAACCTTACCTTAGGATTCACTCTACAATCATTTATTAAGGACAACTGTATTCAAACTGTAATTACACCCCTTCCATATTGCACATTCCTAAGAAAACTTCAAAAATGCCTAAGTAATTCAATAGCCTGATTTTGATAGCGGGGCCAGGCAATTGAAATAAATGAAACAAGGTGATGAGATTTACTTTTCTGGGACCAATATACTTTTTTTTTTTGTTTTGTTTCTCTTTTGTGGTATCCCTAACTTCCCACCAACCCCAAATTAATCAGTTACAAATGGTATTGCCTCACTTTCTATTTTACACCTTCCTCACCACATGAAAGGTAGAGCAAAGCTGACTAATGGGGTCCAACCAAGCCAATATGCTGTGTGCTCCGGGGGTCTGAGCAACGCTTCCTTGACTTGGAATCCATCAGACCTGCTACTGTCTTTTATAGGAGAGAACAGCCCATCTGATGAGTGGAGCTATCAGCCTCTTTCAAGTCATTTCAATAACAATCTCAGTGTCAGGTTCCACAAAGCACTGCTGGCTCAGGGGCAGGGGATCAAGGGAGGAGAACTCAGTGGACTTTGATAGATTACGAATTCTAGAAACTCGGTGTAAAGTTTCCTTCTGCAGAGCCCCCAGACTGCCACTTTTAGTAAGGAGTCTTGATCTGTCTTCAATGGAAAGATCATGCGGGATGCATTTTAAAGTTAAACTTATTGAATTATATGCTTATTAAAGAGATATAGCTTCTATTGTGTAAATCTGCTTTTGTGTGCAAGTTCTTGCTAGTTTCATTCTCCATTGCTTTTTCATACACTTTGCTGCCTGTGGTTTCAGTTCCACTGTGAGTGTCCCTCACTAACTTTACAGATGATGCTGCCTCTTGTGGATGAGGCGAGGTAATGCAATAAGAAATGCTCAATGATTGTTTACATCGTAAAAAAGGTAAGTGGACTGGAGCTACTTTTTCTTTCATAAACATAATACATTAATCAAAATTCGAAATTAAATGTAGTAGAAGTTGACATATTGTACAGTTCTGATTTTCAGCTGCCATGAGTTACTAATATGCAACCAGAGAGCATAAACTCTGAGATTATATATATATATATATATATATATATATATATATATATATATATATATATATATATATATGGAATGTTTGAAAAAAGAATGTTTGACCTGAGTAATTCTGTGGATATAGGTGTAATATTTCCAGCAACAAAGTGCAACATTGGATTTATGAGTGCTTTGGAGACATCGAAATTTTTTACCTCTGAAAATCATTTGGAACTGTCCTGAAAAACAGCTGACCCAAATTATATGCCACACTCATTTCACTAAGGAATGACAAATGCAGTATCAATCAGAAGTGTGATTTTTGGATAGATATTCCAGGGCTTAAGTTGCTTGGCAATACAGAAATAAGTAACAAAGTATTCAAATCCAAATTCATGCCAAGCATTGTATAGAATATGTAACAACAGAGCCTTTACTCAGCTTTTCCAAAAGGGACCTAGAAGACCCTAGAATTCATCATGTGTCTAAGAGTATTGGTTGTGTGGCAGCCGAAATGAAAAGGGATCACAATCTGTTAACAATCCTTGCATATCCATACAGAGTTTCTGGGGATGGTAAATTGCTGTACTGGCAAAGTCAAACCTGCTGTAACCAGGGCCTCTTGGAGGGTCGTGCCAATTAGCAAACCACTCTCTCCAGTCATTTACCTAAAATTGGTTTCAGACACACAGAATGCTCCAAATCTAGTCATGCCCTTGCAGCAAAGAACATAATCCGAACTGAGTCCAAGCCTGTCTCTAAAGATCGAATTGCACAGAATTTAAGGCTTGTGAAATAAAAAAAATTTCCAAAACTTGCCAGACCATCAATAACGGTAAAACTTGCACATACTTTAAATGGCTTTTTAGCAAAGGTGTGATCACTCATGCTTCAATAAACTTTAGGCAAATTTCCCTTCCACATTTATTGGCAGTTCTACTATTTTCTTTCAAAATGTTCCTTCAAAACACCAAAAAGCAACCTTTAGATTAATACAAATTCAGCAATGCCTTCACACATGCTGAATTGTTACAATTCATGTAGATTGCAAAGCTTTATTTATGTTCAGTTTAAGGTATAGCTACAGTATCTACTGTATCTGATTACCCGAAAGAATGCTGTGTGGGTCGGAATGCATTAAAAATTGATAGAGCCAGCAAATTCTACCTAGTATGTATTGGCATGACTTCATTGATACATTATTAAAAATATCCACAATATGGTAAATATGGTGTATTTGATATTATATTTGATGTTATATTGTATTTTTATGATTATTGGTGTAGAAATTTGATTGATTTTGTTTTTCGAAAAGCCACCTGTTTGCATCAAATGGATTCTTGGCTTCTCTGCTCATCAGTTAAAGCTTTGTGATACAGCCCAGGGCTTGGGGTCTGGAAAATATATCCACATAGACCGCCAAACATCAAACAAACCCCCCTAAAAAAAAATGTATTTCCTACAATGACGCAAGGCAAAGTAAAACAAACAAAACGAAATCCGTAAATACTTCTATGGAGAGAGTGGATTTCCGTTCCACACGCAAGTAAAAACATTGTTGACTCTTTGCATAAGGCACGCTTCTCACATGACCAGATAATGCTCCTGAAAAACTGCTGTAAGTGGTGCATCCTGCCAGGGAGGGGGTGGGAGACAAGTGGAACGGAGTGATCTCATTGGGTGGCTCTTGGACAGTGATTGTTTACACTCAGTATCGAGAGGTTTCATTGGCGAGTCTGTAGAACCACCAGTTATGCGCATCTGTTTCTGTTTCAAAATAACTTGAGACTTATTTTTATGTCTCGTTTTCCAGGAGACCGTGGGTTTGGGATTCCTGGCACTTCCTAGAGCCACATTACATGTCTGTGGGACAATGGGAGCGTTTATAGGAAATGCCACTGAGGAGGCATTAGAAATTCAATATTAGGTTTGTGAAATTGTTATTAATTAGTCACAGGTCCTCTCCATATCATACAATACCCTTTTTTTTCAAATGCTTTAATTCTGCTAGGAAGAAAAAGGGGTTTGATCGTAATACTTCCTTTAAAACAACATTTAGACAAAGAGTGATAGACCCATTGCTTTGAGGAGGGCTGGATGCAAATTCAGTGGCAGGATGGGAATTATTTAAAAAGTGAGAATGATGATAATGCACTTCTTTCACATGATCAGCCCATTCAGCTACTCCTATAACCAAGCCATCAGACATGTATTGACAAGTCTTGATAAGCAGATATATAGCGTGGGGTTCATCTGTTTATAAACTGGATTTATTTGTCCCCAGAGAAGTCATCTGCATTAAGCCGAACAGGCATCAAGTTACCAGTTGTATCTTATTAAATACGCTATTATCTTTAAAACAGATCAAGTTTAACTTGACATTCCCATGGGCAATGAGGATGATAACATCGGCGTACGATCAATACTGTTAGCATTGACTGCAATGAGGTAGATAGACTGATCACAGTTTTGTTTCCTTGTGGGGTAGCTGCAGTTGTTAAAGGATGTTCTCTGTTAATACCTTAGCAGGAATTCAAACAGCCAGACCTTCCCTTCACCTTCTGACCTCAGGGAAACTCTGACTGCTCATAAATGACACAAAAGCCTCGGTGCAACTGTCTTGCAATGGGGTTCTTAGGGTTCTGCAGTGGACTAAGGAACTGCTTTTGAGATGTCGATGACAGCATGACAACCAAAACAGACCTAAAACCCTCAGCGTGCTGATTGGAGCTCATTTTAATGCTGTATTCATGCATGGCAGGTTGTGAAATCTCCATTGCTTATGGAAAAGTAGCTGTTTCGATTTTTATAGGTAGTCATCGCTTTCCTTTGTAAATCCATCTGTAAAAAGATGCATGACCCAATGACACCATTCCTTATACCTACAGTGGTTTCCCAAGAGCACTACAGGGAGTTCTTGCTTTTTTGGCTATTATGCTCCATATATTATATATTATATATATATATATATATATATATATATATATATATATATATATATATATATATATATATTTTTTTTTCTTTTCCTCCCACTCCCCAGGTTATTTCAAAGTGTAATTTAATATAGCAGTAGTGCTTAGGAATCCTTCATGATTTGATGTGTCTGTTACAGACATCTACTAGGGGTGGTTGCAGATGTCTTTGTACATTTTGGTAATGAAACACCTTGGAACACCAGTGAGCATTGTGAAGTCTCAAATTAGCAAAATGACATTATGCGTTAGATAAATGGGCCATGAAGAGTAACTCATTAAAGGAAAAATATATATATATATACACACACACACACACACACACACACACACACACACACGCACGCACGCACACACACACACACACACACACACACACACACACACACACACACACACACACGCACACACACACACACACACACACACACACACGCGCACACACACACACACACACACACACACACACACACACACACACACACACACACACACACACACACACACACACACACACACACACACATTGTTTTACCGGCTTTCCTATTTACTTTGAAGCCCACTGATCCGTCCATATCCGCTTCCGGTGTTACAGGTAATTGCGCCCCTATGTGCAGCATAGAACACATGTATTACCTGTACTGTAGTCTTGTGACAGGAAAAGCAAAAAACAATCTTATCAGCAGCAAGCCTGCATAGTATGTCGATGAGAAGTGTCATCTTTGGTTCTACACCACTGAGGGCAAGGCTGAGAGACAGCCAGCTGTATTTATTGGGGGCATAATAGTTGCTGAAACACAGTTGGTCACCTTAGGTTAAGCACCATATGCTCTTTTAAACCAAATATGGAGTAAATGATGTTATGACTTAATCAGCGCTGAATATATAGCATTCACTGGCCCTTTATTGAACCAGTTTCCAAAGCATGCTTAGCTGGATTCCATATTCTCAGAATGGGGCTTAAGTATCCTGCAGTTTCTGCATGTGGTGCAACCAGTTGTCCTAATAATAGGGCTGACAGGCAAGTGACCTTGAAAAAACGAATTTCTGGGCTTACAGCTACCCACTAATTAGAAACAATTTCTTAAATAATAAGTGAACTATCATGCTGCACATACCTACCTTAGTAATCCAGAATAGTGATGCTTGGACGGGGTTACAGATTCATTCTGATTTCCAGCATGTGCATTCCAAAGCAGTCCAGGTTGGGTTGCAACACATGAAAGGGCTGGTCCTGTAATTCGAAATAAAATAATGTTTTGCACTTTAGGCTTTCTGATAAACGTGTGGCTGAATGATATTCTGTTACAAAACCGGTTTACTGAGTTTGACTACTGCATGTAGGGGAGACAGTGAGGGTGGGTGGTTGAAACAGAGGTCTGAAAACCTCTTACTGTACAGTAACACTTTCAAAACTGTGTTTGGATCAGCCATCTGAATTCAATGGCCAGTATTCTGGACCCAAAGCATAGGGTTAACATAACTGTTAGACAGCACTGTGCTGTTCACAGAGATTACTTTTTTTCTAATTTCTTTTTTTTTTCTCAGTGTGTGATTAGCAAAGATAGGACTGTAAAAGTTAATTATGTCTTAATTCTTTGTATGCTAATGTGCTTAATTCAAAGGTCTCTCAGTTCCCTGTGGAAATTGAAAGTGAAATGAAGAAACTTTTAAATATCAAACCCATTATCTAGGTCATGGGAGAACTAACGCACTAGAGTCAGTTGGTGGTTGAATCAAATTGCATATTCAACATTTTGTGTGTGTGGTAAAACAAGATGATTGTATGTGTGTGGAATGAATTCCATTTAACTTTTAGTAAGGTCATTTTTTACTTGCATTGAATTTCATTTAATAACTCTAACACGTTTTGTGGTTTCAACTAAAACAGAAGGATATAGTGCTGTCATTTACATAAATACTCCTCAGCTGTTGTTATATAGTTTATAGGATGGCATAGTCATTTGAATTAATCCCAGATTTGATCAAGTTTGTATTAAAATGGATTCCAAATTAATGCAAAAACGATCATTGAAAAAGCATGCCAGATAATGCAAATCAGCTTGAATCAATGAATAAGTTTATAACATTTAAAGCTTATTTTTTTACTACTTCTAAATATCTTTTGATTAAGTGTTTAAATTTTGATTGGTTGAATGAATGAATGCAAGCAAGATAATGTAATGATTTGTACAGAGCTAGGCACTGGGAGTATTCTAGGAAATTTTGCAGTTTTACTTTTACTATGACTGCTTAAATTTTAAGCAAGGAAAGATCTAGAGACGTTTTCATGTTCTCCTTAGCAGAGTCTCCATGACTGGAAAGCAGAGGTCAGATTCCTCCATGCGTATCACTACCTGGAGATGTCAAAGGTCATCAACAGGGTTAAAGGAGCATAGAGCGTCATTAGACTCACTCTGGGGCTGCTGTCTGCATGTCAATTACAGGCTAACTAAATTGTTGACCAGATTATTATGCCGTGAGCACAAACAACACACAAATAGGAGTCTGACAGAAAAGGATATATGATAATTAAACATGGCATGTTATGAGAGGCCTGCTGTTGGACACCCCAACAGAGGTCTACTTTGTTTTTGTAAACATCTTTATCAAAAAGTTAATGACAGACTGTGGTAGCAGAGTAAATGGACACAGTTTAAATATGATGTTGTTAGGTGTGTACCTTGTTTTGGTGTTGTGCAAATAAGGGTCATGTTTGTTTGCTTCCATGAAAAGATTTAGCAGGTGGACGTAGTGACAAGTACACTACCGTTCTGTGCCAGTGCAGATATCTACGGTTTGTACAAACTGGTTTATACTTTCAAAGGAACGGTAAAGTAGGACACACACTTTATGACAAAACGAATGAGTTAGGTACCATACATACTGTTGGTAGGAGTTTTATAAGTTGTCTGCTATTTAGGTTGTATGTCTGATAACTCAAGATGACCTGTACTTGCAATGATGGCTTCAATTCTTAATGTATTTGTCAAGATTTTCAACAGTGGCAAGAGCTGTATATAGGAAAGCATGGTGATTCGTTTGTTAAAAGAACTGACATGTATAATACCTTAAGTAGCGATGGCTAACACTGTTTCAGAGGGTATGAATGGAAGATGGCAAGCAGAAGGTAGGAAGCTTTTTCTAGAACAAAAAAGTGCTACCCTAAGTCGTGCTGATACGGGTAAGACTGCATGAGTTATTTTGTTTCAATTTATATGCCAGTAAAGTACAAAATACAGCACTTCCTCAAATAGCCAGGAATGTCGCGGTGCAATTAGTTTCCACTAAAAACGAGGCTGGAACTGCAGCACACTTTGGGCAGTGTGAACTCTGTGGCTTTGCAGTGACTTTCCAGACACGGGAAGACTGCCCCTCTCTGGAGCTCTGTGAATTGGGGAGGGGGGTGGGGGGCTCATGTGTATTCCTAATTAGTTTGCAAACATAGGTTTCATAAAAGATTAAGAAAAACATAGTTTTGAGAAAGATATCACACTCCTGATAATAAAAAAAGTGTGAAATTACAGCTGGTTAAAAACAGTGATGTTTCCTTTTTGGCAGTGCAGCGTGCATTTTAACTAGCAGGAAAAAGCAAACAGCTGTATAAAACACAGCTGTCTAGACTCCAATAGAATACTGGGGAGATGGCAATAGGCCAGGTAGACATTTGACCTCAACGCACAACCTATTTTCATTCAACTCAAGTCTGGAGAAACGCTTAACTCCATAAATTTTACACTGTCATTTTCAATCGTTTAAGGGACTCCTATTCTGACATGAAGGCTCTTGGGTACTAATTAAAATGTTAAAATTTTATTCAGCTGAGAAAAGTGTTGATGTTTTTTTTTTGTTTATTTTTTTCAATCAGGCAATATTAAGCTGCTGATAACTTATACTTAAAATGCAAACTTGTATGTTAACAGCTAGATCCTGCCCTTTCTGTATGTATTCAGACTTTCTTAAAAGTTTATGGCAGTCTCTCAAATTTTCAAACATTAACAAACATTACTGTAAAATCTACAGCTGCACTAATGAAGGGATGAAGGGTCCAAACAAGTCCAAACAAGAACTTAGATCATAACAATATAAAAAATATTATGAACAAGAGAAGGCCCGTCCTAAGCTAGTCCATTTTCTAGTAGCTGATTCCTCTCTCTTTGTCAAGTTGGGTCTTAAAGGATCTCTCTGTGTGATGAAGTTTCTCCTACCCTCTGTCCTAGGTCTATCTAACACTTTTCCAGTTGGAAATTAAGTGGTCTTGTTTCAGAACAAATTTGTGCTATTAACGATGTGAAGTCCAGTTTGGCTTATTTTGTTCCATAAAAAAATTGGGTGCTAAAATTAGTTAACATAAATGAAATATACAGATAGTACCGTATATAGCTTATATAATTCCAGAGTTACTCAGAATCATTTTCAACCATCCCTAAGTTGAAGCCATGTTGTCCTGAAGTCAGTATAGTGAAAATGCTCAGCTTATACATGATATGGTAGGTGGAAAAATGTATTAAAGAAACTAATACGAGCCAGCACTCAAAATGGTTAAACGAAAAAAGGAAGTTACTCAAAGATAAACTGTTCGGACAAGTAATTCAACACAAACATTTCACAAATGGCCATAAAAAAAGAGAAAAAATTCAGATATCTTTCATCTTTCATGTCCTATCTTTAATGAAAATGATAATTGGTACCACCAGTCTCTTTGTTTTCAAGCAGAGCTACTGAAGTTAATGAAAACATGGTCCCTGCGGGCAGCAGATATGTCTTCATGTTGGGCTAATCAGCTGTGTGTGGAGGTCAGTGAGAGGCAGTATTACTATGGACAATCCCTGGCACTCCCTGGATCCAAGTCAACAGCTATAAACATGAGAGACTGCAGCTGCGTACAGGAGTGCAAATGAGGAAGAGGGATTTAGGGAATGGAGCGCTTCCTCTCCAGACTCCAGGGATTGTGGAATATTTCCCTGAGGGTGTCTCGGGAAAGGCCAGTTTTCCATTAGCTCCCATGGGGAACAGCGAAGAGAGTTTGGGATTTTTCTCATAGGGGGGTCAGCTACTCCTGCTAATGAGGCATTGACTGGACTGCAGTCTTATATAACATCCACGTTTAAATAAAACATGACCATCTCAAAGTTTCCTCTTTTAAAATCTATGAAGTTCCCCTGGATCTCTCTGGATGGACTATTATTGATACAGAGCTGACCTAAATGTCATAATTTTACTAAATGTGTGTAGCAACAGCGAGAGACACACAGCAATTTATGCTCCCTGAAAGCTTTCTGTAGCTGGAATGAATCCTTTCTGTGTTCATTAATGTGCTGCCTGTTATCTCTGTTCGGCACAGTAATTACCACTGTGCAGTTGTGTGACAACAGGCTAGACCATACTGAATTATATGAAGGTTTTTTTCCAGATGTTTCCACTGTCCAAGCTATGCTTATTTGAAAGGACAGCACTCTCTCAGTTTACTGTCTCCTAGTTATGGAGTCAACACCCACCAGGTCTGTGTTAGACACTCTTATTGCAGGGTTACAAATTGATGCTCTTTTGCAAGCTGGCGTGCTTAATGTGCTTAATATATAAATAGATGGAATTGATGTTAGAATGCTTGTGTAAGTGGGTGAAAGGACACCCTGGATAAGACATCCTGCCAGTACACATGCAATGCCTATGGTCTGAATTTCAGAACCGCATTGCACAGTGCATATTGAGTGACAGCCATCACACTGGGGTCGAATCGATGCTGTATGGCATGAAATTAATCACAAGTGTCTGGTATGACTGAATTTTCCACGATTTATTGTGCAAAGGAATATTTTAATATTGAGAGATCTTGAGATGACCTTGAAAGATGGGTATCACGTTATAATAACGACATAGTAACTACTTCCAGAATTTGTAGAGAGTTAGAGGTAACACTTTACATGTGTCTCTAATTCTCTAATTCTCTAATTACTGTGTATTTACACAGTAGTTATTTAGTGAATACACGTGTACGTAAACATAATCGCAATGTTAGTATGCATAGTTACAATGTATTTAATTTGTAAACCTTTTTGCACGATCTAACTCTATCCCTTTTTGACACACTTATGTACTGCAAAAAGATTTACACATTAAGTACACTGAAACTCTCGATATATCCAGGGTAATGTAAGCGAGGGATGCCTTGGATAGAACAAACAAACATGGATAACGAAAAAGGCTATAAAAAAATGTAAAGAATACTGTACTTCTAGTTTCTTAAAGTACTCAGCCTTGTTTTTTTCGTTGATTTCCTTTTTGACAAACCTCTTGAAGAAGCAGAGCTATTTGTGTAATAAATCAACTCTTCCTGCTTTATTTTGAAATCACAAAGCATTTGTTCTCCAGTGCCATATTGCACTGAAAGTTATTTTACAGGACTACCTTGGTCCAGCTTCTCAAGTATTTCAAGTTTTTCTTGAATTGTTAAACACCTGCGTTTACCTTTACTTGCAGACATGTTTGCCGTTACAATGGCACTGAGCCACTGGCCTGATAATGGAACCCTCGCATGCGTAAGGTAATGTGTTCTGTACAGGACACCTGGATTTTCCTTTTTTGCAGCACTGTTAATCCGCAACCTGGATAACACACTCATGGATAACTGAGAGTTGACTGTATGCATAATAGCATTGTAATCGTGTGTAAGTACACATGCATTTACTAAGTAACTACTATGTAATTGCACAGTAATGAGAGGCACTTCATGTAAAGTTTTCCCAGGTTATCTTTATTTATGCAAGAGGGGGTTCCACTGAAATTACAACTTTTCACCACTTCCGTCACCCTTTGATACAATGGTCACCAGCCAACATGTATGATTCAACATCTAAAGACAGCAACGACAATGGAGTTGCATGATATAATGGTGCCAATGACTTAGCGGTTAGGAGAGCTGGAATGCAGGGTGGAAGGTTGTGGGTTCCCCAAGGTCTATAGTTATGCTGTAGGCATCAGTCCAAAGCTGTGGGTGTTTTGCAAACCCAAGTTGTGGGTTTCGTCAGGTCAGAAATTCAGAATTACAGTGCTGACTTGTGGGTTTAAATTGCTTTAGTGGTTGAAGTTCCGGTGTGCAGTGAACAGGGGAATTGTTGACCTGGGCCCGTAGTCCAAATCAAGCCAAATCATCTACTGTGAATCAACTTGATTGATAAGCCCTGACTTTTTTTTCAAAGCAAATAAAATCCATTTCTGATAAGCTGTGATTGCACTTCTATCTGACCATACTGTGCAGGCTCAAGAAGTCATCTCATGGAACTATGGCTGTAAGGGCCTCTTGATGATAAGTTGAGACAGGAAGTCTGAGCTATGGGTGTGTCCATTTCAAGCAAACCTTTTCAAACAAAAGCAGAAGTTAATGTAATGTTCAAACATTTTCCTAGCTCTTTAAGAAGTAGAATGCATCGGTCAGTAATAGATGTAATAGAAATGGGAGGATTTTACATTACAGGGCAGACAGAAAATTAGTTAAAGATGCTTTGGATTGATTTGTTATAATTAATGAACTAATAAAACTGTGACTTAGCCCCCACCCATCTGCTAATAAATTGGACTAACCTGAAGGGCATTGATTGAATGGCCTCCTTTCATTCATTAATGCTCTTACATTCTGCAAATTTTTTTGATCAATTTAAGTTTGAACAGACTCTATATACCTAAAGGGTCCACCAACTGGAGGAGTACTCAGTAGATGGCAGGCTGTTGATTATTTCATAATAGTATTCTCTGAATTTGTCTTCGCCAATAAATATCAAATTTTTCGCTTGTATTATGCTTAATCCTGGAAAACCTCAGATTAGCTGACATGTATATAAGTGCCCTGGGCCCATAACCAAAGTGTAACATTCTTGGCTGCTTCCTTGGCTTGTCACTTGGCACACATTAAATGGTGGAAGAGAGAAACATTAGACTACAAAGGCATGATTCATAGCAGGAACAGAAGGGAATAAAAACACATCGGACGGAGCCAAAGCATTTATTAGGAGGCAGCAGAGGAAAGATTATTTGATTTGCTTAAGAGCCTACAGAAGTGTTTCTGCCCAATCAATCCCCATCTGTGATGCAATGAAAGTAACGGTTTAGGCATATGGCTTACTTAAACACACCACTCAAAATGTTTATTTTATCATTGTCCTCCCACCCACTAAGTCAACAGCTAGGCACCAATTGATTTCAATGGAAGCAATAGGGTTTGAATTAGAGCTATGCAAGGCAGCTTTGTGAATGGCTTGGGTTCAGTAGCACATATTTGGGATTTTGAAAATAAGTTTTTTATGATTTGAGTGCATAATGCATCTAGTTTTTTCACGAGCAGACATACTTTGTCGAACAAATGTCAAGACACCATTTCAATTTTTCAAATGCCTTTAATTTGATGATGTAACAGATCATTTAGTTTGAGGGGAGGGGGGGGGTTAAATAACATAAGTAAACAGTCAGAAAGAAAGAACTGTGTACCATGTACTTGAAAAGTTTGATGTATCATTATTACTTTTTCTCCTCCATTTGTGGTTCATAAGAAACAGGATCCATACAGTCCTTTGACGATATTTCAATTGAATAATACCTTGGACTTGACCCAAGTTTTCTGACACTATTGAAGTGGATATAAAAATAACGATGAGTAAAGTTTGACCTCTGGGGAAGGATAAAGAAGACAGTGTTAAGAACACTGATATAGTGTATGTGCTAACTGTAAGGCATCTTGACGGGAGGGGGGTATATCTTATATATTTGCAGAGTGGCTTGTCATACTGAAGATCAGTAACAAGGGGTTTATTTCACTGTATCAAAGCAAGAGGACTACAGGGAGTGGATCAGGAAAGGGACTTCAATTAGACCCACCTGCAGTCTCAGAAATTAAAACTCCCGGTTTCAAATTAGGAAACTGTATCAGCTTGCAGACACCCCTGGATCAGGGACGCTGCGTCTCGGCTGGTCTTTCTTGTTGAAATTAATTTTAAATTAATGTGGGAATTTAATTTATTTGCAAATCACCTTGTCAGTCTCCCAAATTCTTCTGCCAAGCATAATTGTGGTGGATAATCTGACGTGTGTTTCTATTTGATAGGGGAAGATGCTTTATTAAGCAATACACTCTATAGTATTACTCACAAAATAATTGCAGAGGCAATCAGGCTTTACTTACATGCATTCTCCACACACCTATATTCAGGTTAAACAGCGCTTGAAGGGACTGCAGGAAATAAAACACTGCGATCACATAGAGAACAACATAAACCTTCAGTAGCAACAGCATTGAACACTGGTGGGTAAAGACATACAGTAAACAGCATTTACCTTTAACCAGAAAAGCCTAACAAACAAGCTCCAAAAAGGGGCTCACAATAAATCCTGCAATCTGTGTTGTAACAAAAGCACAGACTGGGATAGCAATAGTATACCCACCCAAGCCCTGGTGCCCCTTACTAGCTGACCTAGAAGGACACTGAACTAGCCAGTGACCCAGAGAGAGAGGCTTCGTATCCCCTCAACAACTGTTACGAGTGAAAGGGTTTAAGTGGGTAGCCAGACAGGGAGAGATGTGCCCCATCTACAATTGGGTTGACTTGCTTGCTTGCTAGTATCATTGACTTCTACTAGTATCTTTCCAAGAGCTATACCCTAAAAACAGATATGTACTGGATGGGAGGCCAGCCTAGCATACAAATGACAAGCATTTCAGCCTGCTAGCTTGCACTCACCAACTTTAAAGAGTGGTATCAGGCTGCTTGTAGATCTTTTTCAGAGTAAAATTTGGTATCAATGAAGAACACAGTCTTTGATGGAAAAACAGAATAATTATTGCCATTCACGTGCAGGCTGTTGTGTTTTCCTGTACATCCATTATATATATATAGGAGCGAGGAGGATTCGGGAATCTGAAATCCTCCTATTGGTTGCCCCTGAGTAGAGGATTCAGGAGGAAAAGCAACCTAAATTCTTCCGGTCCCTCGGGGGCATAACTTTAGCACACTTGAGGAATAAACATTTGGGGAGTCTATCATGTTTAAAACTTTACTAAACAGATATTTGTTGATGTCATTTGGAATGAAGGGTGAAAATATATATATATATATATATATATATATATATATATATATATATATATATATATATATATTATATATATGGTGGATTTTATTTCCCAATTTGGAGAAACAACTGGATGACAACCAAATACAGACACAGTCTATTTTCACTCCGGCTTGCCATTCTACCTCCCAGCAGAGAACGATGGCAGGCTTTTTAATAACTCTGGATTTAACTTTGCATTATTATTTCTTCTGCTCACCGTTAACCGACAGTATAGCTCCAATCTGGCCTTGTAGCCAGTAAGCATGAGTCCAGTTTTTAAACTGTGCATTCAAGTGCTGATGGATTTTTAACTCTCTGAATCGTAGGAGTATTTTTTTGCTACATTAATCCAAACCATGTCAAATCTAAGCCACACTTTAATAAGATGCTGTACCACTATATGAACAGTTGGCCCAGCTTTTCGGTTACTTGGCTGTAAAACTTAGTAGTAATAAACTCATGTTACACCACATTCATTTAAAAAGTTCATAAATTTATATAGGCAATGAAAGATGAAATATGACTGTATTTTTCCCATTTAGATCTTAACAAAAGGATGTGATATTGGAAGAACAAAATGATCTAGAAGCCTGTATTCCTTGTTAAGCCTGTGATTAGTGGAAACAGTATATCAGGGGTCACACAGTAAAGTTTCTATAGCTAGGAGCTGCTGGCAGGCAACAGCGTGGGACGTCCTTCAGTATTTTAATTCAAAGGCAGCTTTCAGGTGCCTGGCCCAGGCTGCTACACTAAGTCTTTCCATTACAAAACCCTCTAAAAGTAATGTCTTACTAAGCCTGTCTCTTAAACAGGATGAATGATGTCAGCGTACAGATCCGATTTATGGATTCACACATTTAAACCTGCATTTTTGTGCCACTTTTTCTTTTTGGCATTCGGGTGCTGCAAGGTAGACCATTTAAAATAATAATAATAAAAACGATAAATACAGCCTATTGAAGGTCAAGACAGGAACGTTTTGTAATTAAGCATGTTGTTGCATTACAACAACACAACCATTGTAACTGTGTCCTTCTTGTGTCATTACAGTGTACAGTGTTGTTAATGCGACCAGATAACTGTAGCATTCAATTATACACCATATAATTACATTAAATCACCAGAAGCAACAGGGAAATGTGTCTCCCAGAAGCCTTTGGAACTTATTTCCAAACGCTGTGTCTCCCAGGCAATCGTGCTGTTTGTTCCTAATATGAAACGGTTACTACAAAATAGAACTTTAAAATCAGATAGGCGCTTCCATGATCACAAAGCACAATGGAAAAAATTGGGTTAACTGGAAGACGTACACAATTAACTTTATTTCATTTACATTACGGCCAGATGCTTTATGAACCCATAACAACAAACAAATGACCATTTGCTGTACATTTATCTTTCTTGTCAACCCCCTTGTGGACCCCCATCCCCTTATGCAGCTCAAAAAAAAGAAGAAATGAATTGTACGTCTGCACTTGATATCATGTCCACTCAATAGGCGGTCATTGCTAATTTGCATCAGACACACATTATTAAGTAATTTCCATTCATCCTTCATCGAAGCACAAGGAAAGGGGCTTGATCCAGCTGAAGGTTCCATTAATCATTGTTACCTCATAATGCCGCGGAGCAGTGACATCACAGTGAAGCCACAGTGTGTAATCCGGGCCAAGCTGCTCTGTGTACAAGCTAGCTGAGAGAGCTCCGTTATATTTATGTGTGACTGGCTAATTTGCAACACTGTGGGGTTCCCGATCTAAAAGAGCCGGCCTTTTAATCAAGCACTTTATATTCCTAATGCCTAACTAGCTTCAGCTACTAAATAAATGAATCATTTGCTTGAAACAAATATATCAGAAACATAATGAAACGTGGTCTTTATCAAGCTTCTAATAAACTATACAGTCCTTGGCCTCTGGTATTCACTACATTTTGAAGAAGAAAATGCATTATTATTGATGACCTTTAAAATCTACAATGCCAGATTCCATAGCCTAGCATCATGCAATCTTTCAAACATTGTTTTTTTTGCCCCTAACAAAATGGTAAAGCTTTCGGGAAAATACACAATTTTCTGCTTTGAAAGTCTGTGCCATGTCAGATATATGGAGCAGGAGTAGAGACGTTTTGGGAAAAGTAAAGGAAGCTATTGCTTTAAGCATTTAAACATTTATAAAAGCTTGATGCCAAGAGCATTTAGATCATGATCAGGCTGGGAATAGCACTTAAAGAACATTCTCAGCATATAGGTTAATGGTATTCATGAGGTGACTAGATACTGCATTTTATTTTCTGTTTTCTCACATTAAAAGTGCATGAATACTTTTAATATGTTTTGCTTTTTTTTACTGTGTTTGCATAAATGTCAACAGAGGGTTCTAAAAAAACCCACTGTTGCAATGAAGTACACCCTGCCCTATCCCCTATCTAAGCCGATCTGTACCCTCGATGTTCTTTTGCACTCTGGATCCACTCCTTAGCTGGAACTGAACAGCTTCGTCTTCTGCTCTGTAAGGCTCCCTCATGCTTAAAGAGGCAGGGCTATCAATCTTTCTGGAGTCCTGAGCAGTTTTATGTTCACAGCAGCGCTTGGATCCATTCCAGTGGCTCATACACTGCCCATGAAAGGATCCATTTTCACTCAGCCTTTCAGAAAGAGCAACGGTGAAACGTTGTTATCTCTTTTAAACCAGCGCTGGGCTCACTGCTTCAGCACTATTAGCACTTTACTTTCCACGCATGAGTGAGCAACTGAGGCAAATATTACACTTGGCAGCGTCTCAAGACAAAATTCAGTGCTTTTTCTTTTGGAAGGAGAAGGAGCGTTGAGGAAAGCAGGGGGAGATGAGTTCATGTGCCCAGATTTGCACCCCAAGTAGCATATTTATTAGCCCTGTTTTAAAATAAACCGTCAGTGTTTGGAGCAGGCAGTAATTGGAAAGGGCCCCACTGTGCTGAAATCTGTCACAGTGAAACCTCTCGGTTGTCTTCAAAGTTGCCTGCTGATAAGTAGAGGAAAGAGCTAGGCCAAGCCAAATGCCAACAATAACTTGACCCATCAGACTCTCTCAGATCTTCAATATTTACAGTACTTCAGCTGATTGCAGCTAATTCTTAGGTCACTGGTCTGGACACCCTCTGCTATGTAAAAACATGCAGGAGAACTCTGGGCCCAGCCTGCATGGGAAAATCATGTAGTGTACAGTGAAGAACAGAGATCCTAGACCCCAGGGTATGGTACTGTGATCTATCAGCCTGTCAGTGCTTTGAAGAGCTATTGTATCAACAGCAGGGTCTCGTTTCTTTCAGTTTTGCATGTCTGATGGTCCAGCACTGATAACAGCTGATATCAGTCATAATGCTTTGTGCAGCTAGCCGTGTCAATCAAGTAGTCCTGGAGCTTTCGGTGTCTGTGGCGGTCCTGTATATGAGGTGGGCTTCTCACATGACAAGGGGAATATGAATCAGAACAGTCTTAAAAAAAACACTGTATCACTTCATCACAATGCGTAGAAATAACTCTAGTTATTATCCAGACTGGATTTGGTAATGGACACTTATGTGTAGCATTCACAACAACTGAATGAAGGCCATATAACACTGTAAAATACATGAATTATCCTTCAGAATCACTTGAAATCTAACACAACTGCATCTAAGTATTTGAACATGCCTGTCAAATCTGCTGAATTTTTTTTTTTTTTCAAAAGTTATAATCAATAATTATTAATTGCAGTACCTTTGTTTTGTAAATAACGTTATTATTTTTTCTGTGTATGTCAGGAACTATGTTTTATTTAAATTGTAATATTTTCCATATTATACCATTTCATTTTGATATTACTTTATAAACAATAACATGGCATGCTGGTGTAACAAGTGGAGGCTAGGCACATAAATTTCCATCGCTGACAAACCACTCAGAAACTAAATACATATCATCTTCAATCCAGATTACAAGGCAGAATAATCTCACAAATGACCAATCTGACTGGACAAACACACTTGTGTACTGCGACATTTGAATTGGACAAACACGTATTGCATGGGTTCTTTGAAGTTGACTTCTCTGGGACAATTTGGACTGTCAGCAAGTTTTAGGGTTTGCTTAAGTTTTGCTGTCTTTGTCTCCTCAGAGACTTATCAAAATGAACAGCTCTTACGATGGTGCTGCTACTTTAAAACTCCTCACCTGGAACAGGCAACTTTTAATGCTATTTCTGAGTTTCTGTTTATTTGTACAAACTGATGCAACCTCGAGCCGGAGAAAACTATGTTCTCAGTAGACTCTGCATGTTACATTAAAAACAATGAATGCAAAGGGGATTAATGCAAGCTTTGGAATTTAAGTATTTCTTTTTCTGCAAGTCATAGGCTACTTCAAATTTAGCACAGAGAGAAGAACAAGAGAGCATGAATGGAAGTCAAGTATAAGTAAGCTTAGAAGAGAAAGGAGGAAGCACTTTTTTTTTACACAGAGTTTGAAATGCATGGAATAGCCGATCAGGTGAAGTAGTAGGATCTAAAACACTTGAAAAAGACTTGATTCTGTGCTTTTAAGTTAGGAAGAATGGCCTTTTCTCGTTCCCAGTCTTTTCTTATGTTCTTTTTGTAACATCTCTTAGTAGTTGCTGCTACTGTGAAGGATATGTATATATATATAGGGCTGAATTTTTATTTCAATTAATTGAGAATTTGGCCTTTCTTGCATCCTGATTTTGTAGAAGTTCAAAGTATTAAATTATGCATAGACACTGCAAAACTAGAAGAAACACCAGTTTTGGCTAGTGTAGGAACACTCAAGGCATGAGGCAAAACATTTTCAATGTCCCCTGATGAGCACATTCCAGCCACCTGCTGGACAACAAAACACATTCCGTGTTAGTTTATTTTAGAATGAAGTCACTGCACATTGTACTGTGTTGTTTCTGGGAATAAAAGTGGGGGTGTATCTGCCTTTTAACTCCCCCCTCCTCACTCTATTGGCAATTCTGCACATAGACTGTTCTTTACTAAATCTGTACTTCATCGAAGCATAACAGCCTCTGCTCTCTGCTTTTTCGAACACTCCGTAGAAGTTGGCAGCATTTAATTGATATTCTTTTTATACAACCCAGCTTACAAGAAATCCCAAACTGTTAGAGTACACACCACTCTCTGACAGTTATTATTTGCTTTTCAGGTTGCCTTGGCTAGCGTGCTGCTAATCAAGCAATCGGCCAATAAAATCTTTTATCCTCACACTGCAGTCATTAACAAAGAGAAACCCTGTGTTTTACTTTTTTTTCGTTTTTTTTTTGTTTTTTAAACAAAAATGCAATTTTTACTGCCAATCAGCAGAAACTGGCTTATGCTTTGGAAATTAGTGACAATTTGCTTTTTGCAAAGAGTCATTCTTTGAAACACTAATTCAGTTTTCTTCATGCATAACAATTTTAAAAATGAAATCATGATTCAGCTGTCATTTTTGTATGTGTGTGTCTATATGCACAACAAGTTTTATAACAATTGTTGAAGCGTTGGTTTTACACAATATAGTTTCTTGTATAATAATCAAAAAAAAAAAAAAACTTTAAGCGATGAACAAAGCAGATCAGTGCTGGCTGAATTCCAGGCATCATCTTGTTCTCCAAATACCAAGTCCCGTCAGAAATGGATCCCTTGAAATGTTCTCGTCAGCTGGTGCCAGGAGATAAGAAAGTGATATTTCACACTCACACACTAATCACATTTGAGCATAGAAGACAGTTTTCTTCATTGGCTCTGCAGCACTCAGAAGTGCAGTTCAAAGAAAAGAACTAACTTTGCCTCCAAATCTCCTTAACCCAGGGATGCTGATAAAAAGGGGGCATCAGTCTTCTCATTTCTTCCTACCAATCAAAAGCAAAAAAAAATGAAGAAAATGAAAATCTTTAAAACATCAAGTTTTAAAGATCAGGGCTTCTCGGGAGACCAGAATGGCATAACAGTCAGCTTTTGTTCTCCTTGGCATATGCAGATCTAGACTGGATTCGTTAAATTAAGAACAAGTTTGTAAACTGTAGGCAGTTATTGCTGCTAATGTGAGTGTGTGTGTGTGTGTGTGTGTGTGTGTGTGTGTGTGTGTGTGTGTGTGTGTGTGTCAGTGTGTGTGCGTGCATGACTGTGTGCGTGTGTGTGTGTCAGTGTGCATGAACAATAAACTAGTAGATTCCATTACAACAGGAGAAGAGAATGTCTCTTTTTGAATGGATATTTGAGCTACTTGTGGCTTTATAGATGAAGGATACATCACAAGCATTCATGGGGTGCTGTAGGTATCCTTTTGGGAGCTCGTGAAATAACACAGGCGCTCATCAACGTTCATGTACGATTCTGATTATACAACAAGTGCAATGTATCAAAAACAGAGTAAATGACTAATTTTAGAAAATTGCCTTATTTAAAAATCCCTTAACCCCATTGAGTCTGTCTCTGGGTTTGAAAGAATGCAAGATAGATTCCAAAATGAGATCCAGTTTAAATCAATACTAAATCTCTCCACACTGAAAGGTATTCAATACTAGATCTCGCTACACTGAAAGGTAAGTTCCAAGTGGGCATCATTCGACATCACAGAAGGGTGAATACCTGAATACTCCCCTGTCTGTTGATGTGTCTATGTCTGTTTGTATGAATGGAAATGCTTCATAGCTACAGTAGGCTTTACCGTGCCTCTAAAATACTGTTCCTTTAGATGAGAAGTGCCAGATGTCAAGTAGTTATTTAGATTGGTTACTCTATAATGCTAGTGACAGTATCATTATGCAAATTCTTAGACTGGTGGGTTGATTTATAAACCCTGTCGGGCTCAGTTCCAATAGATTTAGTGTGATGGGCTCGTTGTATTCAGAGTTCCCGCGTTAATCTGTTACATCACTTGCCATTAGCATTTATTAGCATTTATGTATTTAATGGAAAAGGCTGAAGGAACACTCCTGTGCCTGTCTCTCTGTAAACTATTTGTGCGGAAAATAGTTCAGACTGACAAACAGACCGACAAGCAAGTACCACATTGTTCTGAATGCCCTTTAACAAGTGATTTTGACTTGCATTGACACAAACCATGTATCTCCCTATTTCTTAAACATCCACACTTTCCAAATCACTCGTGCAAAAACAAAGTTGCCCAAAGCCTTGCCTGTGCGATGGGAATCTGAATCACCCTCTATCACAGGGATGTCCTTGTCATTGTTCCAAACCCATTCTTAATTGTTTATTTGAACCAATTATCCCTCTGTCTAAAGTAGTTAATATCCGTATTTGTATATGTTGTATTTGTTTCCTTTGTAGTGTTGTGATGTTTGCCTCTTGACCAGATCGTTGTTGTAAATGAGAATTTGTTCTCAATCTTGAATTTTTATCTGGAAAAATAAAGGTTAAATAAATAACTAAAATAAATAAATCTGATGGTACCTACAGTGGAATGGCCCCCAGGACTTTGATTGGACACCCCTGCTCTGAGACCTGCATATCAGCTTTGCACATTGCACTGAAACCTAGAGCTACATCTGTGCAGTATTGCTGTATCATAGTTTAATTTGTGCAAATCTTAATGCTCTTAATGAAAGATTTCTATTATTTACTTTTTGCACATTTCAGGTAGTTGTGGAATTGGTGACTGGACCTTCACTCGTATCCTATGCACACTACTTAAATAATGTACAATGAACAAGCGTTGAAACCATATCATTGCCTTTCCTGTCATTCAAAATGACTCTTTCAAAGAGCAATGTATAGGAAATGTGAATCAAGCTATTCCCTTTCTTTGAAATAACTTCCAGAAGTGATAATAAATGGTTAAAAATTTATTTTCTTGCCTGTTATTATTGTCAGCTATCTGAGATAGTTGTAATGTTGGTTAAATCAAGTTAAAGGAAAGTACCTGTCTCAAAATTTGATATTGTGCAGAGTGTGCCGTGTTCGTAATTGAGCTAATCAGAGGTTGAATTTAAGGATATATGTTCTGTAATTTGTCTACTTTTAAAAGGGTACACTCCTGTGTATGATTAGCAACCATTTCAAAGAGAGAGAGATCATTTTATTTTAACATTGCAAAATTAGAATTAAATTACTAATTTAAGGGCTGTTATGTGGAAATGAACATCAGATCATAGGGTAATCTTGCATGAAGACAGCGGGATTACATTTGCTCTGGTCCATTTAGAATATACAGGTGTAGTCTCTTTCATTTTGACAGGGTATTAGCTTCCTGTAAACTTCATTTTATTTCTGAGAAGCCTGGGTCTTTTAAAGACATAACTAATCCATGATTACGACATGGGAGAACTGCTTGCAGATTTCTTTTTTCAAATGATGTTTCTTACAGATTAATTCACTGCTGTGCCTCTATGAAACCCAGGTAACTATCACACACACTAGCTTTGCTGAATTACTTTTAAATGGATGTGCAGAAAAAGGGGAGAAATGTTTAAACATATAAACTTAGTTCTCCCATTTTAAATGAGAATACGTTATTATTTTGTATTCATATTATTTTATGCACTGTGTGAACTGAAGAAAGTACTGCACCAGTATCCTTCTCTACAAATAAAGGAAACACAAAAACAATTAACAATCTATCAAGTATAAATAAAGTAGAAGCTACATCTCTAGGAAAGTGAGATATTTACTCAGTATAAGTTACTTTTAAATCTTTTGGTGTGTTATTATAACCCCCTCTCTTTATTAACAAGGGAAACAAGTGGACAATCTTAGAAAAATCCTGTTTAAAATTTAACATGTTTGTTCCACTATTCTTTATTAAATAAAGCATGTTCCAAAACACAGAATGATATCTTGTCTCTATGAAAAACACAAGCTGTCAACAACTATCTGAATATGTTTCTATATCCTTGACTGTGGTTTGGACTCTCTAGCTCATGACATTTTAAAGCTATAAGACACACATGTGAAAAAGCATAAATTTTCAGTTTTATTTGGTTTCACATATTTTCCACTGCACTGCGGCACACTGTGGGTCAGTTTGTGGAGTGCTATCAAATTTACATAGAAGCCACCACATCTTCCCACATATTCACCTATCATTTGCCATTAAAGATACTGTGACAAACAAATTGGGATGTCATGCACTGTTTAAATATATTTTAGAGACAGAAAACTTGCTTTGGCTGATTTTCAAGCCTCAGGCCTGTCAGATTGCATGTCTCAAGCATTAATGGAAAATTCAAGAAATCACTGTGCCAATATATTGTGGAAACTGCAGACATGGTGCTGCCCACTTATAGCCTGAGTCATACGCCAATAATATATGACTCATGCCAGGGTCTTTAGCTAGCTCTGAACTCATTTGAACTCATTCTCCCTAGTAGTTAAGGGTATGCACCTCAAACGTTACACTTTCAAATCCAGCTGAAACCCCATACTGTTAGTGACTTTGCACCCATTTATCGTGGTTAGGTTTGAACATGATTAAAACTTAGGAACACATGAAATCATCCTTTAACCTTTGATCAGAAATCCAATCACTTGAGTGGAAAGATTTTAATAAAGTCTTAATTGCACGCTTTAAAACTATAACACTCCTCCTGCCCAGAACAGACCTCTCCATGCCGCCTTTATGGGATGACCACATGCTTTCAGGACTGCAAGAAACATCTCAATTACAGGGGCTGATTAAGCCTACATAATCCTGTATTCAGAGAAACTTCATTTTCACTCTACAAACGAAAAGATAATTCCGCCCAGCTCTGAACAAAACTTCAAACAATGAGAGTCATTTCAAGATGATTTCAATACACGGTTTGTAATATTAACATGAGGGATTAACACACAAGTGGTTTCTGTGCAGAGTACATGTTTGATCTCATTGGAAACGACTGCACTACGAATACCACCCTCCACCTCCCACCTCCTTTATTAGTAGCAGCTGCTTGCAGCTGGAATGTAGTACAGTAACAGTCAGAGCCGCTCTTTAGAATAAGATGGAAATTATTATTGTGGAGTTTTCCCATAACTGACATTATGTATGTGTTTGAGTTAGATATGTACTGCACATATCCCATTTGTGAGGGTGGATCCATCTTAAATTTCAACAACTTAATCACTTGGTTTTATTAGCTTTAATCCCATCATGGAAGTTATATGAAGGTTATGAATAACATGACATGTGTGTTTGTAATAAATTATCATAGAAAGGATTGGCAAAAATCAGGGGAAGCACTCAGCTTCTTAGGTTTTGACCACTAGAAGGCGATATACATCTTAATGCAATGAATAATCATAGAAACCGTTAGATTCAGCTATACAGTACAGTGGCAAAGCTGCTACAAGAAACCTGCCTGTAAGGAAAACATCCTCTTTTCAATAATTTAAAGCAGTTTCTTGGGCATCTTAGTGCTTCCAGGCTGCTAGTTTGCACTCCGGAGGCCTCTGACTTGAGTTGTTTAAATAAAATGTTATCAAGACTGTTTGAAATGGGTTCGGGATCAGAGAGGCCTGTTCAATTAAACAGCACTGGATGCACACCCGATAATTAGGCCAAAATGGTGGTCAGAACTTTATTTGTAGTGCCCTACAGTACCAGGCTGCCTTGAATTATAAGACAGATATCGAAACTCAGATACTTGGGTTGCTGTAAGTGGGTTTTTGGTTTTTTTTTTGTAAAGCAGTTTTTTTGTTTTGTTTTGTTTGTATGGTACCATATGAAGGAATGTGGGGGCATAAGGCAGAATTAACATGCGTTTTTTTTTTTCCAGTTGGTTTGGAATTTTTGAAAAACTTGCACAAAGAGGAGCAAAACTTTACCAAAAGTCTCCTTTTTAGTGACTAAGCTATAGAAGAAATGTGATATGATTGTTACTTGTATGTCTATCTTGTAGGTAGAGGTATTCTATAAGCAGTGCAACAGTATGCTGTGGTGTTTCTTCATATTTAAATACTCATGAAAATCCACCAGTACTTTCTAGTCTGTTTCTTTTCCTTTTTTTTTCCTTTGTATAATGTTCCATTAAAAATACCTATTCAAACACACCACACAAAGTGCTTTCAAACAGGGGCTAGTGCTACGATATTTGAACTCTCAGCTGTTAAAACGTTTAAAGTACCCTTGTAATTGATTTAATATGGTTTGTGTTGATTCGAATGCACTGGTTGAAGGAATAACTTTGCAATGAAAACAGTTGCGGTGTGTGGCAAGGGATCTGCTCACAGGCTCCAGTGTTTGTTTGATGTTTTGTATTTCCTCAAACTATTTGACACATGTTGCAATGTGCTATTGTCATGCCATTGCGTTGTTGGTCTGCCAGAGCTGGATGCTAAAGTATTGATGGCTTATCGTATTGATTTCGCTTTAAGATTTTAGCTTTAAGCAAAGCATATTGTATTCTGTGAGCAGTATTTATGTTGGGTCACTATGGGGAATTGATGAGTAGCTATGTCTGTTTTGTTGGTTGGATTGTCTTTATGTAGAGATAACAGGATACATATTGCCCCTGCACTTTGATAAAGGTTCAGAGCAGTGTGTCATGAGTGTATAGCGCAATCCAAATACATGCTTTAGAAATACAAGGAGTGAGAATGGCAATCAATTATACAAATCTTTCCTGGTAAAGTTGTTATTTGTAAGTCCATTACTGTTTTCTACCAAGGTAAGTAATAAGTTACTTTTAAGGATTCAAAATGGCGTTTATTACTATAAGGTGGAAAGACCTTTATAAACGTCTCCGTTTCTCTCTACCTAATGCATTTACAGTGATTCAGAGCTGTGCTGTTCTCCTGATTGTAAAGGTGCCTAACACAGCTGCTAGTTCAATAGAATATCTCTTTGTCCAATTGAATCCTAATAAATTCCACTCTTGTTTTTGTCCTGTTTCTGTCTCTTGTAAAATGCTGTCTTGAATTTTTCCATGTAGCTGAGAAGGCACTCAGTAATTGCAATATTTGCTGTACTTGGACTGGTGATATTTTTATTGAGGGGAGAGTAAGTTTAGTACCAGGCCAGGCTGACTCGGTTTCTTATCCCCAAGGCGTCCCTGTTGAAAGGTCCCCTTGTGTCGTGGTGTAGCTTTCCCAGATCGACTTGTTAAAAACACTTCTATTCCACAGACTCCTGTGAACATCAGATGGTACTAATTAGAGCTCTGCTCGGTGAAGAGGAAATGCGATTTGATTTCAATCTAGGAGCACTAGATCAGATCAAGCATGTATATAGGTCTCCTGGAAAAATAAAATCCTTATTTCACTTCAATTCGGGATTGCATTTTTTACTCTGTGTTGTACTTTTTGTGAATTTTTTTTTTTTTTTTTTTTTGCATTTTTAATTCCCTTTTAAATCCCTTTCTATTATAACATTTTGTGAACTTCTCATAGGTTTTTGGCTGCTGATGTAAGCCCCAGAATGAAGGCTTGCATTAGCATGTGGTGTCTGTCAAACAGAAAGCAAATACATATCTCAAACTAAAGGGAAATGTAACTAAGTAAATGTTAGGATATGATCAGCAAAGCGGGGGGACCGAGATTCAAATCCGTGAGCTCCCAATTGCATGACTCACTCTGCACTCCAGGCTATAGAGCTTTTATAGGAGAGCAAAGCTACAAATGCTAATTTTTTGTGTTTACTTATTCTTCAGCAATCATGTGATATTGTAACTCTGGCTGCTTCGTGGTATAGTTTAGCAAGCTGGCAGCCAGTTAGATTGATCGCGCTGCTCGACATACGCATTTGAACTGGGACATGATCAAGGCAGTGATTTTATTTGCTCTTGTTATATTCTTAATGAAACAGCTTACATGTGGAACAGCTGCAAAGGCTGGATAATTATTTATGGGCAATGCGGAGTTTCCAATTAAATGTAATATTTTAACACACTTGCTTACAAGTTGTTATTTGTTGGAATTAAAAATGAATGAATCCCCATTTCGTCTGTAGAATCTGCTGTGACAAATTGAGGTTTCCCTCTGGAAATAGCACACCAGCTGTATAGAAAAGTCTGCTGCCATCATTATGACATCATTGTGATCAGAACTAGGGACTGCAGTTTCCTTTGCTATGTCAAAGGTTGTTCTAATTGGGTGTTTTATCTGGCTACATGATGTCATGCATAAAAGCTGAAAAGTTTCAAAGTTAACTTTTCCTCTGTTTTCAGCTGTTGGCTTTGAACCCAATGTGCAATACTACTTGTTTTTCTAAAGCCACTAGCAGTGAAGCAGGTAACATATTAAAGATAAGAATATCATTTAAAATTTGTAGACCTTTTTAAATAGTGACCTACAATGTATATCCACTTTGGTCATTTTTTTAAAATTTATTTTTAGACATTTTAAAACAGTTTGTGTGAACTGTTATAAAATAGATACATGTACATAGATGGGAAATTTAGCATGGTACAATTGTGCACACAGTGATTGAAGGGGAGATATCTTATATATATATAATTTAAGATAAAATACCTCATTTAGTAAAACTCCATAATTCTGTTATTGGGTGCATTAATTAAATGCAAAACTGCAAAAGTTATCCTTTAATATGGCACCAGTAAGATCAGTGAGTTCCCCTCCTAATAAGCAGTTAATACAGGAATACAGTTTCATAATGAGACAGAGGTGTAATTTCCTTTGGATTCTCCTGACATTACTCTGTGTTAGCCTGAGAGGAACACATTGAAAACCGCTACATATGATAGGAAACATGTGGAAGCTGTTAAATTAATATGAATTAAAATTCAGAAAAACACTTTGGATTAAAGATATATATAGTCAGAACTATACTAATGCCATTCGAAGAAAGATCATAAAACTGTATTTCGTATTTCATGCAGTATATGGATGCACAGTAATGATATTCTAGGAGTTCTGGAGATGTCTAAACCCTTGCTTTGTAAAAAGCATGCTGTACTGTATGTTCTTTGCACTGGGTGACATGAAGATTCTGGTAATCAGTCAGTTCCAAGGTTTTGAACACATACTGGAAAATGATCTTTTGTATATCAACTCCCAAAGATGCAGAATTTACTCTCCTGTATCCTGCTAATTTAAGTTTGAACCACACATGTTGTTATTGTTGTTTGCAGCGTGAATGTCTTTTTATTGTTTTCCAGGACCCACTTGTAAACAAGACCTCCGTCTCAATGGGTAAATCTCTTGGTTAAATAACTCAATAAATAAGTACATGTCACACTCTTATTCTTAAGCCCTATTCCCACAGGTCTAATACACTTCTGTACTACGGCATTGTCCAGTGCCCCAGTACTGGCCAACTTCACCCACTGACAACCAGGGCCTCGGATCTCCTCCCCGGGCCCCTGAAACAACGTTCAATTCCAGGACTAAACTTGGACGGGTTGAGGCGGCGTCAGGTTAGCTGGAACATGCAGGTGGCATATGGAAAGAAAATCAAAAAGGGCGATCCCCTCCAGAAGTAAGATTAAATGCAAATTCTCCCAGTGAATGTGTGCCATTGAAAAAGTTTTACCTCCCTCACTGATCCTACCGAGAGACTGTTATCCAGAATGTGCCAGGATAGACTATGGTCTGTAACCATATATAAAATAACACACTACATTACCTAAGAAGTACAGGAACTTCCTTTTTGGAAAACTACTGGTATAGGAACCATATTTCATACATTTCTGCATAACTTAAGCACTGGACCAGCTGGCTCTGGTTAGGGTTGGACAGCTTCGAAAAGGAGAATAAAATAAATCACTCTGTGGCAAGGGGCAGACAGAAAAGATATGAATGTTGTTACTTATTTCTGCCACTTATTCTAGCAATATATCAATCCACTTGTGTGTAGGTCGTAAGAAGGAAATATGCTTGCAATCACTGTAGAAAGTGCTTTCATTACCTTAAGGGTCTAATTCAATTCTCAAAATATGCACAAGACAGCGTGTGCTGAACCAATGTAGTGTGCATACATTACATCTTACAATGTTCAATTCAACGACAAAACTTGGACGGTTTGAGGCAACACTATGTGCTAAGTTTCCCATTATACAAGTACAGCTAAACAGTGAGTGTATGTAATGTAGACCAAAGTGCTACAGTCTTGTTCCTTATAAAAAAAAAACTTTGACAAACAGAATTAGGGTGATAGAATCATGCTTAAGAAACCCAGACAGGACCATTGTCACACCACAACATATACACCAGATTAGGGACAAATCTTCCACAGAAGTCCCGATTCAGAAGCACATCTTATGGTACTGCAATGACACATGTACAGTTTATATTGTAACAAAGGCTTGTACCACTGCAGCTAACCTTGCTCTGCCATTGATCTTTAGTACAGAACCCTTGCATTGATTTTGCAGTGCCACTGCACTGCTGTTGAAGATCCTTCAGCAAGGGATGTTGCATAGTTGCTACAGCAAATGGCACCCCAGTATGACCCTTGCTGTTTGTTACATCACAGAGGCCAGGCAACTGAACAAACAGGGGGTGTCAGGGTGCAGAGAGCCTCCTGGTAGAAGCGCCCTGTGATAAGGAATTACATGTAAAGTCTGGAGTGTTTTTGCAGCTTGCATTGAGAATAATAGAAAATTAAACACAAACTCTGTGGTATTTAAAAACAAAGATTATGTAGGACATTGTGCAATATTAGAAGTTATATTTACTACTATGATACTGTATTTAAATAATGCAACATGTGTTGGAACTGCTTGATTGCTATTTACTGCATTCACAGTTACTCTGTTAAAATGTGATGATTATTTAAGCAGCGTGAATCAGCTGTTGGACTGAGTAATGTACATTTCAGGTTCAGACATATTCTAGTTGTATGAAATAACCATGGTGTGAAAAGTATTGCAGCACATTTATATAGTTTTAACTGTTAAAAAAAGCTTGCAATAAACGTGTGCAGTTGTGGAGAAAATTGTATTTAGTTTCAATTAGCGCATCCTTAATGATAAATCAAAATGAAATATCTTCTATGCATTGCAAGACTTGGTATTGTCCTCACCTTTCCCAGCTAACAGAAACAGAGCCAATGAGTCTCCCTGATGCATTCCCACACGCAGTTCTGTACACACTGTGATCTATTGTAATGGAAAGCAGATAATCTCAGTCAGAAGACTTGGGAAGTGTTTACTTGTATGATAAAATGGTTTGTTTCTAAGGCGTGGAGAGTTCATATAAAAGATAATGCTGTATTTGCATTGAGGGGGGTGGGGTGGGGGGCTGTTCTTATCAGGTGAGTGTTCTCATTGCGACTGAGACTCCCATATCAGGAGGCACATGAGAACAAATATCTGTATTTGAAGTCCCTCTGTAATGAATGACCTGTTACCTTGCTATTAACTATACACTACAGACAGTCAGGAGGGCTCTGATGAAGCTGATTATGAGTTTGCAGACAACAACCAGCAAATTGCTAATAGCAGAGAAACAGCCAATGTCCCAGGCAAGCAAAAGTGTTGTTCGAATCTTGTATGGTCAATTGCTTTTCACCATGTGGAGGGGTCGATTGAAAAATGTCTTTCACTTTTCAAAGGGGGTTATTCCGTGTATTTTCAACTTCAGTTTAGGCTATTGGATTGCTACCACTTAGCGTTTCATAACGCCTGCTCGGTTTGATCCCTATATGGGATGTAACAGCCTAGACCAGGACTGCTTTCTCAGCACATTTTACTGCAGGGCTTTGTTCCAAACAGGTCCACAATTGATTGATTATCTTCGTTTAATAAAAAATGCATAGACTTGGATGGAACAGTGCTGCCCAATGGAATAATTAAGGACATTGGTATGGTTTGAATTAGCTGTACATGGAAGTATCACTCTCCTTCCTAAACCTACCTCTCCCCTCCCCTACCCTGCAGAAAGCTGCTTGAAAAGTTGTCTTTAGTCGCTGGATCAAACTGCCTGCTCTGGTGTGAACGTAGACAGACAGACCATCCAGGCAGGCACAGCAGCGGTTAGATCTCTTCAAAGCACTCTGCACATGAAGGGCTGGACACACCATTGCCAGTGTAAATCAGACATGCCAGGGATGTCTAGAAAGAGGGAATTTGTGTGTGTGTGTGTGTGTGTGTGTGTGTGTGTGTGTGTGTGTGTGTGTGTGTGTACTGGTAGATGTGTATATATAGTAGTATGTGTATACATATGTAATACAGAGTCAGAACAGCAAACTGTAGTTGCAGTGCTAAAGCACAATACATAAATGCATGATATACCGCATGTATAATTGCACCATGTTAAGTTTCCTATGTATGCTATACTTTAACCCTCCTATTATGTTTAGAATACAGCTGTTGTGTTTTGGGTCATATTGACCCGATGCAATTTCAAACTAATTTAAACAGCCTTAAATTGATTAAATGTTTATATTTGCAAAGGTTTTACTCTTTTCTGCTCTTTTAGTTCCAGGAGTTGAGATAAAACTTATTTGACTGCCAACCTGGGTGCTCCTCATTTTGGAATGTCTTTACCAGTGAGATGCTGTTGCAATACTGACAGAGAAAATTAGGCTCTGCCTTATAGATGTATATTGTTTGTTTTTTTGTTTATAAGTATCTCCAGACAGGTGCAGCCATTTCCTGAAATAAGAATACAAATAACAAATGAAAGAAGTTTGTTTTACCCCTGCACAAAAATCTACAAAGATTAATGCCATAGGTCACAGTGACCCAAAACTTCTTCTTTGTAATCATGACCTGTTCTTAAAAAAATTAAATATCTCAAAGGTTCTATTTTCTGTGTATAAGTTCATGACCCCCAACTTAGGAAAAGTCATAAAATATTACACAGAAAATGAAAAGAAAAATAGCATTTAAGCTAATTGGAAACTAGAGTTGGGTCAAATAGACCCGGAACATAATAGGAGGGTTAAATCCATTGTTATGGACTGCAGTTTGGAAAAGTAAAGGTAGACCTACTAAGAGCATGAGTATATCTACAGTACTGTGTGACTGTGCATGCTTGTGTCTCAGTTGGTGCAGGCAGTGTAGGTTCGTGGTTATGTGTGTGTTAGTGTGCTTTGGTGTTACAGTAATTGTATGGAACATGTTTTTAAAGGTCAGGCCTACCGGGTCTATCAGCCCACAGCTGAATTACAAATTAAAATAACATGAGCTTTCTTCAAAAAAAGTCTTGTCATTCAAATGGTCTGGTTAGCGTTGCACTTCAATTAATTTTCTGTTCTGGAATTACAGGAAAAAGGAGTCAGGGGTTGCTTACCTTAACCTTTCCTGTGTGAATTGACTTCTTGTTCAGCTTGCCTTTTCATTTTCCTTCATAACTGAAGGAGGGAAGTTTTAGGCAGGGGACCTTTGCCCTTTCTATGTTTTCTCTTGTGAAATTAGCTGGGATCCTGACACAGTAAGACTGTTACATTGGCTGATAAAGTTGCACAGGCAGGAATGCCTGAAACCTTAAGCCCGCTTCCCATTCTGAACGGACCTCCTTTGCAATTCACTCAACGGCACTCATTATAACAAGACATTTGCACCCAAATAGACCACACCATTGTTGGCTTCAGTTTTCAAGACAGTGCACCAGGGAGCCTAAAATAAACCAGCAACAATCAACAACTCCCTTGTGAGTATCATACTTGATTTTTAGATCTTTGTGAATAGAGCCCTGTTGTCTACACTATAAGCACTTCAAACACATTGTAAACTCAGTCGTATTATATAGACAGAATTTGTTGTTTGAATGGACAGGTCAATGTCAACACCTTTCCAGACACAGTCACATTTAGTTAAAACTATATACAAAATACAACATTTAAGGGGGTCCCCGAGTGGCTCACCTAGTTAAAGCACTGCCGCTGGGAGTGCAGGATGAGTCACGCAGCTTGGATGGCACTAGTTCGCGTCCAGGCTGTGCAAAAAGGCCAAACTTTTCTGGGTACCCCAAGGGCAGCGTCACATTGGCTCTGACGCTTCCGGAGTGGGGGATGGGAAACCTCCAAGGACTTATTCTCCTCATCGCGCAATGGCAAACCCTACTGGCCAGACACCGAGCATATTCAGAGCGAACAAGAAGCAGGGCTGACCTCTGTCTTCCAGGATTGGTAGCCTGCCCACTTCTGCTCTGGACTGCTCAGTGTAAAAGCGATTCTGGCCTTAGACTTGTGCTGTATGGTGACTCGATGCGATGAGAAGAAAAAACATAATTGGACATTTCAAATTGGGGGGAAATAAATTAATAATAGGTCAAAAACAAAGGCATATTTCGATGCTCCTCCAACATGTATTAGGCTTAAAGCTCTGGTTGAAGGGTATAGTGTACTGATGGAAAGGATGGAAACTGTGTCTTTGTGTAGCCTCTAAACAGCTTGAGCATTGTAAAGAATAGCCAGATATGGTAACAGTTTCAGCACAGGATGAGAAAAAAAAAATCCTGTGCCGTCTCTTTTTGATAATAAAATTAAAACCCTGAGAAGCTTCTAAGCAGACACTCAGAGCAAAATACAGGCTTTACGTGGAAATAATGACAGGCAGCTGAACAGAGTGGTAAATCACTTAGAAATGACACAAGTTTTAAGCTGCTTCCTCAATGTGAGCTCCACTGCACTGTGAGCTCCAGGCCAGGTTAATGAAGCAAGGGGTCCCTCTAGAGGACAATTACTTGTATGAACTGATCCCCAGACAGATAGCCATGTAACACTCTTAATAGGAAACAGAGGCAGATTCATAGGTAGATTAATTGCACCAAGAAGTCACTAGTCATGTGTTTATATAGCTCTCTTTTGAAACTCTCTTTTGAGAATGGGTTTTCGCAACAAATGAACTGAGAGGTAAGGATAAGGAGAAGTGACACTTTAAAATCCTTGTCAGCAATCAATCTCCCCGACCCCCTCCGATCCACCAAATCCAATACATTGGAAGAGCCATGTGCTTCCTCAGGGCTGACTTCATTGTGTGAGCTTGGAAGAGCTGAGAGCCCAGCACGGGAGGGGGGTTTCATTCACAACCCCTCACTGCTTTGTTCCACAGCCTCTTAAATCACAGCCAAGGCTGGGACCTGTTCTCAAGTCACTCTCTCTCTCTCTCTCTCTCTGGGAGCTGGGAGCGCTGATCCGGTCTCGCCCCACCCCCTCTTCCCAATCCAATCCGTGTGCATGCTTGTCACAGTTGCTTTAACCTTTTAAAGTTCACATCAGCTACTACAGCTGGCAAAATACAGTCAATTAGTTCCTAATTAAGCATTTCAGAATGTATTACACAGGACATTATTAGAACAACTTAGTAACTGCAAGATGCACTGCCTAACAAGCGTACAGTGACTGTGACATGGCTGGGGTGGCTTTAAGATTGTCTAATGTCATTTTTAGGGTACTAGGAATTGAACATTTATGATAAAGCACAAAAACCTTTACTTAAGTGACAGTAGATGTTTTATGTCTACTGTCTGTAGACAGGGCCTCTCTCACTACAACAATGACAAGATATTTTTTTCTGTGCATTCAATTTATTATTGCTATTAAATAAATGAGAAGTTTCTAGAATTTCCTTTGTGGACCACCAGCGGTGACAATTATTAATGATAAGTGAATTACACTACAAAGCAAAATTAGCAAGTTAATATACTGTACAAGCAATTTCTTAAGAGCTCCACTGGTAACTTATTGTAGGTATAGCACTGATTCTAACTCCCAGCTCACAAAGCTGCAAACAGTCACTGGAACTCCTGCCAGTCTCTTGTCAGCTCTCTGTGCTCCACTGCTGTCTGGCTGAAAGCCTAAGGCATTCAGAATTGCAGTTACCACACTGCTACTGCCAAAGAGGATGGAACTCTTCAATGTATATGCAACGGCCTCCCGGAACCAAAGGTTAAGTTACCCAGTAGCTTCTGTTTCTTATTAACAGCAAGCAGTATGATTAGAAGAGGTGCCACAGACCCATGCCACAAATACCATTCCATTGAAACAAACTGTTTCATTTTGCATGCTATTATTCAACATGCTATTCTGTTATTACAGTTTCATATCATTTTTTGTATTTAGCACCTGTATGCAGCATTCTTAACAGGAAACCATATGCAGATTAATTACATAGAACAAGACACTAACTGGAATGCCTGCTTATTTGTAATCTATGATCAAGTGTTTTTGAAGTTGTGGATTTGTAGTTAGATTACTGATGGCGTATGGTTATAATTTGGTGCAGTATAGAGCACTGGGTTGCAGGTCCTGTGAATCTGATAACCTGGTCACACATACAGAAGATCTCTATTATAGGGATTTACACAAGAAACAGTACACTGCAAGCATGGAGGAATAGTTTTCAGATGCTTTCCATCCCTGGAAGCTTGGCTTGTCATGTGCAAACCTTACACACACACACACACACACACACACACACACACACACACACACACACACACACACACACACACACACACACACACACACACATATATGCACCCATTGTCTGTATGGTTTTGTCCTAACACACTCAGTAAATGAATCCTGTAGCGCTTTGCAGTAGAGTGGCTTTGATTGCTCCTCCATCCCACTCTGACTCCTCACTGTTTTTGAAAGCATTTATAAATAAATAAATGACTCTCCCAACTTCCAAGTAGTGGGTCTTTCTAGGGGATGTTAAAAAATAAACACTGCTTCAAGACTCTGCAGGGAAACCATTTAGGCGAGTGGATTAGCTGCTGTTTGATGGCTTGAGAGCTCTCGTGCATTGGGAATTCTTTTGTTGTCTGCAAAGGCACATTTTTATATTCAAATTTGTCAGGGATGTTTATTGTGATGTTTCTGACAGTCGCGCTCCCCGTCCCCACAGTGTGCTCAGACAACTGCTCGGTTTTGCTTTTTCTTCTGTTAACACAGTTTCTCAGGTAATGGTTTTAAATGTACTTTAATTACAGAGTTCCCAGTAGTTTTAAATAATATGGTTTGGTAAATGACAGTGGATTTGTTTTTAAGGCATTTCAAAAGCGTCTTTCTCTTTTTTTTACCCTTTCATTATTCCAGTAGAGAACATGCCCTTGTTATTGTGTGTTATTGTGCAAGGTCTCTGTGTTTGTCAAACACATTTTTTCAGAGAGTTGTTTTCCTGGATACCACAAGAGAATAGTGTTGCTTTGAGATGAAAGAGTTCAGACCTTAACTTTTTTTGAGGTTGCTGTTATACCCAAGACACAACAGATTTAGACATAAACCCAATTGCATAAAAAGGGGGCCTATTTATCAAGGTCCTTACTCCAAAATTCATGTTACACTATTTTTTGTGAAAGTAACAACATACTTCTCACAGGACAATTTAAAGACTCAAAACTATTATTTGCAGAAATTGATTATTTGCTACTGATAACATTAACAGTATTATTTTCTCCCTAAAATTGGGTTCAAATTCCAGTTTGATGCAAAGACTTTTGAATTTTGCCCATCTCTCCAAGTCTATGTGTGTGCGTGCTTGTGAGTGCATATGGCAGTGTTAACAGGGGATCTGATGTAAGTTGAATATACATGTCGCTAGTAATTTGTTTTCCACCGATTTGAAAGCAGTTATCATATCTTATTATTGAATTAGTAAAAGGACTGTTTGGATGTGCTACTGCAAGATGACATGAGGAGACAGAATGACTGAACAAAGGGGATAAACAGTGATCTGTAAAACTCAAGAAGCAGAGCAAGAGGAATAGTAACAGACGTTCTGTGAACGAGTAACCCTTTAAGGTACAAGGGACTTGTGTCCCACAAATAAAAATGAACCTAACTTTCTTATTTTTGCAATGAGGTGCACGCAACAGGGTTTAAAATGTAGTGACAGGCTGGATCTGGTCATCCAAATTGTCAGTTTCCTCCTTGTGATACCTGAGTCTCTCCTAAATGTATTTTAAGAAGAAATCATTTGAGCAACTGCTCAATTCCTTGTGTACCTTAAGGGGTTAAAGTCAAATCTACTGTAGATTTAACACTATTGGACTATTCTAGAAAACTGAATAGGTTTGAGTGGTCAAAGTGGAAACCAACCAATAGTAAATAAATAAGTGTTGCTGGCATCATAGTTAATCCCACTGAAGGACCCTCTACCCCTTCCCATAGATGCTGTGAAGATTCCTTTAGGGATCCTTGTGGAACCTCCTTCCCCCACTCTCACACAGAAGGGCCTTTAGCATCTCTCCACTGAAGCGTTCCCATTACCTTTGATTTCACGCTCATTATTTCACCGCAGCACTGATAACCCAGAGCCTTGGCTGCTAATACCTGGAGGAACAAAAGGGACCTTTTCTTCTTGGCTATTTAGTGGTGCAAGAAAAGGATTGTCTTCCTTACTCAGACATAGCCAGTGCCCATGAAGAAAGGGAAGCTGTAAACCTCAATTTTCTGCAGATTAAATCAAATTAGCACACGGCTGATTCTGAAAAGGGGGACACTCGGAGGATTCCCTCCCCGTCCACAGCTGTTATATTTTTCAGAATCCCTCCCCATCCTTAATGATTCTTCAAGGAAAGGAAGCTGGTGGCAGGTGGCAGGTTGAATGGTGTCACTGGAGTGGAGGAAGCTTGGCAGCATCACCACTGATTCATTGGGGAGTCCTGCTGGGCAGTAGGAATTGTTGGCGACACTCAGTCAAGCAGGCTCTTTAATTATTCTGTAACATTACCTCATTGTTTTTCCAGCAAGTCATTATTAAGAAGGTACTCCATTGATGCATGGCTAATTTACTGAACTGCAGTGAAAGTGCCCATTGACATGTCAATATGGCTCTTCAGTTGAGGTCATGAAGGTAATATTATGTTGGGAACGGAAGTACTTTAAATCAACATTTTTTATTTAGTAATCCTAACATTAAGAGTAATAAAGCACAGTGGAAGCATTGTAAAGCACAGGGAGGTAAACCACGGTAAATGAAAAGGCCAGAATACCACACAAAAATACTGTGATAAACTTTTATTACGGTATGCCGTATCTTTTTCATGCAAAATATGAACACAAATTAAACCAATATTAGTCAAGTATCACACATCTATCAAATGGCTCAGACAAACCAGGCACCCTAACTAATCATCAAATACCCATGTAAAAATGCCACAAGACTGCAGTGGTTGGGTATCACAACCTCCTTTCAATCTTACAGCCATCTAAAGCCACCTTTGCAGACTGTGTGTCTGTTTTTATAACATCCTCTCAACAAACACACACTCTGTCCAGTGATACTGCTTGTGTGTCACTGAAGGTGTGGTGTGTATCCTTGTAGCCGAGACAGTGGTTGATTCTGTTGATGCCAAACACTTCACCTGTCAAAACAGAATCTGATCTGAGACACCGGGAGGGATCTGTCACCCCTTTAAGGTAGAATGTGGTTCATTACACCCCAGTGTACTGCTATAGCTGTGCTAAGGGCCATATAGAGAGGTGGGAGCTGAATTCACAAGCATGTACATAGATTAGAGAAGTGCAGTGATACCTTTTCTCAAACGTTAATATTCTCAGAGTTCCACTACTCCAGAGGTAGACAGTGTATACTTTGTGGTCGTGTCTATTGTTTAATCCGGCAGTCTTAAAAATCTCAATTGGGCAGGAAACCAAGAAAATACCAAAAAAGCGAGAGTTTGTTGAAAGAGCTATTTGGGTGGTCTTGGAGTTTGCTTCGCTAAAGTGAGTTTCTTATTATAAAAAATGAAAATAAATCCATGCAAAGACTAATAACCCCCAAAGCGCAGGGCTCTCGGAGTGGTACGAGAACACTGCCGTTGTCTTCACTGTCAGATCCACAGCCTGGAGCTGTTTAAATTGGCCCCGGAAAGAATTGTCTTTTCTTGGTTTCCAGTTGAGAGTTTTATCAGCCCTTGAACAAGAGGCTTTTCAGGGGAGAGAAATCTGAACAGATCATCCTCTGTTACAAAAACTAATCACATGAACCCACTTGGGATCCCAGGCTTTAATCTCCCTTGAGTTGTTAGGAAGATAAATTTGTCAAGTGCTTTGTCCTCCCTTAGAACAATTAGCAGCACTTACAAAGGCAAGGAAAGAAAAAGAAAAAAAAAACAACAGCTGAATCTGCAGCCCTCTCTTAAGGTTTATATATATATTTTAATTGCTTGTGATTTGGGCATCTTTGACTTTTTTCTTTTTTTTTTATCACTTGTATGATACCAACTGTGGTGTAGCTGAGCCGGAACTCACCAATGTCAGCTTGGATATGAATTAAACTTATACAAATCAACAGGAAAATGGAACGTTCCTCAAAAACTGAAACCAAAAAAAAACCATTCAGTAATATTTGCACACTACCTATCAGTACTGCTGACTGTGAGAGCAGCGTTAATATCTATCTATCTATCTATCTATCTATCTATCTATCTATCTATCTATCTATCTATCTATCTATATATATATATATATATATATATATATTATATATATATATATATTATATTTATATATATATATATATATATATATATAATACTAGCTGTGGCTGATAAAATCTAACCATCCAGCACACCGACTTTTTCTGATGGTACTGGCACCTTTTCAAACCGTATGTACCACTGGACATGCATTCTGATAACCAGTTAAGACTTTCAACCCATCTGTATTACTTTGCATGTATATTATTTATAAGAGAGTTCTCTGCCTTTTAATAAAAATTATATAAATATATCTATATAATATATCATAGATATATATATATATATATATATATATATATACTATACATATATCGGGCAGTAGTAGTGTTTTTTAAGATGGTACAAATGCTTGACTCAGCGGCCTCTCTCCCTCTCACTCTAATTATCTGAACTGTATGGGAGCTGGCACGTCAGATAATGACATTATCAGCCTGTCTTTCTAATAGCAATCTGTTTGGTCTGCGCTAATTAGAAAAGGTGGATACAGCCAGCACACCCAGGTAGAGGCAACACAAAACGCAATGCGTTTTTGGTTCAGATTCAGCAGCAAAGTGGGTAGCTGAGCAGCGTGTGCTTGGCATATCGAGACTTGTCCCTTGCTAGCACCCCTTATAAAACAAATACTGCAGTACCATCCTAAACCCTACATTATCCTACAATATTAGACAGTATGACATTTTTTAGACATTTTTTTCAATGATGCCAGTAAAGTCGCATGGTAAATTGTTAAATGCGTTTATTACTCTTAACATAAAAATATAAAAAGTGCATCCTACCTTCTATGCTGAATTTACTCAAATCAGTTCCACTATTAATCTAAAGCACTACTGCCATCTTGTGTTTGTTTCGGGTATAGCGGTTACCTATAACAAAGTATACAGTATCGGAAAGAATTGATTATAAACCTTTAGAAGTGTTACAACAGTGATTCAAAGCTACATTTAAAAAATAATAATGTAAATACACAATATCACATGATCAAAATCAGTTAATGTACATGTTATTACAAGAAACTACTCTTGTATTCCCCTGATGTTTCACCTCACCTGACTCTCCAGAGCCAACATTAGGTTCTAATATTTCTGTAGTTTAAATTAGGTGGTGCCAGATTATTTACACTTTCGTGTTGTATTTACATATGTAGTCACAGGGCTGTTGAACTGTGGAATAAAACTGTGGAATAAAAGCGGTATTCCTTCACTGCCCACAAAACGCTTCTAGTCTATACAGAGATGACCATGAATTCAGCACGGCTCAGTGATCTCAGATGAAAACGCCATAGCCCAGCTCAGGGGCAGCCACTTGGTCATTTTTGGAGAAGTCTGCAATGGGCAGCTCCTTGGCTTTCATGAGCCAAGCTTTCCTGCACTCGGCATCCCTGTCATCAGTCTCCTTCTTCTCAGCCAGGCTGTGCTGGCACACCTGCTTCTCCTGCTTGGCCATCCACAGCCTGAATATACTGCGCACCCAGTAGGGATCCCTCTGCTTCGAGCTCTCGATCTTCTCGCTGGCCTCTATGAAGGTGACCTGCTTCGCGGGGGTTCTGAAAATCCCCATCCTGCTCGGAGTCTGGAGCAGCTCCTCTGTCGTAGTGGTGAAGCTACCGATCTCCTGAACCTGCACTCCGGATGTGCTCTGCGGCCTTTTCTTCCCGGCTCCCTGATTTCTAGGTTCTCCGAATCCCACGCAGGATTGGGGTCTCACGAGGGACGGTTTGGGAGTGCTGGATATGATGTGACTCCCGTAGAGAGAGTTCCTGAGCTTCAGCTGCACCCCTTTGGTGACCAGAGGAGTGTAGGTTGTTACCATCTCCACAGTGCGGGGATCGGCAGGTGTTTTCTGATGTTTCTTCGGGGGCCCAGTCAGTTTCCCAGAGTTGTGTTTCGTGGTTTTGTCTGATTTCTGTGAACGCTGGAGTGCGCTAACAGACAGCAGGAGGCGTTCAGGGGTTATGGAGCCATGGGGCCCCCTCTTCCTCACGTGTTCCAGCACAGAGTGCTCACTGCGAGACAGACGTAACGAAGACCCTCGGCCCGATTCTTTAGCTGTGGAGAAAAAACAGCTTCTAGAGATCAGAGAAGTAAACAGGGGAATCAAAACATCAGTTAATTGCATTGTTAATTTGGTAAATTGTAACTGCAAAATATAACTATTTGATTGAAGAAGAAACACAATGAAAAACTGAACATGCATTTTTACTTTAACTGGATGGAGTTGAATGAAAGCAGAGAGAATTCCCTTCAAAAAGGCATACCTCCAAGATGATTTTGAAGGTCAGTCACACACACAGATCAGCTCCCCCAAACCTACTAAAAATGAGCAAGTCTTTAGGGTTCCAGCCAAAAGACAACCCCTCCTCAAACTTGTTAAGGTTCAGGTAGCCAGTGTAAAGATGCAAGTACCAAGGAGGATGCTTGTCCTTCTTACCTGAGTCTGGTGCCTTCCGCTCTCTGCTCTGTGGCTCAGAGTTGATGGTCCGAAAGGGTCGGCCTGGCTCGAGGACAGACGGTGGCTTGGTGAAGAACTCTGGCTGTAGGTCAATGTAAGCCATGCTCCGCCAGTAACTCTGCAGCTCGTTCCATGTTGCCGGCCTCATGGACTCCTTCTGAATGCCTGCACATAACACACAGAGAACCTGTTCAGCCCCAGTATCATGGAATGTGAACAGTACCGCCCTGATTGTGTAAATGAATTCCATCTGAATGCACTCAAAACACAGTACTGGCAATAGAGCAGCTTTTGAGATTACAGAAAGACCACTGCATATAAGGAAGAGGAAAGGCAGGCGACTGCACTTCAAAATGACATACTTTGTGCCCTCTGCATCTTGCTGGCGGAGAGGCTGCATGCCTGGTGAGAGAGGCCAGCGTGAGCTGTGTCCAACTCCTTCTCCCCTCGGTGGTAGATCTTCTGGTTGGTGGAGCCCATCCTCTTCATGCGCTGGGCGCGCACATAGGGGTAGGAGTGCTTCTTGAGGGCTGGCGTTAGGTTATAGTCCCTCCGCTGCTGCTTCACCACCTCCTGCACCTTGTTGTTCTGATCAGGAATGGACTCCCCTACTAAACAGGTAAATGTACATCAGGATCTAGAGCCTGATCACTATGTGATTGTTTCCATTCTGCCCTATCACTGAGGAGATTAGAGACACTTAATGTAAATTTTTTTGACCCCTGTAAATCCATACAGTACTTTGTATTTTTTTTTATTTTCATATACTTTAAATTCCGTCCCAACCTGATGCTCAGATCATCACCGGCACTGATCACAATGCCTCTTTGTTCACAGATGAACACCACTATGACACTCCCAGCATGGCCGCGGATGGTAGGGGGCACTTCCTTGGCTTTGATCACATCGAGGATTCTGACCTTCCTGTCTTTAGAGCCGATCGCCAACAGCCTCCTTCCGCTGTAATGGACCGTCCTAGATGGGTCTTCACTGAGCACAATTACAGGAAGTCAATATAAAACTACAGAACCAATATAACTTCTATGATGCCATGGAAGCCCTTATAAATTTTGTATGGTATTTTTGCAGTTTTCCCACGCTTTTCCCATGGTTATACTATGCATTTATCATAGTTTATCATGGTTTGCCATGTTTAATATGCTTTACCATACCACGCTATTCTTTACAATGCTTACCTATGCTTTGGCATTCTTTCACTGTGGTCTGTTACACTTTGCTATGCTTTTGCTAAGGGAAACTTTTGTTTAAATATTATTTTTACAAAAGCCACATCTGAAGTAATGTGCTACCTACTGGTCGGTCAGTACAAGGACATTGAGATCCGCAATAAATGTTCCTCTCTCCCATTTTTTTCGGCATAGACTGCTTCAAAACTGGAATCCTACAGCATAAAAAGATAAACCAACATCAACCGAGAGGTGCCTCTTAACTGCTTCGTTGTGTGCAGGAAAATCCTGTTCTGGAAAAAACCCTAATACAAGAAGAAACTACTTAAGACGACTAACAAGCTCCTGTATGTCTAAGTTGTTCAGTTTTGGTTTTGCAATTTTATCAAATGTTTGTTTTTTGTTCTGAAAAGAACTGTGCTTATGAGAAACCAGCCTTGCCCCTGCTTAGAAACAGTACACCCCGACAGAATAGAATACTGTTTCTTCACACAATGCATCTTCAAATATATTGCATTACTTCCCCTTGGAACCAATGTTATTGTGGAAAAGAGCTGACTGCAAGCATCAAACGATTATTTTCAAGCAACTAACGGCCCGAATCAAATGACACTGAAGCATTTATTTTGAAAGGAATAAGTTTAAGAATAAATTGATTGCTTACCTTTGGTTTAGCGGTGCTCGGTACGGGGATGAGACTCTGTCATATCGTATTTTCCTACTTTTGTCCTTCGTCTTCATTCTGTGGCATTCTCTCTTCCAAAATGTGGAATACAATGTGGGTCGTTTCAAAGTTGCTTGGCAACATGACGCCGTGTCTGCTCATCTGAAGCCTTTTCACGGCAGCAAGAGCGCAAACCAACGTTAAAGGGATCAGCCTGTAGTAGTTATTGTTCAAAATAATGTATACACCCAAGTATATAAACAATATAATACCATAACTGAATTTGCATTTATCCAAAACGTTATTTAGATATATTGGTAATAATTATAAGGTATGTGTTTTTTTGTTTTTTTTTTTTTTTTTTTTTTTTTTTTTCCGATATAAATTTTAAATAAACAACCTCCAATGTTAGTCTGAAATAATAAATAAAGCAACATTTAAATAAATGGAAACAACATTTAAATTTATGTGAGAAAAAAAAAAAAAACATTAGTGCGCCGCCCGGGAATCGAACCCGGGTCGCAAGAATGGGAATCTTGCATGATACCACTACACTAGCGGCGCCGACGAAGAAAACGCCATGCAGGTACACAGAAAACGTACTACACTGAAGTGCTCTAGGACGTGAATTACCGATTCAAATCTAATTTTGGTTTCAGTCTGAGGCATAAAGCTGGCAAACTCTATGGTAATTTTCACAATGACCGCTAGATTCTGCATTTTAAAAGATAACGTGAGTAACTTTTTGGGGTTATACATTTTTTAAATGCCTATTTAAGCATTTTTTTGGAAAACCTTATTTAAGCAGCGTGATATTACACGGACACGTCCAGCCACAGCAATGCTACAACAATTTCGAGTAGAGAAGCCTACGTAGGCAAGTATATAAACAAATCTCAGGTTCACTGACACTGCTCGGGGTCTAAACGGTAACAGTGTATTGCGGAGGTTTTAACAGAATGACTATGACAGCATTCTAGGGTTTGAACAAGGGAGTTTCGCAGGAACAGAAACTACATACCATAATGCGCAGGTTAAAATGCATTAGTTATAAGGCCCGTGTGGCCCACAGGTGTAGTCCTCCAAGCATTGTGCAATCAAATTACATTTGAGTTTTCCATCACTTTTATGTAAAGGCTTTTTACTGTATGCTGACCACAGAACCACACCCACACGCACGATTATAAACAATGCATTCAATAAAATAAGCAAGGACACTCTACTGTATGACACATATGATATTTGAAAGCTTTGAAGTAAGTCCAACAAATCAAATTGTCTATAATTTATAGCAAGTGTCTGTTTCAGTGGTTTGAATCTGGTAAGCACTGTGTGCAGCAGGCGCTGAGCGCAAAAGTATGATGCAGTTCAAAAAATAAAAGCTAGGGGGTGTCCGTGTGTGTAAATCATCTCTCATGCGAACACCGTCTTTACACTCAAACGCCAAATGTCGTTTTTTTATATGACATTCATATTCATTCTGTTGAACATTACAGATATATGTCTGTTTAATGTTTATTGAGCATCATTTGATTTTCCATTGCATCATGCTTCAATAAACAGGTGTGGAGGCAAGTAAGGTTTGTGGTCTTGGGAAGTGACCTGTGGCTTGTCACATGAACTCTGCAACAAGACATACAAAGTAAAGTTTGTTAATGTTGCTTTTCCATCCTCCTTTTCCATCTGGGGGCAGCTTGCTGCAATGAAAACATTTGACCACCGGATGGCAATGTTTTATATATTAAAATCCTAACTGAAGAAATATCAGTTATAACTGTTGGCCACCAGATGGCCGTATGTGCTCTGCAAAAATTCATTTAGACAGATGTCCTCCTGCCCATGCAATGCTCATATTGCTGTGGTTGATAACTTAGGATCCAGCCACTTCTGCTTCTGTCTTCAGTTTTATGAAGCAGCCTGAGGAAATTAATCCTATTTCTGCACACAGCTGTAAGATGAAACTTTCAGTTTTTTGCACCAGTTTAAGGTGGAGAGGATTTTGAAAGTGCAGGAATTGCCACAGGGTTCAAATACATCCAACTACAATCAGCAGCTACAGTATTATTTACAAAAGAGCCTTTCTGCTTTTCAAGTTAAACCGGTGTTGTTTGTCTTGCTGTGACTGTGTGTGTTGCATGCTCACAGCATATGAGAGAAGGCGTTCACTGTCTGTTAAGTGACTAAATGGAAATGAATGCTTATAGAAAAGAAGAGGAAAACATGAGCAACTCAATGAGTTCAATAATGAGTTCATTTCCCTCCTCAGTGCTTTGTCACTGTGTTTATTTATTGTGTAAAGTGTTGCTTCTTACAGCCCAGACATGGGTGGTACTGGGCTGCTCTCTGGGCCAAGGACCAGATACATGAAACTATCTTTATTGCTAAACAACAATGAAAGGTGCGGGCTCTTGTTTAAATGCCATTCTCATATTACAGTACCACCCTACAGATAGCATTAGGGCACCCTGTCCATTATACTGATTCTTCACAGTTGGGATACATTAAGTAATTCTACTGCAATAGCTCTGCAAATTATCCATTGTATTTGTGCAACCCACTATATGTATGCAGTGCCCACTACACTGCAGTACACTTCAATACTATGGAATTACTACTGTAGCACGTTTTTGTAAGTGCAAGAGGATCAATCTTGCCCAAAATTACAGTGTGAAAAAATAAACTCAAATTAAAAGTTCAAATGCACAATTATGAAGGGAGCAGTGAAAATGGATTAAAGAGAAGGATATGGAAACTTAAAAAGACAGCCCTGTTCTTGTATGGGTATTACTTATTGTCTCTTCTGCACTCAGTCCACAATATATAGACCTAGATCACGTTTCTAGCATTTTAGGGAGGTGGAAATGTGAATGTAAATGTGCTGTATTTTGACAGTGAAATTGTGTTCCCAGTGGGTTTAAAATTGGCAGTTTTAGACGGTCTTTTTCAAACAACTACAACTCCCAGCATGCTCCAGGGCTGCTGCGCCTGCGTGTTTTTAGCTGTCATTTTGCCCAGAGAGGCGAAGCTGGTCCAGCATCTCCAGACAGGGGAGAGGAAAGGGGACACAGAAAATGCAATGAAATGATCTGTTTCCCTTTATTCACAATGTGTTTCCAATTGCAATGAAGGACAGGGCTTCTCATTCTGAGGATAACCGCTTGCCGAAGAGCCATTGCTGTTTCTCATTGAGAAATGCCGTTTGTGGTTCGCTAAATGGTCTTAACGCTGAGAAAAATACATAAACGATGAAGAAGCAATTTAATCGAATGCGACAGCTCGCCAACCAAACAGTGGGCAGGTAAGGTAAACAATGATATATTTTACCCCTATTCTAAGCATTCGTATAAACCTGCCTGATATATCAAGGTTTGCGGGATATGGTGGACAAAAGGGGTTATGGTACACATTTGTGAGCCTGCTATTAGTTGCAGAATACTGGTCCTTGATTTGTGATAAATGCAATGTTTTTTTTTTTGTTTGTTTTTTTTTTACACTCAAATGCACATATTTCGATGTGCTACGTTTTGTTGCTAATAAAAAATGCGTCTGTACTTTACGGTATGGGACGCAACTGTGTTGCTGAAATGTTCCAATGCAATTTTTTAGCCCAAAATAAACCGGGTGGGGGTGATGAATAGTAATAGCACACTTTATCGTTCGGTAATTATAGTGCCCTGTATGTATTTGATTGGGGGGAATATTCATGTTAATCATTTTAAAGCCGCATTAACATCGGATGTACTAGGTCATTCATTGCACTGTTGCAGAGTCGTGATGCTTGCTCACAATATGGGGAAAATATATCGACGCTGACGAATCAGTGCAGCCGATAGAGATCGTCAGCATTCTGTCTTGAATTTACAAATGTCGTGTGCGCTTCAGTTCTCGTTAACGACCAGAAATATGAACCATTTAGGTAAATATGCAATCAGGGCAAATGTTGTCTTTGCGGCGGTGCGCCTGTGACAAATTGCCCATACGCTTTCCTCCTGTCAAACAAGATTTGCATGGCATCTGACATGCACCGCATTTCTAATAAATAAACTTTAACGCAGCAGTATGTAAGTGGTTTACCTGTTACGTGGTTGAAAAATTATTCTTCATGGCCGATTTTTACTGCTCCCTAATAGCAGAATGTAATACATCACAGCATCGTGTAACGCAAGTGGGAGGCCTTAACCCCCCCCCCTTCCCTTAGCATAAACAGACCATTTTGTTTATAATGGAAGCTGTTTTATTTAACCTTTATTCTTTTCTTTACACTTTGCATTCGATGATCTCGGCCTTCAACAAGCGTTACAATGCGCATTTCAGGTCGTTTTATGTGGGTTGTCTTGATGCTGGTAATCAGAGGAGCTCCTTGACTTGACCAGGGCGAATCCTGGCTGGCAAACATTGGACACACACGCCTACTACAGTGTCAGTGTTACAGTTTTACAAGCACATAATGTATTGTATCATTTTCCAAAGTGCTTGTCTATTCAGTGTTTCCCATTATCTGTTGTTGTAGAAGGGGATAGGCGTGTGGTTACAGTATTGTAGATTTTGCTAAAGTCATGTATACAAAACCGAAAAAATGACATTCCTTTGCACTGGGCTGCAGTAGACTGGCGTATCAAATGGCATGTGAAGGAATACTTCTGTGATATTCTCATTTGACACAGGTCACCTGTTTACACCTAGTGGATGAATACCTCATTTTTACAGTTACTGTGTAAGAAAAAGGAAAGCTAGCTCTTTTCAGTTTGAGCCCATGTGGGTTGTGACTGAAAGTGAATCCCATCAGTCACCATTGTGCAGTATAATAAAACATCATTTTGTTTTCAGAGGTGCCCTGGGTTGGGAGTTCAATATCGGGCAGGGACAGTTGTAGTCCTACAGCATTCCACAAGAGCAGGCTCAGTCAGTTTAGTCCAGCACCTCATAATTGATTCTCTTAATTCCTTACAACATTTAAAAGAATTGGGTGTAAACTGAAGCTTTGTTTCTGTATTCTAGCCTGCGTTTTGAAAAGTCTTGGCTCCTGCATCTTTAAACATTCCAGGGCCCCTTCTGTTTTTGTTGCGTATGTAAAATGTCCAGGGAATAAAGTCTTCAGCTGGTCTTGCTGCTGCACAGCACTGCTGCCCAATCACGTAACATCTATAACATCCAAGGACTTTTCCATCAGCTAGCCTGAGACACACTGAAAAACTGCAGGCATGTGATCTGAATGCAGATCTGACCTGAGCATGAAAGAGGTGTTTGCATGACTTAATTAGATTGAATTACACTAAGCGCTGCTGTATTTGGTTTGTCATGGAGAGATCAGGCACTGAATTCCTTTACTGAAGTAAATATATTTGAAATCATGACTGATTTAACTGAATATGGAAACCTGCTGTTAACAAAACCTTTGCCCACATTGAGTTTCTAATGTGATCAATGTTTGCGAGATTAGTGGCCCTGAATATCAAAGCTTTTCCGATGGTTGGGGAGGTCTTTTGTGGCATGGTTTTACAAGTGTTCTAAGCAAAGATCATAAAGGGCCAGCAAGGATGAGAACAGTCGCAAAACCCCAATTCTGACCCAAACCCAAGTGTGAAGGATGTTATGCAAATGAAGTGAGTACCTAATTAAGATTATCACTCACAGCTTCGTCATTCTTTGCCACTGGTTGTTTATGTGATATCTTATTATGCACTCCTGTTATTAATTTTCACAAAGTGTGTCGGTTTTGTTTATCTCTGCCTTTACTAGCTTTCAGTTCCACCTGTCCATTGATTGAAATCCTGAAATGATGTAAAAGCTGTCATTTAGGTTTTTCGTTTAAATACTGAATAGTTCTTTTCACACCTTTTATGTAAATTCCACCCATTCCGCCTGTCAGAAAAGAGCCGAAAAGTGTTTCCATTTTTTAAATGGAAACAACGTTCTGGATAAGAGTCGGAGACGGCGAGTTTCGGACTGTCAGAAGACACTTTTAATATTCAGGGCCAATATTACAACACATCAATCATGGTTGCAATAGTACAACACATAGTTACCACCAAACTGGTGCACCGCCGTGTTTTGTGTAGATCTATATATATATATATATATATATATATATATATATATATATATATATATATATATATATATATATATATATATTATATATATATATATTTAATATAAAAATATAAAAGGTTCTCAATAAATAAAAAGGACAGTGTTCTGGTGGCAAAACAGTGTATCAATATATTTCAATAATATTACAGTAATCAGTTCAGTATTGGAATTGGGAATTGATTTTCAGCAGTGGTATAATCCAAGGAGCCTAGGCACTGTGGAACAGCACATTCAGCCTGCAAGGTATTGATTTCCACTGGGAGCCAGGGAGTGACGTCCCAATTAAAGGAGGGGAACCTTTTTGCTCTTACAGCAGTATCAGAACCAAATTGCCAACGATTTGCGGCTGCAGCCCTCCTGGCTCATACCCTGCAGCCCTGTTTGCAGGGCTTTGTTTAAATTTCTTGGAGAGACATTTTGTAATGTTCAAAGGTACGATTTGTTCTGCATGCAGACCTTGTAGGCAGTGAAGCTGAATCTATTGAATCTGAATACTGAACATGCTGCATAATTGAGTGGCATAAATAAATACTGGTTCTGGGCAGAATTGAGGTTTACAAAATAAATAAACCAAAACAATTGGCCAAAGCTGAAAAAGTACATGTATACAGCACAACTACAAGGACGCAATTAAATCTAAATGCTGCCTAAACTTTAGTTACCATGCTCCAATTACTGTAAAAACAAGGGATTAATAATGTAAACTAATGTAAAACTTCCTGTGCCAGAACATCCGTGTGTTCAATAATTGCCTAACCTGTTTCACAGGGACTGTAATTACTGAACTCATGTGAATTTAGCAGGTGGGAGACACTTGCATTATGCAACAGTAATTTCAATTATAATTACAATTACACTAACAAACAACTACCCACATTAGCATATTGTTTTCTAAACAACCAAGCAATAATCGCAGATACAAATACAGAAGCACGCTAGCTAATTATTATTATTTTTTTTTTAAAACATGGGGTCATCGATCAGTTATAGGGTATAATTACAATTACAATTATGCAGGTGTGCCCAGGCTCGGTTAGAATTACGGTTCCATTGTAACTGCTATTAGTTATGGATTGCACAATTCCAGTTGCAACTGAACCCAGTTCTGCTGCCCGCTTTAACATTTTACAGTTCAGTTTTCTTTTCGCTTACAAACACAGTGAAGCAAACCGTGTCACAGACTAGCTTCGCTTAGCCATTGTGTTTCTCCACCTATGCTGAGGTCACAGCATAACACAGGGTGTGTCTGTTAAAAAGTTTAACTCATACACAGACGGTGGCCATGCATTTGCCTAATTTAATTTCTAAAATTTTCCCCTCAGACGTGAGCAAACACGAAGATGTTTGGCATCAATCCTGCTTCATCATGACAATTCGAAACAGTTGCAAAAGGAAGAGAAACGGGACAAGGGGAAAGACACGAATGAACCAAACCGCAATTCAAAATTGGTGTCTGATTTGTTTGCACCCTCCTTTTAGGGACTGCACAGTAGACCTGTCTCAGTATTGCTGCTCTCTGTACTGTCGGTTCTGCGTGCTTGCTGTTTCTAAAAGGATGCCACCTCTTTAGAAAGGGAAACGCTGTTTCCAGGATAAAAAGAGGGACGTGTTGTTTTTAGCTGGTTCAGCAAAAGGAAGAAGGGAAATGTGTTTGCTGGTAGGGGCTGTGCATCACAGGGGTGGATGAACAACAAGATTTTCAGAACTGAAATACAAATTCCAGGAACTTTTCAAGCTCCTTTTTCATTGCTGTGGTTGAATACATAAAACTGGTGAAACCCCTGGGGCTAAACATAGTAAGAAACTCCATGAATACAGTTAAAAAAAACCATGGGGAGAGACCTCCAGGACAGGAATGACTATTGAAATGTCCTTTAGTCCAGGAGCATGCCTGTGTTATTGTTTTATTATGCATCATTTTGTGTGTGTGTGTGTGTGTGTGTGTGTGCGCGCACGCGTGCATCAGTGACACGATTCAGGTCTTGTTTTAAAAAGATCAGGAAAAGCACACAAGATGTTTTCTTGGTCAGTAAAAACGCTGACGTTCCTTTATCTTCTCTTTTGGACCCTGTCAGTTTTACATTGCCTTGTTCTTTTCTGTGTTCTCTGCTGACACATTGCAGTTTCCACTGACTGTTGATTAGGGATTCATTGCACTCTGAGACCAGCTTAACTGCTGCTCCTGTTTGCGCTTGAATAGCAAGGGAAAGCAAGTGCCCATTGAAAAGGAAAAAAGCTAATCCAGTCCCTAAAGCTAGCGGAATTTCAATACTGCAGTGTGTCATGCAGTTTAATCATTCAGTTTTAACATGAAGCAGAACAGTTTGTAAAAACAAGTCAAAGCATGGGCATCGCCAAGGATAATGACCGTCCTTCATAGCTGATGTGCAAAAATGACACGAAATATAAGTCTGCAATGCATCAGTAACTACTGTTTTCCCAACCCCTGTTAAAATGCATACCTTCTGTGTGAAATGTAATTAAAAATTAAAAAAATAACTAGATTCTTTATACAATGTCCCATATTAAACCTAGCATCTATATTTATTTAATGAAACTAGAAGCAAACCGGTAATTCACTGAAATTAAGAGATACACAGTAAACACAGTAATCTTGCATTTAGTGATGCTTGTCGCACATATAGGTTTATAAACGCAGCATGTATGCATTTGAATGAATGAATTGCAGGGTTTTTTTATAACAGCCATTACGGTATTGAATATAGCTTCACTAATCAGGCAGTGAGGACAGCTCTGGGAAGCTAACCAGTTAACCTGTATTGCCAGTGCTCTCTGGGTTCATCCCATGCCTGTTTGAATGCTCAAAATCCATTGCAAAATGACTGACTTGCATACTAAGTAAGTATGCATGAAAGGATATAAAGTGTTAGAAATTGTCTGCTTAATATAATATTATGCTGTGGTTTTATAAGTAGTTTCAGTATCCTTGTCTGCCGGTCTTGTTTGGAATTTCTGGCCGGACATTTGGGGTTACTGTCTTAACCCTTCCTGGGCTGGGAGGTGGAGATTTCCAGCAGTCCAGCGCAGACATCTGCTGTGGTACACAGTAAATCATTGTGATTGGTTTGTGATAATATTAACTGTTCAAGCAGTCAAGACGAGGTTAGCTTCAGATTACCTAAAAAATCAACAACTTATACTTGATTCATTGTCTAACCTTTTTCCTTATGTGTGCCTGTTGCGCTTTAAAAGTGGTTTGGTTTCATTGAGAAGGAGATGTTGAGTGAGGAAAGAGAGCAGCTGGCAGACATGAATATTAATATCTTTGAAGGGGGTTGAAAGAAAGGCCAGTGGTGGCAGCCTGACAGTCCCCTCTCTCCTAGAAGCCACAGGTGGAGGTGGTTTGACAGAGGAAAGGAAGCATACTTAAATAGAAGGCAAGTCACTGCCCCTTCTGGAAGACTACATGAATGAGAAACTCGGTAACTAAGGCTACAAGTCCATGAGAGTGATTTCATAAAGGTTGCAGAGCAGCAGCAGGGGGAAAGGAAGACAGTAATTCTTCCAGATGAGAAATCATTAGCTCTGCACAGTTTTAAAAATGCCGTGTATGTTTATGTTTGCGTTTTCATTTTCCATTCCTCCTCTGCTAGCGACGTCCTCTGAATCGCGCTTGTCTGGTCATTCCGGTCAGGTTAATAAGAACTGAAAGCGGTATTCGCTCTGAAAAATAAAAGCTGATCATTTGTGGCAGGGGTTGGTTAATGTAACTACTGAGGCATGATGTTCTGATTTGTTGCTCTGCAGTGTATCCTGCTGCCCAAGAGCCTGCAGGAACACAGATGCATCACAGCTGTATGGATGCCTCATCTTATTCCTGTTTGCAGTATTTCAGCATCTTTTGTTTGGAACCACAGGCGAGAACTATGAGCAGGCAAACAAGAAGGAAAAAAAGGCAGGGGCCACTGGCATCTGTGTTTTGAGGGTAAAAATCATGATTTGATTTATTGTTGTTATGTCATTTTGACCGGGGGAGGGCGAGGGATGAGAGAGAAAGAGGAGTGGGGGTGAGTGTATAGATAAATACATATTTCTGTGGTGGCATATTCATAAAGGGAGGTAATCAAGCGTCTTTCGTAATTGCATGTTTGTGTGGGCATGTCAAGGGTACATTTTCCAATGTAATTGCCCTGCTTTGCAGAGCAGAATCAGCATAACACATGTTAAGTGTGAAATGGAGGATATGTGATGTGTCTGAGAGGGCAGTTCAGAAATATTCCATGAGTTTGGAATATATGATGCCACTCATCTCGTGAGACTATTCCTGGGATGAGCCGGCATCGCTCCATGAGGTTTTCATTGAGAATCTATTAATTAGTGGAGTCCAATTGCCACCCTAGTAACTACTCAAGGTGAAAAGCAGGGGGTTCATTTTAATGAATGCAGACTGTGATGCTTTTTATTTATTTATTTATTCGTTCATTGAAATGACCAGGCAAATCGCGGTGTTCCAAATTGCTTTTCAGCTGCAGATCTAAGGAAGGCAGTTTTCCAAATTCAGCTGTTTAATTTAATATTATACAGACTTTCTTTTCCATACGTTGTGCTTGATATATAAACAGAATACCCATGAACGTTCACAATGTGCTGTTGTAATTTCTCTCGCCTGAGGATGGTTGTGAACAGCTCTTTGGCTGTGAGCTCCTGTAGTCTGTGCTTGTCCGTTGGTCATCATACATGTTGATGAGAGTGTGGAAAGGAATCTTGGATGAACTACAGTGCCGAGAAAAAGTTTGTGAACCTCTTAGAATTTTCACATATTTCAAATCTAAAATGTTATTAGATCTTAATCTAAGTCCTAATTATAGATAAAGATAACCTGATTAAACAAATGACACAAACCATCAACATTTATTTATCCACAAATGATTCAACATTCAATGTCCATGTGTGACAAAGTATGTGAACCTTTAGATTCAGTAACTGGTGGCACCACCTTGAGCAGCAATGACTTCAACTAAGCGTTTCCTGTAACTGTTGGTTAGTCTCTGACATCAGTTTTGAGGAATTTTGAACTGCTTCAACTCTGTGACATTTGAGGGCTTCCTTGCTTAGACACCTCGCTTCGATGGGGTTTAGGTCCGAATTTCTTCTTCTGCAGCCATTCTTTTGTAGATCTGCTTGTATGTTTAGGATCATTGTCTTACTGCATGACCCACTTTCAGTTCAGCTTCAGCTCACGCACAGATGGCCTGACCTTCTCCTCTAGAATCTTCTGATACAATTCAGAATTCATGGTTGTGTCAATGATGGCAAGCCGTCTAGATCCTGAAGTAGCAAAGCAGCCCCAAACCATCACACTCCCACCACCGTGCTTGACGGTTGGGATGAGGTTCTTCTGTTCGAATGCAGTGTTTGGTTTTCTCATTGAGGCCATAAAGTTCTACCTTTGACTTGTCTGTCCAGAGAACATTGTTCCAGAAGTGTTATGGATCATCTATCTGCTCTTTGGTGAACTTCAGACAGGCAGCAATGTTCTTTTTAGAGAGCAGTGGTTTCTTCCTGGCTACCCTTCCATGATCACCATTCATATTCAGTCTTTTTCTGATAGTTGAGTCATGAACACTCACTTTAGCCAAGGTAAGAGTGGCCTGCAGAGCCTTGGATGTTACTCTGGGGTTCTTTATACTTCCTTGATGATTTTCCGGTTTGTTCTTAGAGAGATTTTAGTAGGCGACTGCTCCTGGATAGAGTGACTGTGGTCTTGAACTTTCTCTATTTGTAGACTATCTGTCTGACAATGGATTGGTGGAGCCCCAAATCCTTAGAAATGGTTTTGAAACCCTTTCTAGACAGTTGAGCATCAATAACTGTTTTTATGAGGTCCTCAGAGATTTCTTTTGATCGTGGCATGACGTGTTTCCACACACCTGTATGGTGAAGATCAAACTCACAAAGTTTCTGATCTTTATAGAAGGTGGGGCCTCCCAAACTCACCCCTGAAGATCTACCTAATTATTTAAACATGTTATTCTAATTATCCCCTTAATTGAGCTGATAAAACCAGGGGTTCACTTACTTTTTCACATACCCTGAATCTTAATTACTCATTGTTTGTCTAATTCCTACATCATTTTGTTTCAAAAGACATGGAATTGGTTAATATATACCCTATTGGATATTTAAAAAAAGACAGGCTTTGATTCAAGAAAGCTATCATGGTAAAACTATGGAATTTCCATAATTATCACTGGGGTTCACAAACTTCTTCGCAGCACTGTAGTTCTGATCTGGAATGCCTTTACACTGTCTTTCGTACTGGCTTCATTATTCTCTTTCCACACCATCATCAGCATTTAGTAATGCCAGAGGAATCAAGGAAGTCAGGCTTCACTGCAAGCACCTCCTAACTGGGGAATGTGTTTGGTGATCCCTGAACTGCTACACTCCTTGCTGCTCGATAAGGAGCTGGTGGCCTTAAATACCTGACTAACATGACAGTGACGCATTTACCACAGAAGCCAAAACTAAATCTTATACTAAAACCGTCATATCAAAGGCAGGGTTATTTTTGTGCTGTAGTTTTTTTTTTTTTATGACTGTAAATCACACGCAGTGACAGTCGTTCAGTTGTCCTCTCATGAGATTAGAACTGGATTTGTTAATGAAGAAAGTTTTTATGCATGTTTCTACCATGCTTATACGATGCATTAACCACTTTCCAACCCTATCTTGTTACCACGCCAATTCTTTACTGTGCTTTACTATGCTTTGCAATGCTTCTATCACGGAATACCAGTAGACAAGTAGACCTTTATAAGAGATCAACACAGTGCTACAGAGTGAACTTTACAATAAAGGAGTCTTATAGAAACAAAATGTATTGCATTTGTTCTTATGCATCTATCTATCTATTTATCTATCTGTTATCTTGTGTACTCCATGTTGAATCAAATACAGTTGTCACCAATTATAAAAAGCCCATGCAACCCCTCTAAAGGGTTGTCACACCACAATTTGAAGTTGATCCTAGGCTTGGCGTACTTTCATTTAGTCCAGACTAAACGCCTGTGATTTGGGGTTTAAGCGACATCAGCGTTGTGTATTGGTAGTATCTGCAGTAGTGAACTTTCACACTTATAGATAACTGTGCGGAATTCCTGTTTTAAATGCATTCAAATGAGTTCCCTTGGTTATTTACATGAAGTACATTGTGGGATAGGTTCTAAAAGCTATGTACTCTAAATCGTCATTTAGTATTTTTGTTTTTTCTGTAAGGGTATGACCCAGGTATATGGTTTCACACGACGTTTGATTGTGACCCGAGTAGCGAGGACCCGGGTAGGAGAGCCAGTGTGAAAGGGGCTTTAGTTAAACATCCAAGTTGTTTATTACTGCATGTATCTACTGCCCTAATGATTTATTTGCAGATATTTGACAGTCAATTCAGATTTCAAGAAATTGCTAATTTTTTATCTTCATCGTGCACTCTTATCTCTTAGAAACAAGGACATTCGAGATATGATAGAGAACAAAAGTGATGGGGATACAAACGGTAGAGCCCTCAATATCTGCTGCTTTGTTTGGAGAGCAAGGTCTGCTGAAAAAGAAGCTCACTAGCACACCAAAGCAGCGTGTTCATTTTGAATGCCAAGTAAACATGAAGGCTCTGTTTTCATATGGAGCGCTAACGTTACTGATGAGATGAGATGGAATCCAGCGGATCATTACAGTAGCTGAGATGCCAACCCCTTTGTCCAAAGCCACTCATAACTCAATGTACAGACTCACAGAATTAGGGGAAAATAATACCCCCAGAATGCTTTGTAGATAATCCCTTGCTATTGCTACCAGCATAGTAACCCTTGACCAATGTCCCAGTGATGCCGCCATTTAACATGCAGAATTGTGACGTTCTGTTTGTGTCTCTTTTTTTTAACAGCAGCAGAACATGATACTATGATACTATGCAGCCAGTGAGTAAATAGAAAAGGCACTTCTTTTGCATGGCACCTTTAGCCATTCCCAGATTTGCTATAAGCTTAATAATATATAAGGGTCTCATTCCCATAACTGCAGTGTAATCTGCCAAATAAGAAGAATTTGCTATACTGTAAGAATTGCATTTGGAGTGCTTGTCCTTCCAGGGCACTTAAGTACAGCAGAGCTGGTAGAATATGCATAAAGTTGTGAAAGTAGCCTTTAAATAAAGAATGCGGTCTGGGGTTCCCTTGTGGCAATTTCCATATACAGTGTTATAAAATATATAAAACCCTCTTTGTAACAGTTGAAAACAGTTTCACAAAATCATTCCTGACTTGGGAACATTTAAACAGAGCAGTAATAGACAATCTGGAGTTCTTCCCTTTACTCCAGTTGCTGAGCTCTTATTTTTATTTTCTTTGAAACTGGTCCACGCGCATGGAAACAACATGCAGTCGTTTGATTTGATTCAAACAGATGGAAATGTAATCCGGGGCTTTGCTCTTGTACCTCCAGTGGGTCTGAAACCTGGCATTCCAGCCAGTGCAGTGTTCCGAGCTGTGTGTTTGGAAGACTTAGGAACACCTATCAACCGGGTTTGAGTTTCTATGTTTCAGAACCTTCCTGGTTTTATTGTTGAAATGACCAGATGCCATGAGTGATCAATCAGGCCCCTGGAAATACTGCTCTGTTACTGTAACTCATCACAGCATGAAGAAGTCACACCTGCAGGTAACAGGACTAGAAACGCAGAACAACTGCTGAACGTTTTACTAATATACAGTACTTGATGAAGTTGTTTCTGAAACCCATGTGCAAGCTGTCAATTTAGAGTTCAAAACGGAGAGCTAGCTGTTTACTACCAAACTTTGTCATTAGCACTCTTTTTTTTTTTGTAAAAGTAAGAAACAAACAACAAATACGATTCTAAAATGGATAAGAAAGAAGTATAAGCGAAATTAGCTTAACAGTAGGCATGACAATAATGTTACAGCAGCACCACTACGACTTCAGCGGTGTTTTACTGTTGTTTTCCCTTTACAAACAAACAGCTGCATCTAAGGCTTTGATTCCCCTGATCTATCTTGCTATGAAAACTGATTACGAGCTAGAACCGAGACTGCAAAAAAAAGTAGACCGGCTAAACGGCATTGCAAAAGGCTCTTTTTCCATAACCTGTTGCAATCCGTTACACACACACACAACAAGAGGCACACAGCAGGTTTCCTAATGCTATCGAACTGTAGCCAATGAGTTGTAGTTGGATTATGAATTGCAGGTTATCAGGTCGCTCTGATGGTTCATGTAGATTGTGTTGATGGATCATCATATGGGAGCAGTACGTCGTGGATCCAGGACTGCTGTAAGGAGAATTGATCCTGGAGAAATCCCCAGTGGGTTTGCTGCTGTAATTTGAGCAGTGTAAAATGCAGGTCTGTCTGCTCAGGAGTGGCTGAGAGTGAGTAAGCCTAGCAGATTGCAGGCTGTGTGGAATTACAGCTGTTCAAAAGTACTTATTTGAAATGTCTTCATTATAAAGTTCTAAAACAACTCCACAGTAGAAGCTATAAAGAACTGTCAAGTGACATTAGCTAATGGAGGTATTTATTACAAATCCATATTGTATGCAGGTGCTCTCCTAGCTCCAGAGTACCTGTAGTTGTTGAGGTATGGATTTGTGTCTGTTCTGAGAACAAAGTATGCGTGCTAGCCACAGGTCAGCCCTGGCAATGTAATCTGTATGCTGACGTTTGGTCTGAGCCATTATTTGGATGTTATAAAGGAATATTCTGTGTGCATGTGCGTGTGTGTGCGCATGTGTGTGTATGTGTGTGTATGTGTGTGTGCAAACTGCTCGGGTCAAGGAACAGGACTGGCAAGCATTTCGGACCACAAAGATCCCATCAGAACCAGGCACACACAGATCTGAATTGCCCTGGTACTTGAATTTATATTGGAGTGTATATTATCATTTGTTAATTGGTAGCTGTGTTTTTTGTGACTCATGTTTAGGTAGGAGCTGAATATATATGCAAATGAATAATTTGTTGGTGTTTTTAATTAACCTGCATGTCTGTATTTCTCAAAGCATGCGTGGAGTAATTAAAACCTGTCATGCTGCGGCTGTAAAGTGGCCGTGGGAGATGGAAAGAGAACAAATGAATTGAATAACATCTTATTGTGTTAGTTTCCTGTGTTTGAGCCTGTGGTCGCACAGTATATTTTCCGCTGTATATTATCCTGTCATTGGGCTCTTTCTATTTATGTGCATGTCCCCTTAGTAAACGCGAGTGATCTGAATATAAAAAACTGCAGCACGAAAACCGCATTCATTTGGGTTCCACAGTGAAACTGCAATATCACTCAGCACTGTGGGACTGCCTATTAAAATATTAGCATCCTGTGCTCTCATGCTTTGTCACTCAGAGATCCCCTCAATAGTATTCCAGCCTTGCATCACACTGCCTGCTATCTGATTGCTGTACAAATACAAACATTTTTTCCTACTGAAAAAAAGATAGTTTGAATATAGTTAAGCACTACTATTTAGTTATTTTTTTTGCTTTTCCTGTGGATATACTATATATTTGTCAGTTTACCCTGGTTTACCATGTTTATTGTTATGCTTTACCATACCTCGCTATTCTTTACAATGCTTACCTGTGCTTTACCATGCTTTCACTGTGCTTTATTACACTTTGCTTCACTTCTTTTAACTATGGTAAACTTTTCTGAAGGTAGTAATGCTAATAAGTGAGTCAATAAACAACAACAGGATTAATACAGAGTTAAAGAGCGGCGGTATTTAGGTCAGCCACTGCTTAGATCATTAAAATAGACCCCAGAAAAGAAAAAAAAAATTGTGTGTTGAACTAAATTGGATTTGGAATTAAGGTTTGATAAGAAAAAATAAATAAATTAAGCCGGAACAGCTATAAAAGCCAGTCAGACCAGTAATAAGCTCTGTCTGCCGTTGCAGCCCACGAAAGCTGTAATAAGAATGTTTAATCCTTTCTTTATTAAAAGGACCTGTGAAAAGTGTGTCATGAAACTACACTACGTGCGTTCATGAACAGCCAGCCTTGCATCATTGTACACAAGGGTTTTGAAAATCCCAGGGAACTCCAGCCTGATCTTGTGGGATTTCATTACTGTCCTTGGAGTGTAGCTCTATAATAGCGTGATACTGTGCGTGGATACAATATACTGTGGGAAAGAAGTGGGTTTCAGCCATTGTTACAGCCTGTATGCGCTAGCTTGAATGGTCATTCAATACCATTACAGAGAAGCCATTTGGCAAGGTACAGAACAGACAGCCACCGACCGACTGGAGTGATGCTCAGAGAACCACTGTGACAGGTTTACTAGAAAGGGTTAGTGGAGGGGGGGGGGGGTGTTGTAATGTTTTCCCTTCCGTTACTGACCTCTTGCAAATTAGTTTTCCATCATGTCATGGCATCGGTATCGTTTGCTTGTCAAGTGAAATCCGTTCCGCTTCGTAGTGCTGGGAAGTGTGCGTGCCCGGATGTGAGTGCACCATGTCGGCACCATATAGAAGAAATAAAAGATGCCAAAGCTTGTAGAGTCTTGTAGAACTAAAAGACTGGATGCTTTATTGTGGAGAGAGGACAAACTATCCCATTTTACTTATTATTTATTTACTTTTTTTAAAGGTGCACAAAGCCTATCGGCTAGCAGGGAGAGAGTGACAGAGGTATCCTGTGTTTATTTACAGTGCGTCATCGTACTGCCATGTTCACATCAAAGCGACAGGATCAGGGGGTCCTAGTAGTATCAGTGTATTGTGAAGACACCGCCAGCACGGGAGCACACATTGCAGACTGTGGAGCAGAGCCAGTGCCCATTCACACTGACACCGAGCAAAGGCAGAGCTGGTCAACAGTACAATTCAGAACTCTGGAACTGATGGTAGAAAAAAAGAAAACAGAAATTCCATTACAATCAAGTCTTATTTCTAAGAATTGAGTGACTGAGCCACGCTTGTATCTGTCAGCTAACAGGTCAGGAAGGTGTACTGATATCTCTCAATTAAAGAAGTCTAGTGTTGGTGAATACCGTGGTGTTATTTATTATTGTTTCAATTAAAGCCTCGAAGCTCTTAGTGCTAATGCTTAGTGATCCGTAAATGTCACATTTGATCACTTTGGTTTTATGTTCTGGCAGATTATATCCTCTTTAAAGGAAGCTGAGTGGCTTTATTAGGGCATTAGCAAATTCACATACTACTTTTTCTTGTTTTGGTAGAAGTATAGCCAACACGCTACCAAAAAAAAAATAAAAAACAAATGTTAAGGGGTGCTCAGCTAAAATTATTATTATTATTATTATTATTATTATTATTATTATTATTATTATTATTATTATTGTTATTATTATTATTATTGTACTCTTAAATTGTTTTTATGAGACTAAACTGAAATACAGGAACATACCAGGAAATGCAGGTTTACAGATAGCAGCCTTTCATTTTAGACCAGTTGATTAAGTCTCGGGGTCACGTTCTTATTTTATTTATATCATTATGGTAGTCTGTAGTACCTACCTACCGTTGTCAGGTAATTTAAATATTACTTGATATGCAAACATTCTTTCAGGAGTGGTATTGTACAGTACCGCTTTGAATCAGCAAATTAAAACAGATAGAATAAAGATAAATAGAAACCATGAGCTGAGAGACTATTTGAACCCTCTCCACTCGGGTCTGCGCTGTGTTTATTCTTCCTTGTAGAGTCACAATTCCTGGAAGAGGGTCAGCTGTCTTTGTGAGGAAGTTGAGGGGAACTCATTCCGCTGGCTCCAGGGTGTGTGTCCGAGCTGTCATCCCCCTGTCTGAGCTGTGTTTCCCATAGCCACTCACTCAGGTCTCAGACAGGAAGAGCAATACTGTCCTGCTGACCCGAGCAATCCAAATCAATCCCAATAGCAGGGCTTCAAGATCCCTGATTAGAAAATGGAATGACTGGCGCTATTCACAGTACTGATTCACACTTTGAAAACCTGCAGCAATACAGCCTTGGACTGTCAGCTCTCAGAAACAAAGCAAGGCTGGGTCAAGATATTACTTGAATGGGGCGACCTTGAAGTATGCAAGAGATGTCCCTGAAGGCATAAGAGGCACAATGAGTTGGTACTGTATTGCATCTGCAGCTTGTGGCTGGAGGCTGGCACTAACACAGATGGTAAAGGACTGGGCAAAGCGTGTCATCAAAACCAGACAAATGTGTTTTGACCTAATGGTAAAGGTTTGCCCCATCATCAAAATCGGGCCTGAGGTGTTTGCTAATGATACGTTTAAGATTCGAGGAGACAGCCTGGGATTTGAGACCAGAGCAATATAAACAGGGTCAAGTACACTTGCAGTAAAAATCTAATTAGACATAGTCTCTGTTTCTGTTTGCAATTGGCAGATCACGGTTTGCCTTAATTAATACCGTGTTGGCAAGCAAGTTTCATCATTAAGCTGTTGTGAGTCGTTGTGTGTGTTTCTGTGCGTGTGTGCAGTTCTGCTTGTTCTGAGACAGAACAATATTGTCCTCCTCTTTTCAGTACAGAGCAGTAATTACATCAGGAGAGAGCTGAGGAATACCAGCCCATAAATCATGCATTCAAGCTGAGTCACAGGCGTAACAAGTTGGAAGTTTAGGGGGAAGAATTGAAACCTCATCTCCCTGTGGGGGACGCTTCTGCTGCAATAAAATGTGAGCCTCCCTTTAAATCAACAGCTGGTTCAGTTACAGTTCCAATGCAGTAAAAGAACCCCCAGAAATTGTTTTACTTTCGTTCTGTTTGTTTGGGAGACGGGTTACTATCCAGAGGTCAGGGTACTTCAGAACAATTTGCACATACTGCAAGGCCTTCTGTATTCATATGCTATTGATCTCAAGGAATTGTAAGATGCAGCTGTGAGAATCCCAAACCATATTGCTGTAGTAGCTCTTGGTGCCCTTCAGAACTCAGTAACATCAGAGGGTTCAACCCTTTTCATCCTGCATGTAGAATGTTAAAGTAGAGCAAAGAGGATCCCCTACAATTTGTAGGTATTGGAAATGGTAAGGTACTTGGGGTCTTTGTTCAAAGGGTTAGTATATAGTATGGATACAACTGTAAACCTCATATTTGTATACTTAACATGTCCAACTACTCATGCATAACCTTCAAGAGTCTCCTACATCGTCATCCTATATCTTAATGGGCACTAAAGTAACATAGCAGCAGAGGGTAGAAACTACCAGACAGCAGCCTTGATCACGCATTGATTCTTGGCAGCTGTACAGGAGAGGCAGATAAAATCCGAGCCTGTCTCGGCCTCACCTCGCTCTGCAGAAGGTGTGGAACGCCAATGTAGATGCTGGTAATGCCAAACCAGCCCATACTTTATAAAATGAGGAGACAGCTGCTTCAATAGCCCAGCCTCACCAAAGATGAGATCTTTAGTGCCAATTTTTTTTTTTTGTGATAACATTATCTGGAATAGAAGCTATTATTCATTCACTCTTTTCTCTCTCTATCTTTTTTTTGACGCAAGAAGGAATATTGTTTTGCAGTTGTTTTCCAGTTGTAAATATGTATGGCTTGTGTTTATTCGCTTTATCTCCATCCCAACACGTGCACGCACACACGTGATATGAGGCAATATCATTATAGATGGTGGTGGGTGTCTCAATTTCAGAGGCGATGCATCAGTATTGTCAGACCAAATGATTAGCAAGTTAAGTAGCATCATTGCTTGAGGTTCTGGTTCTGGTTCTGCAGTTTTTGCCAGCTGTAACCTGAGAGGAGAGCCTTTTTACTGGAGCCTATCCCAGAGTGACCATTTCCATTACCAGCAAAAGAACTGTCGATATTCCTCCTAAATGTTGATCTCAAAATGTTGTCACAATCTCTTATCTTGCCCATGATGACTTAAAACTGTCTGAAACTAAAACTGCTCTGTACGCCAGGGATGAACAACAGTAACTGGTGAATCGTTATAATAACCCCCAGTTTTCCAGGGCTGTCAGGAATGAGGAGCAATGACCTCTGATCCAGTGTCAACTTAGGAGTCTATTCAATCAAATATTACAGATGCCATGGCGTTTTCTTATTCTTTAGCTGCATTCAGTTCTTTCCAGACAGGCAGTATTCATGGTTTTAATACATGGATGTATGCAGTCAATTCACTGGGGTGTTTGGAGGAGAGCTATTGAATAACTTAAATATGCTTTAGGTCATAAAGTGACAGTTTTTTATTATTTGAGTCTATCCCTTAAAACACAGATATTTACGTGCAGATAGATTTCCAGTTTTATGGATCTAGTGACGCAACCAAATCAAGCCTTTTGTGACATGTGTCTGGTGTTAACAAAATGTCTGTAAAAGTTTTATTAAACTCATTTAAAAAAAGACGTTACTCTTGGTGACTATAATATACGGCTTGTTTAAATAGCAAAGCGGATGCTTTTAAAGTCGAGGGATAAAGACAATGTTTCTTTACTGTCAAAAGAACTGCAGGTCAGAGAGGATACAGCTGGCTATGACACCACAGAGAAAAAAAAAAGAGGAACCGGAGCTCAGAATGGGATTGGAAAGTATTCACCAAGTGTGACAGCACAGGCTGACAATTCTCATTAGAAGGATTGTTTCTGTAACCCTGCAATGTTAAAGGTAGAGCCATGTAGCTCTTGTCTAGGGTTAAGTGTAGCTTTTGTCAGGGAGTTTGCATTACTTCCCTCCCTACCCACCTTTTTTAATATATTTAATACCAGTTTAGTGGATTACCACAAATAGAAATATGTGGTTCATGACAAGCAACATGTATGAAAGACATTTCATTCTTGATATAAAACTTGCAAATCTTCTCGCTTGAAATGTAAATGTTATAAATGCATTAAACATAAGTTGGCACAGACACCGTATCTGTCTTAAAGTATTTAAGCTGCAGATGCATCAAATATTATTTAACTTAAAAACAATAAAAGTTACCTACAGACACAAGGTTCCACAGTTCCCTCCTAGCCCTGTTCAGTATGCTGGTGCATTGCACTGTGAGGTAATGCCCTGTCTTGGCGCTACAGCATGCAGCAGGAGTGGCTGGTCTCCCCCTGAGGATTCTGTAATAGAGCTGCTGGCTCTCAGCCTAGTTAGAAGAGTCAACCTGGAGATATTCCACAGATAACTTTAACCCCTCTCAGGATGCAGGATGACAACATATAAAGGTGGCTTTCCATACCGTCAATACTGCAACGATACAGGCTTCTTGTTTTTTAAACAGAAGATATTTCTGAAGGGAGTGAGACTTTTTGGTCACTGTAGTTTTAAGAAAAGACAAGTCTAAGATCCAGCTACTTTCCTTCAGAGACGATTTAAGTGTATCCCTTTGCTGCTTTGAGTAAACTGTGAAATCGGTTTAAGTTAGCAATGACGTTTGAGTACTCGCTTATGTGGGTTTTATGTGTGGGAGAGATCTAGTTACATTCTGAGGGGGTAGGTTGACTATGAAGCTGAGCAATCTGGGCTATTCTAGCAAATGTGTCTGACCTTGGTGTCTTTAGAAAGGGCTGCTTTGATAAATGAGCATACTGATACCTTAAAAAGTTGTAGCCTCCCTCGTCTCTCCATTTCTTCTCCTCCACTCGTTAATAAAGAAATGAAGAGGTTAGCCTTTTGTCTGCCTGCTTTGCGCAAACCAGGTTGCCATAGCAACCCACCCCCTCAGAGAAGGGGGGAATTGCAGTAGAGGATAAGGGTGTTCACAGCTCACCTGAATCCTCAGGGGCTGTGCAGTGCAGCCTTGTGATCCGAGACCCCACTGTGGCACTGCTGCCTGTGTCTCCTCTGCTGTGTGGCTGACGCACACATGGGTCTTAAAACAGGAGCAAGCAGGCCTTGTTTCGTATAGCTCTGCAGTGTTTGGTACAAGAATCCTTTCCAGGTTTGTTTTTTTTTTTCTTGTCCCTTTTATACACAATTGAAATTGAATCAATAAACCTTACACTACTTGATTGTTAACAACACATGTCGTCTTTTCAGTTGGACAACACCGGTATAAGTAAATCGATTTTACAAGAGGCTTTGTTATATATAATTGTACTCTACACCACCTTTCCATCAACAGGCAGTGTGTATTCCCACAGTATGTAGAGGATGCTTTCACAGAGAGTTTATTTCACGAGTAAGGATGGAGGAATAACCAACTAGCCCATGAAGGTGACTCTGTTACAGCGACTGCAGTGGTAAATGAGAAAAAAAATGACAAAAATGTTTAGCACTTTTTTTTTAAGGTGTGTGTGTCTATCTATCTATCTATCTATCTATCTATCTATCTATCTATCTATCTATCTATCACATAACATGATTGACCTACAATTTGTAGTTTTAGAAAAAGTCAGATTAGATAATGTACAATACAGAAGAAAAGGATCATAAATGGATAAACAGGTTCAATACCATGATCCCCGAAGGGTTAAATATAAAGGAATAGTAGATTGTTACATCATTAACAGTGTAGTAAATGGCATCACAGGCACATTAATAGGTTTAAACAGAAACAGAGTGTATGTAGTTACCATGGCATTAAAAGCCTCCAAGTACCTCCACTGTTTGTTTTCAAACACACTTTCCCTTGACAAAGGTGTGTTAAGCAGTGGGAAGTTGGGTCTTTTGAGCAAGGACTGTTTTATATATATAAGAGATCTTTGGGAGGAGGAACGGTGAGTTAGACAGGCTGGTGGCTGGGTCAGTCAGTACTGTTGTGGTTATTGGGGTTTTTTAAAGATGATCACACGAGTCACAGATTGCCATGCTACAGTAAATTATTTTATTGAGTGTACAATATTTGCACTGGGAGCCGATCCACTCTGATGAATGAATGGAAAAACACATGATGATACAGTACGATTATTTATTTATTTTTTTGTTAGGATGTAAATTAATCTTTATTAAAATTGTTTTTTTTTTTTTTTTTTGGGGGGGGGGGGGTGGTTGGAGGAAATGAGTCAGAGTTATTCTTGTTCTTTGGAGTTTGTTTAGTTCTTTTTTTAATTAAATTTGAAGTTGATTCATAAGACAAATATTAACTATGGCAACGCCTTGATTTATATTATACTGAAAGCCAGTTAATCTTAAAAACATAATAAATGATTATGTGCTTTTTTTATAAGGTCAGGTCAAGGATGGTCTTAATATTCAGTCCAGGTGAGTGTAGTGTTTGATACTTGCTGACAGCTGGCAGCAAAAGATTTGATCCAGTTGAATTGTGATCATTGGCTTCTCATTTAACACAAAACAGGGAGTCCCATAAGTCCAGCATCACTGGCAAGATCATACATATTGGCGGTGAGGACGAGCTCTGGTGAATCAGGAGACTGCACCCTGCTGACCAGGAGTGTGTAACGACAGTATTGTGTGATACACCGGCGTTACAGGTTCTGTCGCCTGTCTGTGAGATGGGAAGAGGTTACAAGCTCCACAAAAATAAAAATAAAAAATTCAAATGCAGACTTGTGGTCCAGAGGCTTGCTGGAAGAAAGGACAGATTGGGTTATCTAGTTGATTAAATGATCCCTTCTGTTCTCCTGCTTTCCTGCGCAAATTAGAATGCGAAGAGCAGGGATCTCCTGAGTGTTCCTTTGAAGCAGGGATCTCCTGGCGGGAGGGGGAGGGGTTAGCAGATGGCAGAGGGACTGGAGTGGCACTGAGCTGGGGGAGGTCTGTCTCCCTAATTAACCTGCTGTCTTCATTAGAGAACCTTGACTGTCTTAAAGGAAGGCAAATCTCCCACCTCCCTCCAGCTACCATTATAGTAGAAAATGAGGACTTCCAGTTGAAATAGCTGCAGTTCCCCCACTCGAGGTATGATGACAGGAGCTCTTTTGAAATGACTGGCCATGCATCAGTATTAACCGTAACAGTAATGCTGCACCAACAGTAACATGGTAGCATCTAAGTATGTATATAAAATAACTTCAGCATAGGGTCTGCGGCTCTTCACAGCTGAATTAGCAGGGTGGAAGGTCCAGCCTACCTCAGATATGCTGGGAGGGTGTAGGCCTGCAGATGCAGGCCCCCTGAGGTCTTGGTATTAACCATGCTTGAATGCTCCCTGTGACAGCTAATGCTTCGGAACTGAGCGTGACTGAGGGGCTGCCGCTGATCCAGGCTGTCGGAACTTCTATGTAGAATTAGAGAGCAGTGGAGAGGAGTACACATTTATTAGCTGTGGTCCATCAAAGTTTGCCTTATCCCTTTTTACTACTGAAGAAATAGTGTCTATTAATCCCATAGAGGCTTTGCTGGAGGATCCCCACTTAACTTCATCTGTGCAGATCCCATTAGCAGCAGTCACCTTCTCGTACAATATTTGGTAGATTCCATCTGAAGGCTGATTTCAGACAATGAGTTACATTGTATTGTTCCTTACTCACCTAGGGTCCGCTTAACAGGCAGTACTGCTTGCTGTATAAAACGACTAGGGTTTACAGGAGCTTAGATTGTGGTCAGGACTTTTATCTTGGCGTCATAATAAAGGTGCCTCTGTTTTGCTGTAAAATCATGAGGATTTTCAAGGTTTCTTTTTTTCCTATTCTTGAGATTAGTTCCTTAGTGTGTAAATGTTTCTTTTAATCTAAAATTGAATTAGAAAACCCAGATTCTCATCTCTTGTCATGTTGAGTTATTCCAGGAACTTGCTTTATAGTAAAACATAGTTCTCCTTGGTGCCTGGAGTTTAGAATACAATACAATAGGAATGGGATAAATAGAAGTGTTTTATTCCAGTCCCTACTTATCAAGTTGTGTAGGGCTGTATATATCGGCTGCAATCACTTTGTTGAGGATGCCCTTGAGAGGAGCTGGTATGTTAGACAGTCCGCCTTGGTGCATGCTGTCTTGATGGGAGATGAGTTTTATCTCGAGCAGATATTTTGTTCTGTGTTAACCGAGCTAAACTTTCTAATCATATCAGTCAGCACTCTGTCTGCCAAAACCTATACCACAAGGAATATGTTTCCTTTCCTCCCTTGTAATGTAAAGCATTGTTTCAAAACGAAAAATACGTACAGTAGCTAGAACTGTCCATACTGCAGCTAGAACTGTCCATACTGCAGCACCTACTGCACAGCCCTTTTTTAAACAGTTCAGTATTGGTGTTTGGCCGTGGCATGTAGGGGATTGTTAATAATGTGCTATAAGTTAATACATGCAGTTTACCTTTTGCAAAGCTGTGCCATTCTGTCACTCAGAGTGTAAAACTAGACAACACTGGTATACGAGACAAACTCAGCTGTACATATTACTTTGTTATAAAGCATGCTTAAAATAAAAATAAAAAACACATTGCATAGTTAAGGCTGTTGTCCATATGTTTAGTTGTTTTTCTATTGGTAGTCATGTGCACAAGATGATACTGGAATGTGTTCGTTTATTGGCTTAGCTTGGCCTCATTATCAGTATAGAGATATCGTCGGTCCTTGAGATCACTCCCTTTTAACTATCTGGGTCTGATTTCTGTTCCATTTACACAACTGCAAACAGACAAACTAGCATGGAACTTGCAGAAAGAAACGTGGGTTTAGGCAGAACCGATTACATTAAAGTTGCGATTAAACTTTTTACATTCATTGCCTTTCTCCTTGTCAAACAATCTGCAGTAGGAGCAAGTCTGGGTTATCCATATTGTAGAAGCATTCACGGGTCTTTGGGGTTGAGATGCATGAATCACTGAGCCACCTGCATCCATTGTTTGACATGCACAATTCTATATGTCTCTGAAGAAACAGATCTAGCCATAACTTCCTATTCTTGTAATATAAAGAACTAGGTAAGACAATGGGGTTTCTCTGATAAAAATAAGTTTGAGATCGGCCTTCTCAAGGGGTCTTGCTGTGGATGCACATCTCATTTTCTGATTCCTGTTTCTTACGTTAGAGGAAATGACAGTCTGTAAGCAACTACCTCTTTAATAAATGTACAAGCCGTGGTTATTATTAATACAGCCGGTTCATGGTTCAGTTGATGGTCAGATGAAGGTTGAGAGTTAGAGCAAGGGAAAGCATTGCCGGCAGCTCATTTCTTCATTCGACGGCTGTACCTTTTGCTAAAAGCACCGGACTTGGGACTTCAAGGAAAACAAAGAAAGAAATGCAAAACAGCTGGCTGAAATCTGGAGCGAATTGAAGCCAGACAATGTGGAGGAGAAAGCTGAACATAACTTGTGTAAAGGTCAACAAGAAACTTCCGTAAGTTTATTTAAATCCAAGAGGGAATTAATAAGGATCCAGATGTTGTTTTTAGCTAAAAACCGTGGCTCGGTGAAGCTATTACAAAATATCTACTGTGCTCTAAATAAATGTCTCAGTATAGTTATTAGCATGTCTATATAGCTTTGTTTTGTGATTTATATTATTCATGAGGTAATGTCAATGGAAAAAAAAAACAGCTGGCTTGATTTGTGGTCTTGTCTGTTAGGTTCTGAATGATAGCGCTTATTACTATGTAATAACATGGGAATAGCATACGAGTGAAGTTATCTGGAAATGGCCTGTGTCATGAAATTGCCTCAGGTAACAAAGCTATTTAACATTGTAATTACACAATAATTCCCATGCACTGACAGAAGATGTGTGTAATTACACAGTTATTACAAAGTAATTACACAGCTATCCATGGCCTGTAATCTAAAGCTCTAACAGTTTCATGAACAACAATAAAAAAGCAGCCTTTAAATAGCATGTTTTGAAAAGCTGGATGAAAAGGGCCTGTGGATTTCTGAACTTACAGCTTAGTGCCCTTATTAACTCTGCAGTGATATTATATTTGCTTATCTGGGTCAGTAATTGTTACGTTTACCTCCCTGACTTGGCATTTTATCAGCGCTGTGTCCACAGAGGGATGAGAAAGAGCTCCACACTGCTAGAGCCCTTGAGAAATACTCTAACAGCAAAGTGCACTGGCGCTAAGAATAAAAAAGGGGGAGAGAGGAAAAAGAAGTAAAAGAGAAACAAGAAGAGTGGCCTACTTGGCAGTCTTTCTAGCTGAATGAAATGGATGCAGCAGCATCAGTCTCAGACCTGAAGCAATTTGCTAATGAGGCAGAGCGTGCATGACTTGTGAAGGTTGTCTCCTATCTCCGCAGTGCCCTTGTAAATAAAGCAGCGTAGATACAGCTCTGATCTTGAGAATCGCGGAGGGGTTACAGCTGGATTCAAACAGAATGAATATGCTAACATGTGCTCAAATCACATGAGGCCTAAATAGAGAATGGAAAAGTGACAGTCTGTGCTTATAGAATCATTTAATTCGCTTTTTAACTCTCTCAAAGCTGTACCTGGTTCCCTGCACTGTTTGTGGTAACTGACTTTGTAAACCCCTGTCACAGGCTGTGATAGGTGACGGAGGGTTGCTAGAGACACACTGACTGCAGGCTTCGCTGGGATGCTGCCATGCTTCAGGCCACAGAACATTGTCTGTCTACGTGGAGTTGACCTGTGCAATAAAATAATCACTCAGTGGTTCAGACTATGTAGTTCATGCTGCCTTGTAATGTAGGTTTTTGTAATGTTGAAGTCAGATGAGGGTGATTGATTGCTAGTGATCTGTTGTATCTGCTCTGTGATTTATAACAGTATAAAAAGTTTATGTGTGTATTACAGAAAGTGTTCTTAGAATTTAGTTTCGGATTCATTTTAAATGTTGCTGAGTTCTTCTTCTGTAGGTATATTTGGTAACAAGTTGCCTCCAAACCTTTTCCTCCTGTGTTAGAAAGTGCTCAGTGAAAGTTAGCCTGGCATATAGACACAGGATAATGCGTGTTGCTGTAATCATCCCAAACATCACACACTCCAAAATAGCTGCACCAGAATGTGTTGAAAATTTCATCTATTTTAAAATGCTGAATAAAAAAACAAACTACTTTGTTGCACTGACATTTTTACTGGCGTACTGAAGCCATTAACTTTTCTTGTTTTAAAATCAACGTGTTAATGAAAGGCTATAGTGAATAATAAGCAGATCAATACATCTTAAAAGCAATTTTAAGAATGAGTAACAGCACACCAGCTTCAGCCAGAAAAAGACACATTCTGCTCATTGGCAAGCCTGTTAAATTGTTAACCTTGATTTATCAAGCAATACTTTATATCTAACATGTGGCCTGATTTGGTCCGCTCTGGGCTCATTATATTTGTGTAACCTACCTCGCACTCAACCACAGTCACCCCCTGCATTCAGATCTTGGCTGTATGAGCTCCAGCTGCTTGCTTGAGAAACTGAAAAAATTGTACTGCTGCTTCTTTTTTTTTTAACACCATTGTGCTGGCGGTTTATACAAGAGATTATTGTTTGTACTTGTTCCAGTACAATTAGGGTCCCAGTGCTGCAGTGAAGCAGCGCTCCTCCATTCAAGGATAGAGTTCATAAGAGCACCCCATGCTGTAAACAATCACCAGGATTAGGAGAATGAAGTAACTGTCAAGGTGTGATACATTCAGTATCAGCCAGGCCCAAAACTAATTTCACTGAATTAATGTTGGTAAGCTGGTCTATAAGTCACCACTGGGGGATAGTTAGAGTAGACCTCCATAGGCTTATTTTATTTACAGTCAGAGAGAGATAGAAGATTGTTTTAACACCCATTTCACTAAGCGGTCAGAATCGCTGGTAGTAAATTGGGGAAGAATAATTGTGTCTTAAAAATTCTGATGGGTAAAAACTGTTGGAGAATATGACCAGAACAAGGCAAGGGCTTTGACAGTTATTTAAGATTATGTGGTATACCATGTACAAAATGTTCTTTTCCTTTCCTAGGATATTTTGAGGCTGCCTTTCGTTACAATTGGTGTATTTCTTGTTGCCTTCTGCATTGCCTGTCCTGATAACTGTTCACTGTTCTTACACTTAGGGCCGAAAAAACAGAAGTATTAAGTGAAGACCTATTACAGGTAAACATGAACACTTTATTAAATTAAATCATTCTTCTCTCTGTCTATGTTAATTTAAAGGAGCTATTAAATATTTTGATAAAACTGCTGTTTCAATTTGTGTGATCCACACTAAATCGTAAAAAGGTGACATATAAAATATAGCAATAATTTGTATTTATTTTTTAATAAAATGTTCTTTTTTCCCCAATTTGGAATGCCCAATTATTATTTATATCCCGACTCACTGCTGCAGCCCCCCACTCTGGCGAAATGAAGGCTCCGAAACGTGTTCCTGCCAAGCCGTCATTTTTCGCACTGCAGATCCACAGCAAGACCACCAGACCTATAGTGCTGGAGGACAACACATACCTGAATGGCACCACTGCAGAACTGCAGGCGCCCAGGGGTCGCTAGTTTACTGGAGGCGCCACTCGGGAGCCCCTAATCTGTTTGATATTCAAAGAAAATGTAAAGGCTTTCCAAGCACTTCTCAGTCAGGGCCGAGCTGTCATGTGCTTCACTGTGGATCACAGCGATAATCACACGAGATTCTAATAGGTTTTTTTGTACCTGTTTGCTTGCAGGTGGAGAAACGCCTGGAGCTGGTAAAACAAGTGACTCACAGCACCCACAAGAAACTAACAGCATGCCTACAGAGCCAGCAGGGCGTGGACGTAGACAAGAGATCGGTGCGCTCTCCCTCGGTGCGGATCCCTTCTGAACAAAGGGTTTATTTTTACCTGACTTGCTGATGGATTTACCACTGAACTGAAACCTTAGCTATAGAGACGCCTATAGATAGACACCATTACTCAAGACATGATACTGTACCGAATACCAAAGCATTCCTGACCAGACAAAACTGGAACCAACTAGATGGTTGAATGGATGCTTTCCTTTTCGTGTGTGTAGCACTCGTGGGATTGAATCACTGTGGTTTATTTAATTGTACAGAAAAAAATAACAATTCATTCAACGTTTTTAAAGATCCTTGTAGCATTTTCTTTTCATCTGTTTCCCATGAGCATAGGATCACCATATGACTGCAGGACACCAGAAGTTTGGAACGGTTCAGGTGTCACATCCAAATGATTTACCTGTCTCAGGTACCTTTCACAGCAGGACTACACTTACCAGAATGCATTGGGGTGTGAGTTGAAAAGCCTGAACTGTCCCGCACTGTCCCAGTGTACGTGCAGCCATACGGTAACCCTACATGAACAGATTGCTATCACATCGTTTTTTGACGGCTTCCTTGTGTTTTGATCATATAGTAACACTGGCCGTTTTCTGTTCTCTTCCCAGAAGAAGCTCCCTCTGATGACCCTGGCGCAGTGCTTAGTGGAGGGAGCTGCTGTCCTCGGGGACGAATCTCTTCTGGGGTAACAAGCAAACGTCTAATCTTTACACCCAGTAGAAACACACATCTGATTAGGTCTTTATCAAAGGGGGCCTGTCCTGTGTTCAGCCAACCTGAAGATTCTGAAGTTTGATTCATTCTCTCCGAGGGGCTATCCTGATGATGAACTCGTTGGTTATTGGCAATAGAAGCCCCTATCCACAAAGACATTCTGTTTAGGGATTTTGTGTATTGTTTTATTGACGAAACCAAAGCCTAGAGCTTGCGTTTGTTTACAGCAGCTCAGGACAACATCGTGTGATACAAAGAGAAAGAGGTGCTGTAAGTTTTTACAGAGCATTAAGCAAGCGGGTGTTTAGCATAATTAAAGAAGGGTTTTGTGGAGGCTTTTTCCAATCAAAAATGCAATATTATACTGATTTATTTTATTGAACGTTCAGCATCTGGTACAGTGAGCAAGAGAGCGAGTACGCCCACACACACCCACTGCCACACAAAAACACAATAAACCATAATAGCATATCGCTGTACCATACCATGAATATGCTATGCAAACCTGAAGAATATATATTTAAATAAAACTATCCGCCTTTAGTAACTCAGTCTGAAAAAGCTGACCATACTATGCAAGTAACCACATGTTCAAATGGTATTTTCATGATTTCTGTCCTTCCACTCAGGGCTTTACATTGCATTAGAGAACTGCTTATCTTATTGTGAGGAAGGCTGCTTTAGAGAAGGCTATTAAGAGTATCTGAATCTGTTTATAAGGGACTGTCTGACTGACAGTCTGTCGTCTGTTTTGCGTACATCACATTTGTCTTGAAAGCTGTTTACCCAATTGTGAAGAAACCTGGGTAAGGGACATTGTTTTTCAAACGGTATTGCGAGTGATTATTTGATTATTTGCAGGAAAATGCTAAATTTGTGCGGAGAGACAGAAGACAGGCTGGCCCAGGAACTCATTCTGTTTGAACTGCAGATAGAAAGAGATGTGATAGAACCACTATTCATATTAGCAGAGGTAACATAGTGTACCTGCATTATTATTATTATTATTATTATTATTATTATTATTATTATTATTATTATTATTATTATTATTATTATTATTACAGCAAATAACAGCAAATAATGTTCCTTTGAAGTGATGTTGTTGTTTTGTTTGTTTCCCAGGTGGATATTCCCAACATCCAGAAACAGAGAAAGCATTTAGCTAAACTAGTGCTGGATATGGACTCTGCAAGGACACGGTACGAACCTGTTACTGTGTGGAGCTCTTGATATTGTGCAGCATGTACTTTGTATTTGCGAAGAGATGAAGCTGTAAACAGCAGTGCACTGTCGAGAGCAGCATGGGTGTGTGTGTGTGTGTGTGTGTGTGTGTGTGTGTGTGTGTGTGTGTGTGTGTGTGTTCATTATCTTAGAAGATCTTTTCAATCCCAAGTAGGCAAAGGAGCCTTGTAATCTGAGCACCTGATGCTCTCTTGTGTGAAGCAGAAGACTTTATTTTACTTAATAAGAGAGATCGTAGAATGACTTAAAAACAAGACATGAAACTAGTAATGTGGTCTTGAAAATGTAATTGTAATAACCTCGTCAGTGATAGTAATAATGTGGTACTGCCAGTAAGTAAGCATACAGTTCGGCATGTGTCACACCTCGCTCCTCACACCTCTTCTCTTGTCCTTGTAAGGTGGCAGCAGTCTTCAAAGTCCTCAGGCATGGCCAGTAACCTGCAGCCATCGGGTGCCAAAGCTGATGCTCTCAGGGAAGAAATGGAGGAGGCAGCGAACCGGGTGGACATCTGCAGGGTGCTGTAGCGTTCACACGTTCCTGTTTGACATGCACGCAGCCAACAGAGAACGATTCAACCACCATGTCTGGGAGTCAGCCTTGCTTCCGTACTGTTAACAAATCAATCAGTCAAACCTTTATTTATCCAGACGAGTCAATTGAGAACAAATTCTCGTTTCCAATGGCGAGCTGGCAAGAGGCTCACACCCCCACAGCCAACAACATAAACCACTTGTATCCAATAACTACCAAATCCAGAGAAATACACCACTATATTCATTTTTGGAGCTGGATTGGTGAAAGAGAAACAATCTGTTTCTGTCTATAAAGGATAGCAGTACAGTATCTAACTAAATACTGTGATACTTTTTAACATTAAAGGACAATACTCTAATATAGTAAAATAAGCACATGCAGAGGAATGCTGTATTGCCCTTCAGAAGACGATTTAATTGGGCATCTAGTTATATAGAGCAAGGAAATTCTTCTATATAAAACTATATACCTCATGCGACTGAGAAACTAACTGGTTTCTTTTAATATTTCTTACAAAACATTACCAAACTGATTGTCAGGCAGTTCTTTCTGAAAGGAGTTTCCTCTGTTAGTTGGGTTGGCAGGTCTTGTAACAACACATGACCTGCACTAACTGTCACGGCTGTTTTTCAGCCAGCACTTCGAGGCAGGAGCGTTTTTAGGTCTGTTTCAATGTAACTGCAGAGTTAGTCTTCACAGGGCTCTTATTCTGCTTTCTTTTTTCTTTTTAAACAAACAGGATCAGCTGTCAGCTGACATGTACAATTTTGTGGCCAAAGAAATAGACTATGCAAGCTACTTTCAGACAGTAAGTATGTGCCTGTCACTGTGGCTTTCTATCCATCATTCGAAATTAATGTGTAGGGTTAGATTATTACTATTCTTTTTTTTATATATTTCACCCATTGTAAAATATTTCAAAGGGTATATGCGACTGTAAAGGAACCAGTCACGTCTGCGGGAGAGGTTGCTCTTTCATGAAGACATCTTTAAAACAGTTTGTTTAACACCATATCAAACCCCAACTTTCTCCGCTGTTCTCTCCCCTCAGTTGATAGAAGTACAGGCAGATTACCACAGCAAGTCACTGGCACTTCTACAGAGCATCTTGCCACAGATTAAAGCACATCAGGGTGAGTGAACAGGAACATTTGTATTCACTTTGGATTGTATAGAGCAGCACATCAGGCGCTCTCCGTGGGTAGATTGTTCAGTTGTCAGTATGCATGTGTGCATAACAGGGGCTATACTATATAATATTGAGCACATAAGTGTGGTATATATATAGGATCAATTTGATTAGCAATGTGTGATTTCTAATACCTGTATACAAAATTAACTCCATTAGCAATGTGTGTTTTTATACCACAGCTTCTTCATGATAAAGAATTAATCACAGATTGCAACAGTGAAGTTACTCTGTTGTGCCAGAACTTACTAAGCTCTGTTTTCTCTTGGCCTAACAGCCTCCTGGCCCCTGGCCACCTCACTTTGTTTGGCTGAGGCTGAGTCCCACTCACAGTGCTGAATATTTCTGGTGTCTCACACTGTGCTGTTGTCTTGTGCTCTGTCACAGAGGCCTGGGTCGAGAAGCCGTCCTATGGCAAAGCCCTGGAGGAGCACCTTTCAATCAGCGGCAGGGAGATCGCCTTCCCCATCGAGGCCTGTGTGACCATGCTGCTGGAGTGTGGCATGCAAGAGGAGGTGAGAGTCCGCGGTCCAGTGCTCTCCCTGCATGAACCTGCCTTGGATCTTTACATTGTGATGCTATTGCTACCAGTTTGCCACTCAACACATCAGATCTGCCTCTTATATTAACCACCGCCTGATGAAGGCACTAGCCACAGCATATGTTTACTATTACCTTACAGTTTGTAGACCCCTGACTCACTCTGCAGAGGGGTTTGCAGTACAGACCTGTAACTGCAAGCTAATCGAACTGTTAATTCAATTTAAAATCGCTCGTCCTGTTTCCTGTAAGTCTGTAGAGTCCCGTGTGTGTTCGAGCCGGTGTCTGGTTTGCTTGTCTTGCAGGGGTTGTTCAGAGTGGCTCCCTCTGCCTCTAAGCTGAAGAAGCTGAAAGCCTCTCTGGACTGCGGGGTGCTTGATGTGCAGGAGTACTCTGCAGATCCACATGCCATCGCAGGTACGGTGAACAGCTCCAGGGGCAGACCCCTCAATTAATATGGGTGTACAGCTGTGCCTTGAAGAGTGTGGAGCAAGTCCGACATGTGTTTGCACATCTGAAAAATTGTAATTATTATTATTCCATGTATGGTAGCAGATACTAACCTGATTGCAATACTTAATATTTACACTACACATTGTTTGATCAAAAGCTGCTCAAGGAAATAAGAAACTCTAACACAAGCAGAACCCTAATCTTTCAAATATCCAAGCTAACATGCAGTCAGCCATCAAACGATTGAATGACTAGTTTGCTGCAAAAAGAACAACCCAGATGCCTAAATAACAGGATCCAGGTCAACATGAATTTCCTTTCTCTTTTCTGAGCCAGAGATGCTTGACTGTAATATGAGCCATGACTCCGTCTCACTGGACTCATTGGCACGCAGAAGAAAATGAAAAAAAAAAAAACAACAAAGAAAAAACAATTATCTTGGCATAATAACACTTCCTGTCAGATCGCTGTGGTACTAGCAGGGAGGGGATTGATTTTTAAAACCAAGTTGTACGATTATTGGAAAGCCAGTGGCCTGTCTCCAGCTAAGGCAGCAATATCTGATATGACAATGAATAAAGATGCATTTTTATGGTGTGTGAATTCTTGATTATGCTATAGATTAAATGTAAATGAAATTTGTGGCACCTAATGAAAACATGCCTGCCATTCTATTTTATTTTTTGGAATGATTTAAACTGCTTTAGAACTGCCTGCAATGCAGACCTCTTTGACTTGTGATTATAGGCAGATTCTTATAGCGTTAAAGGGTGTCACTGTTCAGATTCGTTGAGATAGAGCTTTCGCTGCTGAACCACTTCCTGTTTCCTCTCTGTCAGGAGCTCTGAAATCCTACCTGCGTGAGCTGCCTGAACCGCTGATGACCTTTGAACTCTATGACGAGTGGATTCAAGCTTCCAAGTAAGGGTGAGAGGTAGCTAAGTGGAAGCAGATGGATAGAGAGGCTGTCATCATGTGACAGATATTGGAAGTCAAAGTGGATTAGCCTATTTATTGGAAAGCTTATTCAGTGTTGCAAGCACTGAAACTGGAAGTAGCTGGATTGTAATAATAGTTTTTTTGTTTTGTTTTGTTTCGTTTTACTGCCAAATGCATTTGTCTGCTGGAATAAGCTTTTAACATGACGTGACAATCTGTGTGCTGGATAGGCATGTTTTTAACAGCTTTTAGATCTGTGTGAATTCATACATTGTCTGTCTGTCTGTCTATATTTTTGTCTATCTACCAGTCTATCCATCTGTGTATATATTATCTGTCAACCCATATTTAATGTAATGCTGTTGTTTACAATATCTGGATCTCACTGGGGCCCCCTCCTGGAACATTGCGGTATTTCAAGTATTTCATCAGTAGAGATAAAGGTTTGGCATGCTGGCTGAAAATCTGAATACTAATTCAGTTTTCAACACAAAATGGGTTTCAAGCTCTTTAAACTATTCTGGATTATCATGTGAAAATGTCAGGTTGCCTAGGATGCCAGGTGTCATCTAGTCATTCAGTGTGATTGGCGCTTGGCAGCTCCGTCATTCGCTCAGTAACTGCATCTGGAAGGGTAGGGTGGCATGATCAGCATGGCCGATTTCTTTTCGAGAAGCTGTATAATAATTTGCTTCACTGTTTGTTTGCTTTTTTAAATTATTATTTTGTTAAACATCAACCGCTTGTCATTCTAGCTTTTATTTATTGTGTTTTATTTAGTTTTTTTTACGGTTTTTTTTTTAAAGTTGATGTATTTGGTGATCATTTATGGGTAAACTGGCAATCTGTTCTAAAATGTGGATAATCTGCACTTAAACCCTGACTAAAGCACATCATTGAGATTTCGTCACGACTTATTAACACCAGCTTAGGATAATGCAGAGGGAGACGGGGTGACGGAGAGCTTCTCTCAGGCATGACTGGTTTTGTAGCACAGGAGGCTCTTCCTGTTCTTCCTAGCGGATCCCTGTGTTTCCATTCTAAACTGTGCCCTTGCTTTGCATTTCCAGCATTCAGGATCAAGATAAAAGACTGCAGGCTCTGCTGAATGCTTGCGAGCAGCTTCCCAAGGCAAATGCCAACAATCTAAGGTACATTTAAAATGACAGTTCGCATCAGGAAAGTCCTGCAGAGTGAATGTCCTGCACTCAGCGTCTGTCTCCCTCTCCACATGCTTCCTGTGACTTGACATTCGTGCAGTCTTCAAAAGCAAAATGGCTCTTCCTCTTACACCATCCAATGTTGCAAATGAGATAATAAAAGATCCAGTTTATTAGCAACAGTTTAATAGGCTAGAGTTACTATGTGTGGCAGGGTGGCTCCCACATTATTGTGTCCCGTTTAACAAACACTTGCAAGTCTCATTGTGCGGATTTGATGCTCCTATAATCTCCTGAGTTAGTAGGAAAGCATTCTGATGAAGGGAATACTTGACTGAGTAATGTCTCTGTCCTGTGGCAGTGTGTGCAGTCAGTGCCCTTGATAAAGCACTGTCACAGTCTCTAGAGTGCCATCTGCTGGCTGGATAAGATTCTGTCAGTTTTTACAGTCCAAATCTGAAAACTCATCTTAGGTGAAGGGAGCAAATTCAACATATGCTGGGAAACGGGCTCTGCACATCCAACACAGACAAACAAATCAAACACAGCTGTGTGTGTTAAAAATGTCTTGTATGGAGGGAAAATCCAGGAAGAATGATCCTTCTAATTGAATAGGGTTAGTCTTTTATTTAGTGCACTTTCCAGCATAATGATAAAACAAAAATGCATGGAGTAGAGTTTTGGAAAAGTTTGTCTTTTGATTCCTGTATTCTCTTTTTTTTTAATTATTTTACAGATACTTAATCAAATTTTTGGCCAAGTTAACGGAATACCAGGATTCCAATAAGATGACTCCGGGGAATATTGCAATAGTGCTGGGGCCCAACCTGCTCTGGACTCACACTGAGGGGTATGTGAGCTTCCTGGGTCCTATTACACATTAGAATAGTATTTACAATGTAGCCGCAATTTCACTCTGTATGGAATAAAAATGAGGACACGTTAGCAGACTGTGTTTATTATAGTGCATTGAATGTTGATTGCAGCGTATAGTTTCCATTGTATTAATTTAACTAATGCAACATAACTGATACCTTAATGCACTAACACACTTAAATGGCATTTTTAGTGCTTCGTGCGCTACAGGTTCAGCACCACTAAGCTTGCCTACTGACATCACAGTCAACCCCACGCCACTGGCACAGTCCATTTGCTTTATCAGTATTAAATGGTACACATTTTTGACAGACAGATCCCATGATTCATTTTATTGTGTGCGTTGGATACAGAGAGTTACTCATCGAAGCGCCCTCTGCTTGTAACAGACCTGCTTCTTTGTGATCAAACGCCCTCTCCTGAAATGTGACTCATCTGTTTCAGGAACATCACGGAGATGATGACCACCGTCTCCCTTCAGATTGTCGGCATCATTGAGCCCATCATCCAGCATGCCGATTGGTTCTTCCCTGGAGGTAGTGGAGGAAGAGCTTATTGATCGAGAGCTTTCTTTTCATTTCAGCACGACAGGGTGGGGGGGGCAGTTCTTTTTGTTCAATTCCAATTCCATTTTCAATTCCTTTTTAAAACCAACCCTTTTAATCAATTCCAACTGCAAAGGACTTGGAATTGGAATTGGGAATTTAAAAAGGAAACATGGAATTGGAATTGAAAAAAAAGGAATTGACCCCAACCCTGCAGTACAGTATGTATTTAGTATATGTGTGTGTGTGTGTGTGTGTGTGTGTGTGTGTGTGTGTGTACATATGTATGTATTCAGCAAAAAAAAATGCAATTGTTTTTGCTCTTAAAAACAAATTGGGATTAAATATCTATTTGATTGCCTGTGTGATTGAGGAAGAACACAGTGAAAATCAAATGGAAACATTTGAAGCTTAACTTGCACACTTTTGTGTAGCTTGCTGTGTCTGCATGCACGTGTTGATGAATCGCAATATTCCCGGTACAGAAATCGAATTCAACATAACTGGAAACTACGGCAGCCCTCTTCACATGAACCACAACGCCAACTACAGCTCCATGCCCTCCCCGGATCTGGACCACTCGGACCGCAAGCTCCACGACCAGACCCGACGGCCCCTCAGCGTCGCCACGGACAACATGATGCTGGAGTTCTACAAGAAGGATGGGTAGGGAGTCAGCCACTGCTTCAACCCTTCACTTGAGAGCTGTGTTTAACTTCCTCTCCCTCACCCCTTCCCTTCCCCTCCGCGACCATTACGCTGGCTCCAGGCCATCTACTAACAATCTGCACCCTGCCTTACAGAGACAGCAGACAAGCAGACCGCTTCACTGGACCGCTGCCACGGTAGAGAGAAAGTTTTGCGTTTGCTCATGAGAAACCGTCTCTGGCAAACGAAATGGAGAAGGTTGCCCTGATAAGTACTAGTACTGGCTTGAGTTTTCAGCAGTAATTGCATTAGTTTGTTTAAAGATTCTGTTCTGCACTCTAGAGCTTGGTGACCTGCATTGTTTGGTGCTGACTCCTGTGTTGGTACTGGGGTCCAAATACAGTACGATTTGTATCCTGTGTTCTCAGTCTCTTGTCGGCATGCTGTCGAATGTCTTGGGTGATTCCCTGTTGATCTGAACTGAGAGCAGGGTATTTGAGAGAATCCTAATTGAAGGCTATGAAAAGACGGAAACATGTTGTTAAACATTTTCTAAATCACAAGGACAACGGGGTTGCTTCTATGCTTGGGGCACTTAAATTTGGCATAGAGCATCAAATGGCCGGCACTTGAATCAGATAGAGAACCAAATATATAGAGAGGATAGGCAGACAGGTTGATTGATTGGTTGTTGTATAGATTTATTTACTACTGACTGAGAATTTCACATTGCTTTAACTATATTTGAATAGTGTACTTTGTACTGGCTGTGCATCTCGTCCAGGCACTGTGTTTTGCAGTGTTTTTGGCCTGTCCATGTACATCATGTTTTAGTAACTATGAGTAAAAGATGATATAATTAAAGTGTATTGGTTTTGTTTTTGCCAATGCAGCAAAAAAAGTATTTTAACCTTGAATACAAGACCCTGACTAGCACTAATCCCTAACTGCCTGACTGCCTTACCCGAGGGAATATTAGGGTGTTCAGGTTTAGTGTAAATCACAGTTTGTGAAACCAGCCAACAGATCGGTGCTAGGAGGTCTTTCAGCTGTGGGTTCCTGCTTTGCTTTTTGACCAAGTGATGTCTGTCTGTGTGTCTGTCTGTCACGTCCACGCTGCTCTCCTTTCCCAGTACTACTTGACAGTGTTCTCAGCTGTGTTGAACCCGAGCGAGTTGAGTTTTTCCAAGCTTACCGCACACTGTGGCATTCTCTCCATTCATCTCCCCTGCGAGCAGGATCCATGATCATAATGCATTTCACCCTCACCTCGTCCCCCCTACCCGCTCCCCCTGCACTGTGATCCAGCCTTTCTTAATAATAATAATAATAATAATAATAAATAATAATAATAATAATAAATAATAATAATCAAACCCTGCTTCAGCATACTGATCTTCACTTTTGATTCTGATGTTTCTGTCCTACCAACGCAGCATCAGGAAAATCCAAAGGTACCGTACATAACCTTTTCCTGCATCTATTTTGTGTTGAAGACTAAAACAGAAACCAGCATTTGCTTGAGCCACTGGAAATACATACAGTGGATCTACGAACCTGCAGGCAAAGAGCCATCACATTGAGTACACTCCCATTCTCCATAGCACACTGCCTGGATCATCAGACAACAGAGACAGTCTCGCTGAGTTATTGTACAGGGAAAAATCTTACCCACTGGAAGAAATGCAAAGGGGAAACGCACTGTGTAAAGATTTGAATTTCTTCACCTTCTGCTTCTAAAACAGGGATTTGCAAAATCTGTCGTCTGATATATTTCAGTATCGTCCAAGGGATTTCTGATCTTGCTGAACCTCATTCATAACATTTATAAAAGGATTTTACAGCTGACTATGCAGCACTTTACTGTAATACCATGGTAACGATTTGAGATCTGTTGAGCTGTTGGTATTTTTACATTGGTAAAAACCTATTTAGTAACATATTAATATTGAAAAAAAACGAAATCCTCCAATTATTCTAGCATTTCAATGGTTTTATTACACTCGGGAAATAATTTTTAGTGACATGGTAATTACATAGAAAATACAAAAAAAAAAATATGTGTTAAAAAAAAACAAAACAAAAAAACAAAACAAACTGCCTAACATGTCATTTTGTACAGTTAGTGCCGTCTGAATTAACGTGTCATCTCAGTCGTCATGTAATGTGTTGCACAGGTCTGCAAATGCACTAGCAAGCTTTTTTAAGACTCGCCTGCCGTTGCTAACATCCTCTATAACAAAAACAGAAACAAAAAGCCCCACATGCCTTGACCCTGGTAGAGGAGATCTAGAACTCAAGCACGTTGACCTCTCTTTGCATTGTCACAGCCCCTTTAAACAAACCAGCGCACAATGCAATGGAGACCCTTTCCTCTGAACTGGCAGCATGTGTTTATCTCCCTGCAGCATGGGAGTCAGGGTGATGGACACATCTTGGGTGTCCCGCAGGGGCTCTTCCTTAGTGCGCAAGACGGCGTCCACACCTCTGAGCGTCCAGCCCCCCGCTCCTCCTACAGAGTTAGGCTCTGTGTCTCAGTGTCTCCTCCCTGAGCAGCCCTACGACCTGTCTGCTTCTCCCTCCCCCACGCCTCCTCCTAGCAGTGGTGGCTCTGACCGGGCCAGGTAAGGTGGTGTTGTGGCCTCCTCCCCTTTGTTTCTTTGCTTTCTGGGGTTCATTTGAACTGCTTGAGCTTTTTTTTTCTTTTTTAGTTTTTCTGTTTTCAAGGAAATCCATCTGGTAGCAATAATTTGGCTGGTTCATTTGACAGGATTGTTTTACTGAGACACGTGTCAAGAAGCTAATGGGGGGGAGGGGGGGGGTATCTGCAGCAGTGTGTGTGGTCATCGATTTATACAGGTCAGAGGTCCTCAAAGCTGTGCCCATCAGGTAAACCAAATATATATGTGAAACCTTTATATAAAAGAAAAACTAAAGAAAAGCTCATTTGCAGTTGAATGAAGTCTTTTTTTTTCACCAATGGCAATATCTCTTTACAAGGTATGGGCCTTTGTATCTGATTTGCTGCATGTCAGAGAGGGGTTGTGCATTCCTGTACTGAAGGTTCTGTTCTTTCAGTAAACTAAGTGATTCTCTAAATGGTCTGCTGTGCAAAGAGCAAACTGCAGACATTGCTAGCAATAAACAGCTTGCAGCATGTAGGACTGTAGGAACGCTTTAACTAATATTAATATAAAGACATGTTTTTTCTTTTTGGTTTGAAAAACAAAAACTTCAGTATGGGTTAAAGTGATTAATTTGTTACAAAATCTGAAGCAAAATTGTGATTAGAACAGAGAGACGTGTAATAACTGGTCCCCATCCTTTTAGTATGTTGACGAATGGTGCTTTACATGGTTTAATCTTTTGTAAAATAAAGAAGGCAGGACATGCAGTGTACTCAGACACAGCCCCATGCTGAATGCATCACTAATATTGTTTCAGTATATAGTGGATGCATGCGGTTTTTTTTAAGGAATCTGAAAGTTTTTGTTATTTTTTTCTTTCACATTTTCTGAGACTGAACGCTCCCATCTGTACACTACTGTATTAAGCTTGTTGTCAGCGTTACCTGCCTTTTTAATTTAAAAATAAATAAATGTAATTTAATTTAATTTCTTTTTAAAAAAGGCACTTCTGCCATACGCCAGTTTTTCCCCGATATTTCTCCCTATACTTTGCGGATTGGTCTTGACGTGTGTGTGTGTTGCCCTGCATACTACAGATACTTTTCTTCTGTTTCTACGGCTCATCTCTCTTGTACTGCTCCCTATACAATCATTGTTGCGTTTGTTTTGTTTTTGTTTTTCAACATTTGCAGCACAGACGATGCGTCTTCCAATCGGTCGGATTCCTGTTACTCCTATCCTTCCCCAGAGGATGACAGGCCCCCACCACCTTACCCCACCTCCTACCCCCCTCCCCACCATTACTACCCCAAAGCACAGCCCTCCGCTCGGCCGGCTGCTCCCACCCCCCTTGACTCTGTAACCCTGGGCTCTTCGCCGCACCGGTGGATGGGCTACAGTGCCCCCCTGCCTCCCCCCTCCACTTCCCCTCAGCAGCTTGACATCAACTCTAACCCAAAGCCCAGCTTCCTCCACCTCCCCAAGCAAAACTCCTTCACTGATGCACCGCATGCTGGTCCCGAAACTAACGTGTCACCCCTTTACATCAAAACACCCCTCGTGCTAACCAAGCAAGACCCCCTCTTTGGCACCTCCCCTAACCTCCCTATGTCAGCCTCACCCCAATGGGTCAGCTGTACCTGTACCAGAGAAAGAGGGACCAAGCTGACTAGGTAAATAAACCGAACGACCGACAGCCGAAAACACTTAAATACATTCAAATAAAAATTACAACCATGAACAAACTGGGCATTGAGGAATAAGTGCTTTCTCAGTAGTGTCAAATGAATTGCCTGTCTTTTATTTTATTTTTTAATTTGTTTTATTTTTTTATTTACTTCTCAGATTCTGGATGACATTTTCACCTCTTCATTTCTTTTGGATTGCGTTGCTCGATGTATTTCAGCAATGGCATTCACCGTTGCTAGGTATCACTCCAGGAGCGTGTTGGAGAGTAGACTGTTGAGGGTTGCCTAGGAACGGAGAATGTTTTTGCTTTTAATAAACCTCGTTATTAAAATAACCTGCGTGATATTATTACATGAGAGAGGGGCTTGTTTGTTTAGTTTTCTTTTTTTTTTTTTTTTTTGGACTATTTCCGTATTTATTTTGTGTCGAGCAAGCATTTAATTAAAGCCTATTTGAGAAACAATAGGTTTGGGTTTATTGATTTATCTAATCATTTATAGTGAATTGCATATTTGTTTTAGTTATGTGGCAACGATGTATTCTGAGCTTCGACGTGCTTTGCCTAACATGAATATGGAGGTGTAGAGAATTGTATTGCTAAGGATTCATTTCAATGTTCTATCGGAAGTCTGTCCTCATTGATGTTAATGATGCACAGCATGGAATATCGACTATGGTCAAATCTGATGCCATTGATGTTATTTGGGAATTACATACTATGGTCCTGACTCAGTAAAGACAGGCAGGGCCCATGTGTCTGACTCAATGACGGTTAAGAACGAAACTGGCAAACTTTTAGATCTTACAGCTGCATGGCCAATGAGAGAAGAGAGATGAGGCGAGTATAACCCCTCATTGCCACCTTTGTGCACACTGCTCTGCCTGGAGTCACTGACACAGTTGTCACTGCCCCCCTCTTTTCCAGTGACCCAACAGAAAGCTTCCGTGACTAGCTGTATCTTAAGAACATGTCATGAATCTGTGCATGCACCTTTGTTGCAAGTCATTATTCACACACTGTGTTAAGCTGTAGGGACACCTGCTGTTCTATTTAAGAGATGCTCATCTGATTTTGATAAGCCATTGCAAGTGCTGTTAGGAGAAGCTGTTCTGCTCGCTGTGGAAGCAGGTTAGGAAGTAGGAGCTGACACCTGATTGGGTGAGCTATTGGATATGATGGGCCTGTGACTTAGCATTGTGTGTAAGATTAGTTTCCACAATCTGAGCATGTTAGTCACCCCATCCTGCTCTTTCATAGGGTAGACTCTTACAAGTCTATCCTCATAGGAGAAACACACTCCTCTTGTTACCAGGCACTGGAGTAAAATATTTTCAGAGTAGGCCCCTTGGTAACCAAGGAAACAACCCATAAGATTCCGCTTCTAATAACAGGGTCACACCCGATAGCAGCACAGAGTTCTAAACATCCAGTAATACATTTAACCTCTGGTTACCCCTGGGGTAGCCTGGGGTAGCCTGCCCTCAGTGAAAGCGTGGGTCCTCTTATAGGTTCATTTTAATGCATACTGATGTACTGAGTGGGATTGTGTCTGCTTTTCTTTCCAGCACCCTGAAGAGCAAAGAACTCTCTCCTGTGATGGGGCAGAAGGGCAGTTGCCCTGGTATAAGCTCCATGGCGTCGACAGGCAGTGGCCAGCAGGGATCTGGAACAGGGCAGCAGCTCACCACTGACCAGAGCCCCCACTCCCTCAGAAAAGGGACCTGTACGTACCTTGGAATGAGCCTTTACTGTACCTTTAAGTAATATAGATTGTTCTGCAGTGCTGTCTACTGGGCTGTGAATATCAGTCTCTTCCGAAGAGGGCAGAGAGCAGTGGCTTAACTAACAGGCTAAAAAGTCCTCTGATCCTCTGGTCAGATTAATTTGAAACCAGCCTGCTCATTTGTACAACCTCTACCACCCCTTCATTCATGAGATGCAGACACCCAGTGTACTTGCAGATTTCAGGATAGCGAGAGGGATTCAGCCCCCATCGTTATCCTAGAAAATGTTCAGACCCTAGTCTCTTTCTTCTCCAGCCATTCAAACTGCCCTACTCTTAACAGCCTCCCTCCTTTTCCTTTCTGCAGTGTCCAAGAAGCTGACCCCCATCCCCCCAAAGGTGCCATTTGGGCAGTCGGGGGCCGTGTCCGACCAGTCGACAGGTCAGCCGTCCCCCGTCAGCCTCTCCCCCACCCCTCCCAGCACTCCCTCCCCGTACGGACTCAGCTACCCCCAGGGGTACACTACCATGACCTCCCCAGGCCAGGTGTCGCCGGCGGCCCCCCAGTCCCTGTCGTCTCCCTCCTCCCTCACCGGCACACTCACCAAGTCGCGGCCCACCCCAAAGCCCCGACAGAGGCCCAGCCTGCCCCCTCCCCAGCCGCCCACCGTCCCCGGCTCCAGCCCGCAGTCTCTGGACCACACCATGCTGGACGGCATGTCTCCAGGGGAGAGCATGTCCACAGGTAAACACAGCAGAGCCCTCCCACTAGACAGAGCGAACCAGCGTTGTTTGCTTGTGGCACCTCCAGTCCAGACCACACCAGGACACATTATTCAACTATCAGAAGCCTGCTTCCAAACCTCTTAATCTTGAACTGTGTAATTATGTTATGGTCGTGGGTTAGAATGGACTGAAGGGTCCACCAGTAAGCAGCACTGAATTAAACTGTTTAATATGTTGTTTTTTAACTTAGAGAGAGATCATTTGGTAACACTTACTGTCATTACTGCACTGTAAAGATAAAGAAGACTAACTGCGTATACAGCCCATCTCTAATAAAGACCGCGTTTAGCTGATCTCTTGAATGGCTGTGAGAGCTCTCAATTAACATACCAATTAACTTCAAATTAACGTGCTGCTTATCTGCATGTCACATGTGCAGTATTTACAAAGTACAATTACAGAGCCATTAATGCCACCTGTGATAGTGTTCTCCAAATTGAAATGGCTCCAAGATGACCTTTTAAAAATCCCCCCCCCCCACCCCACCCCGTGTTTAAAACATGTGCTTTTCGGTTTATTTTTGGTGTCTATTCAATGTCATGTTAAACCTCGCGGCTTTCCTGTAAGATCAAACCGACTGTAACATTGAAAATATGAACATTGAAACCAAAATGAAATGACAACTGCTTGCATTCTGTGTGTTGCACTGCATCTTCGGTATATATCGCTCCATAGATTCCCCACATCAAAGAGCCATTATAACTTATTTAACAATGAGCTACACTTCTGAAGAGGCTCATAATTTAAATGAACGTGAAATACCGTAACAGCAGGAAGCAGCTATATCTTAACCCTTCTTTAACAAAGCACACATACCAACCGAGACAGCAAAGAAAAAAAAACTGAAAATACTTGAAATCGTTTTCCGCTGTGAAACAGTACAACTGTAATGCAAGAACTGTAACACTGCAGGTTTATATTTGTGTTTCCGAAGTGGGGGTTAAGGATACATCTTAATGTCTATTCAGACTATATTTGAAATCCTCTTGTCATTGGTTTGATCAGAAGGGTAAAAATAAGCAATCTGCTCACACCGCCCCTGAGAAAGACTGACACGTTTGCATACTACCATTCAACAAGCATTAAGTACAGGGCGTCCTAGTTGCTTGTTGGTGCGTAGCTGCAAAATGCTCTGGGGGTGCCAGCTGGGATGTGGGTGGGTGGCACTAATGTTTAATGTTTAATAAATGCGGTGCTTTGATTCAGTTTATAAAGAGATTCCAGCGGGAGGGGAAAGAGTTAAAAGAATGTGTCTATTTTTCCAGAATGTGTTTTTTATTTCTTTTTTACTGTGTTTTTGTTTTCTGTGTCGATATCTATTTATTGTGTACTTACAGCTGTTTGAAGCGAGGGGTTCAGTGTTGGCTAAGTGTGAGGGGGATTTTTAGGGTAAGATGGAGCTTCAAGGTCTAACCCTCTGGCATCTTGGCTATCTCTGGAGCTTTGTCTCCAGATCACCACTAACCCATTCTGTTATCCAGCCTTTGCATGGGGCTGAAACTCAGACGCATGGCTTGTTTAAAGCATCACAAAGACCGGTGGGATGACTTGTGCTGCTGAGGCCCCCCCATCACCCCCGCCCCCTATGTTTCTGCACCTGACACACACCATGCTTTGTTACAACTCCCCCCTCCCCTCCCCCTGCAGTCCCATGGCTTAATAACTGTGTCCCTGAATGAGAATTATTTCCCTGTTCCATTTCATATTATAGATGGGATGTCATGATACATACATGCAGCACTGGGTCCCAGAAGCAGGGTTCATAGGTGACTGCATCATTACTGAGTAGGATGGGTTCCACTCATCAGAGTGATCTGATTTCCTGTATCTTAACAACTTTCCATACTGGAAGAGAGAAGACAACGTATTAAAAATGATGCCTCTGATGTCTGACTTATGGGATACCCTTATGGGTAGATTTATAAATGTGTAGGTCTAGCAGCCAAGTGGTATTTCGATAGTGGAAGGGAGCCGAGTTCCTCTGATTCCTCAGTGCCAAAGGCTCTGACAAGCTGGGCAGTATTGCAGCCCTATACAGTACTTGTCATTTTTGGTTGACCTCCTAAATTTGACCCAATAATGCATTTTAAAATATCATATTTTTGCTATGTATAACAGCATTAGATTAAGTGTTTTCTTTAAATCAATGATTTCCTGTTATACATTTGATAAGGCTGTAACCAAATTACAGTAAGACTTTTAAAAAGAGTGGAGAAGTTTAAGAGACCACAGTCTTGAGAGATAAGTAGCCTGTACTTTCCACTGCAGTAGCTGGCAGATTTCCCACTCCATTTTAAACAACGTGGTCAGTTTGCCCACAGTGGGAAACCAGGACCCTAAAGAAAAAAAGAGCCATCTGCTACCTGAAAAGAGACTGTGGATTGTTAATAATTATTAATAATAACAATCTAGTTGATAAAATGTCAGTGAAAACCACACGGTTTTGTGACATCCCTGTTAATAATGTGCCCGCCCGTCCCGTCCCGTCCTGTCCCCCCAAAAAAACCATAAATAAATCCTGTATTAATAACAGCGTTTGTTTGATCCTGCAGGTCAGTAACCCCTATTCTTCTTTGTTCCACTTCCCTCCCTTGCAGATCACCTCGGTCTAGAAATCCCCGTCATACACATAGAATTTGATGGGCTGCATTGCGAACCTCCGGATCCAGCGAGCAGGAACTCTGTGGGGGACTTCATGGCAAAAACAGAGCTGGAGGAGGTGGAGTCGGAAAGCACTGCCCTTTGACACAGGGACCCTGTTACTGTACATACAATATATACAAACTACTACTGAGAGCACCCAAGCTGCTTCTACTGTCTGCAAAAACAACATCGGAATATATAGATAGTTAGATGGATATATATATATATATATATATATATATATATATATATATATATATATATATATATATATATATATGTGTGTGTGTGTGTGTGTGGAGAATTTGAAATGATGGGAAAAGACACTTCCAACACGGAATTGAATACCATGTTACATTTTGATTGTGGCATGTTTTAATTACTTTATTATTTTTTTATTTTTGTTTGCCTTTTCCGAGTCATTGCAACTTTGCCTTTATATTTGTTACTAACTATGCCGGTGGATTTTCTGATGTACTCTGATACGGTGGCATATTGATTAATGAAACATTAAGAATAATCTATACAAAGTATGTCAAAGAGAGTCGTGGCATGCCCCAGCACACACTGGAAAAGCCAAAGAAGTTGCACACTACACAGCCTGGCTGCTTTTAAAAAAAAAAAAAAAAAAAAGGCATTTGTTTTAAAATATGAATCTCTGACATGGTCGGATTTATTTTAAAAAGCTGTTTGATCAAGTATGCCTGTCTCCAAAGAGCTCCAGTTCAATATTTTGGTAGTGTTTCTGACAAGTCACTTTTTATTTTTTTTCATCTTCTTTATCTCTTCAAAACCAGCCATATTCCTTTTACTATGTTCCAAAGCCTGTCTTCAGTCCTGTTTCCTGAAATGCCTCCTGCTAGTGTACATGCGAGTCAGTATACAGCACCTTGCTTTCTTCTGCTTGCACGGTCCATTCAAAGGATGCTACCTCTTAACTAAGAGATGGCATGGTTTCATGTTGACAGAACCTGTGAGAAACGCCCTCTGGTGGATGATAAGTAGAGTGATTCCGTGATGAGTGGTCAAGTCACTTAACCACTGACTGAGCCAGTAGCATCCCACAGTATTAGTTTGGGTGTCTTTCTTTAAATCGCATCAAGTGGAAAAGGAGATTCTGCTCTTCTCTCTCTATGTGTACAATCGACCGCTCTAGCCTGTAGATGTTGCCAGTTCTGTGGTCCTCAGCTGGTGTTGATGCTGTGTGTTTTTGTACCACTGGATTTAAATGGTTCCTTTTTTGTGTGGATGTTGTCAAGGTTACGATTCAGAACTGGATGTACGGTGTTGTTTTTCTGGGGGCCAATTTAAAAACATAAAAGACAAGAAAAATACATAAATTGATGTCCGTATAGAAATTCTTGGAAAACGTGGTGAGATGTGCTAGTTAATCAAGAATATTCAGGTTGTTATATATTTATACTTTTTAATGTCAAAAGGTGCATATCATTTGGTCCTCATAAGTGTATGAAAGTGTCATATTTGCATCACATCCTTATTTGTGGGGGATATTCTGTTAAGCCACCTGCTTCAGCATCAACACAATTGTACAAAATGTACAGAGCTTCATCTCATAACCGGGCCTTTTCTCAAAACGATGCATATACTTTAATCCTGGTTGTTGGGGATTTTCATAAAGAAAGTCAGTGGTCTATGTGCACTGCCTGGAAGCCATAATGCTGCTCTTAAATCCAAGTGGAAATACCCAATGTACCTGTTACCATATGTCAAGTGTGTGTGTGTGTGTGCGTCTATATATATATATATATATATATATATATATATATATATATATATATATATATATATATATATAAAAAATAATAATGTTTATGGGAAACCAGAAACGGAAAGTCTTTGCCTATAACAAATAACTTTTGCTCACAGGTCTGATGTTTTATTATTTTTTAATATATCATATTCAAATACATGTGGTTCTGTTACTTTCCAGTGGCTCAAGGCTGCATATTTTGCAAAAAAAAAAAAAAAAAAATTAACAATCAACATGTTCCTTTCTCGTGAATTTGCAATTACAACAGACTGATTTACCCTACATTTCTCTGTATACATCTGCATATTTCCAGATGTGATACGCACAGTAACAACCTTAAAAGGGTTGTTATTTTAGCCACAATACTCCCAGGTTATATTCTGGTGAAAAGTGCTGTTAAAGACAGGCTTCACGATGTAAAATTTTGGGTACTTGTAAGCTCGAGGTTAATGAACTAATGTGTATGTACCATACTTATCTGTAACTGCAGTTAACTTTCCTGTTGCATAAAGGGATGTTGTCTTTTGCAAGGGACATTGTATAGATCCATGAGATGGTACTGGCAGAAGCAATGGCCCTGATGAAAACTTCCAGATGTTTTGTGCTGGTGACCAGTCCATAGCGACTGGGTCTTGAACATCATCCTGCTACTTACAAGGCAGACAAGTCTCAGACACCATGCAAAAAGATTAAGCAACCTGATTGGAAAACCAGATCAATTAGAAAAAAAAGAAATCATTTGATCCAACCACTATGGAATATGCTAAGAGAATGCTGCTTGCTGGAAAGGCTGTATAATATGCACCAATAAAAGTCCATTACTATACAAATGATCTTGGCTTTAATACTAGAGCTACATTACCCGTCATGTTTGATTTCCAAGTCTTAGCCTCATGGCCAACCATTATGACTGGGTCTGATACTGCCATGGTGTGATGGAAGTGTGTATGTGTGTGTTGAACATGGTTCGGATGTGGTAGCATCCACAGCAAGGTCTGGCACTCGTTAACCATAGTATTTCAATGGTTCATGTTTAAACATGACACAGATATACAGGTGGTTTACCAGAAACTGTAATACTGTGGCTCTTTCTCAGTCCGTGGTGTGTGTCATACAGAACCACGATGGAAACATTTACAAAGCTGTTCGTACCCATGGGACCTTGCTATTTGTGGGTGGCGCTCGCTGGCCGTTGGAGGAACCGGAATTGGCTGCTGAGGAGAAACCATTGATCCTGACAATGTTTCCCTGCTTATACTAGCCCAGCCTACAAGCCAAACACAGCCTGTACCGTGAACACTGCAACAATCCTCCTCAGCAGAATGCTGAACCAATTAAAAACCTATCTTTTTAAAGTATGTATGTATGTAATGGATGTAACCACAAGGGGTGCATTTCTAGAAATTGTGTACTCTGTTCTTAAAGGGATAATAACCTTAACAAATAGTTTCTCACCTACCATTCCAGTTAACCCCTTATTGTTTGGAACATTAAAAAGACAGACTGACTCCTGAGTTGAGCCTTACAGCTGCATCTGTCCTGCCCTTTTCCCCCACTGGGTGTCAGTATTGGGCAAGTGTGTTTGACTCCCACAGTATCACACACAACTATTCCATACAAACCACGTGTTTTTTTTTTTTTTGGTTTTGGTTTTTTTTAAGACTTTGGTTGTACAAAAGCTCTCTTGTTGAAAATTAAATAGCAATAACAAATAACACATTAATGAAGGTTGTGAGGGGTTTAAATTAAACATTTTATTCTATTTTTCTAAATCTTAAAAGTACCCAAAAATGCTGGCACAGAATCTAGGGTGCTTTAATCGAGCTGCTTTTAAAGCACAAAGTGAGGATCAGTACAGGAAATACAGTGTCAATACACTTGAAAAACATTAGCTCTAAAGGTATTATCAGATTTACAACAAACAAAGCTATTATTGTTGCATGTTAAATTTCATATAATCACAAAAGCTTTTTTTAACATCAGATAAAAATGTATCATCTCTTAGGCAGGGCTAATGTTTGTGCAGTAAGAATATATTAGCTGCATTGCTTTGTATTTTTTCCTTATGTCTGTGTCACTGACCTAACTCACCCCCAATGCTTACTAGTCACATTTACATGCTAGCATAATGCTTAAGTAATGCTTTAAGTCTTTCAAAAAAAAAAAGGTATTGAAATAATCATACAGATTAAAATATGCTGTACGTTTCCAGGTCCCTCCAAAACAGTGATTCCTGTACGGCATAAATAACTGGACTAATACAGACGTAGTGTGGTATCTCATATTCACAGGATGGGATCAAAGTGCTCATGTGTTGGCCAAACATGGTCTGAAAAAAAGAATAAAAATGACTGTCACTGTCCTTTCTTAAACAATAGTTGCAATATTATAGCATTAAAGTGGTTGAGGCTAATGCAATGTGTACCTTTCCACTCTTTACAGAACTCTCAAATGTGCAGTTTTGAAATAAACACCTGTTAAAGCATGATGTGCGGTTTATTAAGAGATCTGTTTGCAAGCCTTCCTTTCAAATACTCTTGCACTTCCATTGGTTGTTTCACCTGGAGTGAGTGATATTGTTCCCCACCCCTTCAGAGCCGCCTTTCCTGTCAATAACCAATCGTCTCCTTCCGTTGTTGAGTGACAAGCTTTGATCCTGACACTACTGAGGTGAACGGACCTCAGTAGTGAAAATGTAACAATGCAAGCACAATGAAAACGCAGTGTAGTACCAAATCTCATGTTTTAAAATAGATGCAAGTTTGCTAAAAATCGAGATATACATGTGACATTTAAGATGTATTAAATTACTTTGCAGCCACAAACACTTTACCTGTTAATTGTATAACTCCAGACTGTTCAGATTTTCAGTTAGCAATGAAAATCTAAGATTGTAACATGAATCGTCGTGCACAGGAATTCAATCCCTTGTGTGAGATTTTTTTTTTTAATGCCAATTCAATGTTTAAAAATAACAGGCACAGGTGACGTGTGTGATAAGTTGCTTTGTAGCTGATGGGTGGTATTGCTGCTATAATCTGTGTGACTGGTTGTTTGTCATCTGCACTGTGGGAGCTGGGTAAGACACTATGAATGAGAGGCTCTGCTGTGATGAAAGCATGCAATCAACTGATGACATGCAGACAGGCAACATGCATGCTGAGGCTTGCCATACTGTACCTTTCCATCACAACTTAAACTGTGGTTGGGTTGGAGCTTCCAAACACATGCCCTTTAACCAATCAGAACAGACAGTGTGTAACAGCACGTGGATACAGCTTTGCACAGACTGAACACCTGCTGAACTTTCAACACTGTCATGAAACACACTTCAGCAGTAATTATAATATAAACAGTTCCACAAATGCCTTAACTTGGATTCATAAAAATATATTTAAAAAGTCACCTTTACAAGTTAAAGATTTTCCACTTGTAAATCTTAGTTTTGTTCATTCCAATTTAAATTTGTTACTGGTAATATTATAAATAAATAAATACATAAAAAATTAAGAGCAGAAAAAAATAAGCTTATAACAGAAAAAAGAAAAAAAAGGCTCACACAAATGCATTGAAAAAATCTTTCTACATCTTACCAGAATCCATGACCACGTTGATCGGACAGTCATAAGCATTTAGATACTGCAGAGGAGTCAACAGAGCCTCGTTCTTCAGCAGGTGCTCAATGTTGTCCTGAGGAACGATCAACTCAGGCACCTTGTCCAGGACAGAATCAGCTGAGTTTTTAGAACGCTAGACATAAAACAAATGTGCGTGCATGAGCACAGCTGCCAGTGTGTTAACCCCGGACCCCCCTTTGCACAAAGAGTCTATAGAAGCACAGATACCACCTGGGCAATTATTAAAAATCTGCTCAAATGCTACAGAACCAGCAAGGGACCCACAGGGAGGACTGCATTGATCTTTCTACAGTCACAGGAAGGGGTTGAGTGGAAGAGCATTAGGCATGTGCATCACGGTGTGTGTATGTGGTAAACTTTAGATACGGTACCTTGGGAGTCTTGAGCATTTCCACCCCCAGTTTCATCAGCATGGTCAGGGATTCGCTCACTAGCTTCTCAGGCGGCTCGGTTTGCTCTGTCTCTGTCAGCCTCCTGGCTGGGACGCTGAGGACCTTGTAGCTCCACTGTTGAAACAGCCTGTTGGGAATGTCATGAGAGATCACCAGGATCCGGGGCTCCAGAATAAGGGCACTGCATTCAGAACAGAATCCAGGTTTAAATGAGGGGATCAGCAGTTAGGGCAGGATTTTTAAAGACTTGCACATGAAGACAATTAATAGATAGGTGAGGGAAAGAAAGAAAGAAAAAGAAAAAAAGAAAGAAAGAAAGATACTCTGAGAATGTACTGCAATCTAGATGAGATAACCGCTCAATGAAATGCTTGCGTTCATTAAACTTTTCGAAAGTGTAATACATGGCTCAATCTGTGCTGCTATTGAGGTATAAATAACAACAAAACCAGGAAACTCAGGATCAGATTCCAAGCAGTATTTCAGTATTTTTTTTTTTTGTTCAGCAGTTCTCGTTCTATCAACTAATAAAACGTTAATTTAGATCAATATGATTACAGATACATACACATTCATATACATAAACCGATATTAATTACAGTTACATACATATATATTAGCACATCAGTTGCATATTGTTCAGGTAGTGTGAATAGGGTGTAAGAGACAGGATCAACGGTCTATATTAACTCATACATGAGCACTGCTCAGTACTGTCTCACCTGTGTCCTTGCTGCTGCATGTGTCCCAGATCCCGCAGTACAGAAAAAAGAACATCATTGGAAGACTGGAATAAAATAAGAAAGGCTGTTTGTTGCTGGTAAGCAGCCACTGAAATCACAAACATTAACTTTAATACAAGGCCATACGTTTCGGAAAGCCCGATTCAGAAGGAGCTCTGACAATCACTGTAAACCATTTCTAATTCAGCAGAGAAAAGGACGAACACAGCAGTTCTAGAGAAGTTGAACTAGAAACGGGTTAACAATAAGACTAATAACAGCATCACTTCCAGATTACACACATTATTTAAGTAGTATTACAATTGCTGGTAAATTAAAACTATGACTTTATGAAGATTACTGACACCATACATTTTAGAACTACCTGGTACACCCTTTTCTAGTCAAATTCTACATTGCTAGCAATTGGTAAAATTTTGATGCTTGTTTCTAGGGCCTTAGGTTTCTAGGTTACCTCCACAATGTGTAGAAGGTAGGATGGGTAGAGCAGAAGCAGGCCAGTCACACCATCACCCTGAAAGTAACGCTGCAGGTCCTGGTAAAGCTGCTCATAATATCCTAGGGCAGGACACAGAGGTTTCAATGTTGACCTGAGACACATGCCCAAAACAACTTGCTGCAATGAATAAGCAGCTCTAATGTTCATGTGTTCCCCCCCCCCCCCCCCGAACGGTGGTACTGGCTCATGGGGGTGGCGACATTGCCATAAAAATGTAAAAATTGCAAATCTGTTTTTCTGCAAAGAAAGGGGGGGGGGGGGGGATAGGTGGGTGGATGGGGATACTGATGATGTAATTGCAGGTAGGGTCTGAAATTGGCCAAAATTTGTTATAATCCCCAGATATGAGATGCACAGTGATTCACAGGTTCAAAGGACACAATCTTTGTTCAAGTGGAGTGTATTTTAATAATCAATACCTTTAGGAGCAATTAATCTCCATAGCACTGCCCTTAAACACATTAAGTTTATTTTAACAAAGACATCTTCCAACTGTTTTTTATTTTTTAAATGTGACCTTTTTCCAAATTATATGTTTTCTTACCTCCGAGGTCCCTTTTGTCAGCCAGCTCTGGTGATATTCTGGCAATAAATATTAGCCGATGAAGCAGGAACTTCTGAATGCAGACAGCAAAAGCAGAGATTATAATTTTAAGTCAGTGGTTCAAAACAACTACATTTATACAAAATACAGCTTGGTCACAAGGCAGCATATACCAGCTCTTTTGTTCAATTGCAATGTACATTTATAAAGACTCAATCATACAAGAATGCAGGCTCATGTTAAAATCAGTTTGACAAATATATCATGTGTTACCATAGCTGCCAGAAATATGTCTGAGGTGTCAAATTGTGCAATCACAGGTTTTTCTTTGCTATGTTATTTATCAAGTGTACTCTCTATAACTCCGCCCCTCTTAATTTAGTATCGCACTAAGTCTTTCCACTTACACTCCTGCAACAGACTCACCACTTCTTCCTTGGGATTCAGCAGCATCCTCTTATCCAGAAGGAGATGAAACAAACTTGTCCTAATCTTCTCTGCACTACCAGTCTGACTTTTTGTTTTCTCGTCAGCCTCCATTTTTATTGGTCCCTGTACTGTAAAGAATTACTGGCTTGCTAGCCTGGCTGCTGCCTCAGAGGGATTACCAACACAAAAGCTTTTCAGTTTACAGGCGTTTGCAGGTGTCCAAGCAGCAGTACTTTGGAACTCATGGTTGCAGCAGCCCGATTTTGTGTGTTTGCATGCGACTGTTTAATCTACATTGTAGTGTTTGTTGGCAATCTTGTTTACCCTTGACGGTTTGGCTGAAAGGCTGGGTTGCTGTGACAACAGACCACATCCTTCTTTGGTGAAGCTCTTCAAACGTTTTGCTTGAATGTTAAAGCAGAGTCTTTCACTGGGAACTGCAGTTATCGTTGCATTACACAGGCCAGGCTTATGATGTGTGTGTGTGTAATACCACAGGAAAAAGTGCCTAAAAACATAACTGTGGATAATTCACTTACATCACAGTCTTCTGATGAGTTCGATTTCATTAAATTCAATAACTGTTTCATCTTGTAGTATTCAGGGTATATACTCTGCTCTGAGATGAGATGTTTCTTTACTGCAAAGGACTGCAAGCGGTTGTAGAACACACTTTAAATTAAATATATTAAATAGCTAGTGACATGTTTAAACATGTTCCTTTTGTTCTGAAAAAAAGATGTGGGGCGAAGGCTTCACTCAAATACAACACAAAACCAAACCCCAGCCTGATTTTTTGCTTTGTCTTTATCTCAGGACGTGAGAATGTCTACAGCAGTCAGCTACTGGCACTGAAATCTTGAGCAAAATGTTCTTGGGTTGTAAAAAACGGAGAAGCACCAAAGGTTTTGAAAATACTAAGCAACTTGGATTACCTTGTCCTTAAAAAGTTAGTAGGTTTACACATTGATCACAATCATAAAAGCTTCTTAAACCAGAAGCATTAGAACAATGCTCTGCAATTATAGATCTAAAATGTAGCCTACATAATTGAATGTAACCCAGTTTTGTACTAATGTTATTGTATGTGCTTGAATGGTCACAGGTTTGTTTGTTTAACAGTGAATTATAAGATCACTTTCTTAACAAGTATTAAACATTGCAATCTGATCCCCTGGTTATTAGCTATTACACTATGCTAAGGAGGGAGATCATATCTATTCTGTTGCATCATAATGAATGATACAAGTGGCTGAAGAATGTAGGGCAGAGACGTGGCACAACAACATGCCATGAAGCCCTCCCTACTGTCACCTGAGAATAAGTCATTTCAACTCCAGTCGAAGGTAGATCATCGAAATTCATTACAATCTGGTGTCTGCTTGTAGCAAAATAAGGACCTGAGCTAACCATAAAATAGACAAAAGCCTCCTGAATTACGAGTAAATACAGAGAATCAACTACCACTCTGCGCCTCATATTGCACCCAGAACTTCAAATAGTGCTACGTTCTGATGACTTTGAAAAAGTCTTTTAGTTGATTTAATGAAGTTTAGTATTGAGTGTGTGAGTGTGTATGTATATATATATATATATATATATATATATATATATATATATATATATATATATAATGCGTTTTATCGCAGAGTATGTGAAAACGTTTTGCCAACACGTAATGTTTCATAATGTTTTTGATAACTTTGATGATTATTACCTTTGTTAAATACATATTTTTGAAAGACTATCCCTGAAACAATTTATTATAAAAAGAGTGAATTGTTACAAAAATACCGGGTGCCTTTATGATTAAAACAAAACGTGCAGGGGCTCAAACGCAATGCATTGCATGGGTGAGGTGGTAATTACACGCAGTGGACAAAACAAAAACGTCCATCGACAAACCTTTCTGACTTCCCTCTGTTTATTTTGCCGAAGCATGTACATTGACACTCTTTCTTCAAAGACGAAATCCTGCATTTCCAAACGCATGTTCGGAATCCTTTCAGCGCTGGACGCCATGACACCGTTGTTGGTGCTGGTTTCTTAGCAACGCTGTAGCGAAGTGAAAAGAGGGGGTGTAGCGTCTTTTTTTTCTTAAAGGTAGAGTGTGCCTATTAAAAAAATAACAAAACAGATATTCTTGTCCAGAAATGTATGATTAAGAATTTTAACTAATTTTGTGTTGATGATTATTGGGGTATAACCTGCTGGAACTGCTATACAGTCAAACCAAGTAGAACGTTTTCAATACAGCTGTGTAACCCTGAATAAGCTGTTGCTACGAGCGTTCGTTAGTTTTGTTAACAGTCTTCCCAACAGTACCGTCTGATTTTACATTCTCAGACCAACAAACCTAGACCATGCAGTTTCCAGGGTAAGCTTCCTCCAGAAATGTATCTGTGAGGCAAGCATATTTCAATCACTAGACTTGTTAAGAGTTGTTGAGCTTTATTTGCTTTTTCTGTTTTTGTTTTTGTTTTTTTTAATCGGTAAGGTCAGTCTTTCAACAGTTGGCACACGTGCAGTTGCACTAGCTTAATTTACTGTGCAATTGCCCTTACCAACTTATCTTCAATGGCAATGCAGACATGCTACCATGGGTATGAAACACAAGCACAATGTGCACTCACAATGGAATGCGTGAATGGTACTATCACATCGTCACAGTTTGTCATACTGATGGTATCAGAATGGTATGAACCAACACATCCTGGTCAGGCAGTGCCATGGCATCATATGATTCATGTTAGTATCATGCATGCTGCTTGCAAGAATTGTTTGATTTGACTTATACTTGAATTGAATTAGTGTCTCGCTGTACCTACAGTACAGCTCCAAGGCTGCTGACAATATATTTAAACTCGGAAATCCTGCTCTAGAGGGAACAAAGAAGTGTTGAACTCTGTTGTACTACAGTGCATCTCAGGAAACTATCTCAGTGAGCATCTTGGAATGAATCTGTGAGTCTGTTGAGGGATTTCCAGTTTACTAATTTGCCAGTGTTGCAGGTGGGACAGAGATTAGAGCTGCACACCCCTGAAACTCACCTGCCTGCTCTACCAGCAGGGTCTTTACAGGATTCTTGCATACTTAAGTAGGGGAGATTTACAATATGCAGTACAGTTACCATGTGATGTACAAAAGAGAAGAGGCAATACTGCTGCAGGCAGACTCGTGTTCAGTATCAGACTGCTAGGCCCACCAAGAGGGCGGGGAGGACGAGGAAATTTCCCCAGGGCCCAAAGCTGAGGAAACACAAAGCCACTTTTTCAGGAACAGTGGCTTGAATTTAGTTCCAGGGGACAGGAACCTTGTTTGAGGTAGCTTTGCTGTATCAAACCCCAAGTCTCCCCTTTTGTGCCATGCAGTGGCCTGAAACCTAGTCTCCTGAAACCAAGTACCAAGCCACAAAGTTGCTCAGTGTTCCCTCAGTTTAAGTGGTAAGATACAGGCACAGAACTGATCTATTAAACCTCTCCAAGGGGTATTGATGGTACCTGTCACTTCAAACACAATTTCTGTAGTTTCCAAAAAACTAGAACTTATCAAGTACCTTGTACCTTGCTACCCTGTATCTGTAATTGGCTGCCCTCCATAACTCCAAGCATTCAATTGTGAGATATAAAGCAGCACATGTAAAGACATCGGCAAGGTTATCTCATGGTGAATTTTGTCTCTAGATTTCACTGAGTTTATATTTAGTATGCAGCTATACTGTATGTCCCCTTGATAAAAGGTGTAGAGCACGATGAGCTGGGAGTGAACAAGCTCACTAGATTCCCCACACAAAAGTCACCTGGTTACCAAAGAACAGGTAAATCCAGTAAATATGTCCGCATTCAAACAATAGCACAATGCAGTCAACAATGAAATGCTGGCTAACAGATGCAAGGTGTCAATGCACTCTACAGGCATGGTTATAATACAATGTGTAACAAAAACATTTGAAAGGTGACGCTCATCTCTTCTTTTTATAGCACATATTTATATAATAATAACTGTGCTTGCTAGTATGTACTTGCATAGTTTAGATTTCATCTATAACCAGTTTTTGACAGATTTGTTTGACCTCTATGAACTTAACTGCCTGCAGCAGCAGGAGGGTATGGGTATGCTTGGTAAGCTCAGTTTCAGCTCCAGGAAGCAACACAAAAAACGTTTGCATGCTGAAAAAATGTACAAGAAACCTTTGTATTTTTAGACTATTCATTTAAAACAATAAGTAGCAAACACCCAGTAGAACAAATATGTAGCAACACTACAAGGGACACAGTCAGTTTGTTCTCTGGAAGTCTTTCTCAATTACTTCAATAGTATTTTTTTTTCCTCGGTATTCATAAATGATGTATTCATCTATGCAAGTTCTAAGCCCGTTTTAAAATGTAAACGTGGAACCCCAGAACAGAACTTCGTTTGTTAAATAATGGACAGGCTTGTTTAGGTCTTGATCTTCAGGACTTTCAGTCACGTGTGTGCAAACTGTATTAATAGATCTAACGTGTGCACGACCCGAATTGCACCAGAGACACAATGGAAATGTTACACAGCTAAAAAGATACAACTTAACACAAAATATCCTAGAATGTCCTTTAGCTATTATTCGTTTTACACCAATGTGTAGCAAGTTAGGCACCTGTTTCATTAATATGACCTGAAAAGTTGACACTACAATGGTCCAATGAAAATGATCGTACAGCTTTAAGTCCAGGACAGTAAGGCTGTGTTCCAGTAAGCCTACGGTTTACAAGTCACCAAGTTTACCAGCACACACGAATGATTGTTAATCCAGATTTGAAAGAGTTTTCTCCACTTTTAATTGATTTTTGTTGTTGTTGTTGTTTTAAAGTCTATGCAGAAAACAATGACGCCTCCATATTGTTTAGAACCACGCAGCAACAATATCCAAGGAAGTAGGTGTTTTTGACGAAAGCAGTAAAGAGCCGTATTTCCTTTTAGAAACACTGAAAAGAACGCAGGGATCAGAATCTGACCAGTTTAACCAATGGGAGCGTTCACTGAGATCATTCTTATAAGATCATTGGCAAAACTGGTCAGATTCTGCACAGAATCTGCGCAGAATGATCTCCGTGAACGCACCCACGGTATCTACTGGCTCTATCAGACAGCAGTACCTCGAAAATGTACCTAACCCATAATGACACACGACACAGAGAGAATTAAAGAAAGGTACAGTGTAATATAACACAGGTCGTTTAATACAAGGAAGCGTTTTCCAGCAAATCTATACATACATTAGGCTACTTTGATAATTGGCATGAATCACGTGTATTTAACATGACTAGAAAGACGTTTGGAAAAAGCCATGGCTAGACAGTTGAATAAAGTCAAGATAGAATACAATTTTTGTGTTGTTAGCAAATTGGTTAATACACGTTGATGTGTATCTGTATATAGCCCAATATAAATGTTAGATGAAGTTTCACATTTGTAGTAGTTGGTAAAGTGTAAATACATCAATCAAAGTAGTTAAACATCGTTGGTAATACCCAGCCCCCCCCCCCCCCCCCCCCCCCCCCCCCCCCCCCCCCCCCCCCCCCCCCCCCCCACTGTGCTTTTACATGTATTAATTCGGCGTTAATGATAAGCAGATCACATGTGGTGGAGAAAGGGGTTCCAGGGTCATGCCCCCATGGCGAGAAGCACCCGTAAGGGGGGTGACCGAGACAAACAACACCAGTGTCATTTTAAAGCTCATTTCTCCAAGGGGGGTCCAACAAAATAAAAGAACGCATTGAGGTAAGCCATTGAAGGAATGCAGCTTGATCAGCAACAAGGAAAAACAAACCATCTCAAATTACAAAATCCGCCACGAGAAACTAAAACTGCGTGGCACCTTTTTTTTGTATATAGTATAACTATACATTAATTATGATGGATATACGTGCTTTATATATATAAGATATTATATATATTATAATGACCGACATGTGAAACCATGGTAATTGTGCCATATTTGTACTTATCCTATACCTACAATAAATAAAAGGATAACAAGTCACACAGATTGAATTTGGCATCACGTGTATATAATATGTAAATATGCTGTATTAAATTTCATTCAAGTAAATATGTGATTAATTCTGTGATTAATCTAACATCCACGATGTACAGAACACCCATCACATTGTTTTTCTTAAAGACACATTTTAAATTTCCAATTCAGAACGAGTATAGGCAGCCAATGTGCAAAGTATTTATAAGTGTCTATTTCAGAATCCAAGGCAAGATAGCCGCCACAATCGCCACGATGACGATCACGGTTAAAAACATTATTATCCACTGTAACCTGCAACAGCGCGCTTGACGATTGCCAGTTCTAGTCGTAGCAGGCCTAATGCTGACCGTGTCCTCTTCGGACATGGGTCTGCCATGGCCACTGATGGTAAAGATCTGCGAGGGACTAGCTGAGCTAGTCGGGGTAGTACCAGTAAGGTTTGAATCACTAGAACCAGTTCTGAATACAAAGTCCTGGATTCGCCTACTTCTTGTTGGTCTGGTCGGGGTTGGACTCATTACCTCTTCTAATGTGTCTAAGGAATTAAAGGGAGAAGACGCGCTCAAAGCGACGGGACTCCCTGGAGAGAGGGGGACCTCCAAGGTCTGCTTGTTCTTGTTGCTTGTCACTATGAGAGGAATTGGTGTCTTCTTTTTGATGTATGTCAGGTGCCGGCATATCGGGCAGATGATATTCTTCCGAACTATATCCCCATGTCGGTTAAGGCTGACCAGCGTCTTTACCAGGCAGTCGTGGCAAAAGACGTGCCCGCAGACCAGAGTCCTCTTTGCCTCTCGATAACTTTCATAGCACACGGGGCACTCGTCCGAGCCGGCTTCGTTTTCACCTGCCTCTTCTGCCTGCAGTGGAGGTGCGTCGGGAGAGTCGGACATTCTTTCTTATAAGCTCAGATCACGTCAGCTAACTCCGATCATTAAAAAAAAAAAAAAAAAAAAAAAAAGCTTAAAGTGTGTTGGCAGATATCACTAAGTTTAGCATCTGCTCAGTAGCTGGAGGGGTCTCTGTGTCGTGCCCGCACTCTTGACAATGGCATTGAACAGAACAAGCTTAAAGACAGCTGGCGGCTCAGTTTCCACTCCTGTCGGATCAGTCGTGTTGTCCTTGAGTAGAAGCACCTGCCCGACACTTCCTTTTTGTGTTCTTATTTTTCAGTCATGCACAGCATCCCAGCGGGGGACGGCGAGAAAATGCAACCATCCAGACTCGGTCTAATATCTGGGTTATTGAACAGTCTGGGTTTCAACCACAAAAGCGATCTGCGATGCGAGGTGTGTCTAAAAGTAGATTCAGTTGTCGAAGCTGCTAAACCTGATTTTCCAATTGTTGATGTGGGTAGCCGTAGCCCAAAGCTTCGGTTTCTAATACGCTAGTTGTGATTGAAAAAGTATTAATAACGAAGTATAAAACCATCTCAATTGTTGACATCAAAGGGCTGTGTAGCCCCTTCCGTCAGTCACGATATTTGATTTTGATTTTTTTTAAATATTATAAGTTTGTGTGAACTCTCTGGAATTCGAGAAGCTGAGCTGCCAGACCTTTGGAGAACCATACATGCATTCTATAATAGATACATAGTTAGGTTACTTAACATGGTACGCACACAGTGAGTGACTGGAGGAGATAGTGAAATCTATGGGAGAGTGTCAGTCTTAAGTAGTCTGGCTCGTATTTCCAGCCCACAGGAGTTCTATGCAGTTCTATACAGTAACTCAACCCCATCCAGCATGTGATTAGGCTCTGAAGCACAGGCGCACTGTTGAAAATGCAGCAGTGTATCCAGAATTTGTAGCTTTATGTAAATTGGATGTATTACATTTTTGTTTTTAAAAACTATATATACTGTATGTGAAAAAATAAGTTTTATTTATTTTTTTTATTTCAGGAATCGTACAGTTGCATATGCAACTGCTGTTACAGGACTCTGTAAGAATGATGATTTCGAGAGAAGATTGATTATTATTTATTTTTTTTAATCAATGGTTTAAGTGCAGTCATGTACACGTCCAATAGTTTGACTTACTGTTTAATAATAAAAACATGTTTTTCCACACACACACACACGCACACACACACACACACACAGACACACAGACACACACACACACACACACACACACACACACACACACACACACTGAAAAGTTACTATACCTTACTTTATTTGTGCCGCTACTTGTCTAAGAGAAGGTCTGCCCTCTTGTGAATACAATCGGTACTGCAAGAAGAGTCTTATTTGATTAAACCGAGGTTAGCACTTCTAGTCCAGGTCTTTGTTCCAATGTCGTCAAATATTACATTGAATATTGAACTAAATTAAACCATTGAACCAGTCTAAGCAATGAATAAATACATTGTATTAAACCTGTAAGAGAAATGAACTCCAGTACCAGGCTTACCTTCCCCCAGAGTGTCTAGGATTAATCCCTCGCCCCTCTTTTAAGAAATACGGTATATTATGCAGACGTCTAATATAACCCTTTTGTAATTCGTAATTTAATAATAGCTTTGAATCGGCTATACAGTACATATGATATTGCAATTATAATGTAATATGCAAAACTCTAAGGAAACTAAACCAGGTATTGTTCAGGCCGTCAATTTATTATTGCATTTATTAAAACATAAACATAACTGGAACAAGGATCTGGGCTGGGTACCAACAAGGCTATAGACCAAAGCACTAGATACCGGCTATGGGCTATTGTTTAGAAAAGATCCGCCAGCTGATAGAATATACACTCTTTGACACCAGGGGGCGGCAGATTTCCATGGAACAACATAGTCTGGATTCCAGTTAACTCACTTCACCGTGAATGGAATTACTTATTGCTATATCCGAGTCACCAATTTATCCGGGAAAACGCTGGCAATTCTACTTATAAAAACAATATAGAAAAACAAGAACAACAACAACATTAATAATAATATATAGCTATGTAAATGTACTTTATACTCTCTACTACTACTACTACTACTACTAATAATAATAATAATAATAATAATAATAATAATAATAATAATAATAATAATAATAATAATAATACCTTTGCAAAACAATGCTGCAAATGTGTTCCTGAGGTTACTTTCATTAGCTTCGAGAAAACGCTGCGCTTCAATGTAAAAAATTACAGTCGTGTATGTGCATTGTTCTTTTCCTTTTTCTATTAAAAAAATAAAAAAAAAAAGCCCTCTGCGGTACACTTTAACGTTGGTTAACAGCACATGTCTGCATTGAATATAAAACTCATTGGTTACATGTGGAATATTTACAAAACACGTGTTTGATATAGGAAAAAAAAATCTGGGCATGCGCAGTGCAAGGTGAAAATTGTGACAGGTAGCCTACATTGACGTCACACCTGCCCTGTTGGGAGTTATAAAAAGGTCTCCTGAACAAGAACTTCAAGCAGCCACAAAAACACCGCTGCTGAATACTGAACGGAAGGGTGGCAGCTAACATGCCACTGTGTGAAGGGCTCCGGTAAAGTGTGCCGGCAACCCCCCTCCCCTCGCTTCCAGAATCCGGGGGCGTGGGGCGTGTTCGCGACGTCACGCCGGGCCCACGCAGGGCTGGTGCTTCGCTTTCTAAACAGAGCCGGGCAGAGCCAGGCAGAGCCAGGCAGAGCCGGCGGAGAGGAGGCGCTGAAAGCGACTGGCGGCGGGACATGAGCGGGTTTGTGATACGAGAGTAATACTGGCACTAAAGACAGGTGTTATATGTATGATTTCATTTCGAATATCGACGTTGTCAGCGGGGTCGAGGTTTTCTGCTATATAACGTCGAGCGCGTTGCCGGAGTGGCTTTTATTTTTTTTTTGTTGACAGCTGACTGCCCTCCCCCCTGACGTGTCATACATCTTTCTGAGCAGCAGCTTCGTTTTATTAGTACATTTTAAAGGATACACGTATCTACACGTTATATTATAAACAGTAAACGGGAGACGACGAGACCGTGCGTTTGAAACGCGTCCTGCTTGCGTGTTTGTTGGATCTTGTAGGGGTGAATTCTGCTTGCTCAGTATTGCAGCTTAGACTACAGCGGCCCTTCTCACCCTCAGCAACATGCCTTCATTGTAATACAGTAATGGTTGAAATTCTAATTACGTAGACGGCTGGCTGAATGTTTCTTTGGTTTTAGCTGATTAAGTGTTGTAACTATCCGGATAATAAATCAAGGCTGTTTGTCTGTTTTGCATTAAGCCGGGCAGCCATATATCATATCTGGGCCGAATTCTTGTGAATAACCCTGGCAGTAAGTATGCAGTTTTTTTTGTTTGTTTGTTTTTTAATGAGAAGTAATGGCTATTTATTGTGAGCGGAATACACCGATAACTGTATTTATACAATTTGTATCGGCGCGGCTTTGTGTATGTTACGGTACTGTGTAGCAAGTGTCCGTCAAACCTGCCAGCGGTTCGTCCCGCCTCCCTAGTCAGCGTTGCTCATCACAGGCTGGCATGGTATGATTTGGGAGAGATCTGCCGGGCAGATGTTTAGTATGAATTGCATGTGATAATTTTTAGGTAGGAGTTGGTGTTGGTTTTAGTTTTTATAACTAGTTAATTTTGTTTAAGCTATTTGTTTGCAAGTGTTATTAGTTATCTCTTGTTAACCGCAGTAATGTTCACTATTTACTGTTGACGTGTTGTTATTGCACAAATATTTGCAGTCAAGGTACACGCTTAGGGAAAGTGTGATGACGGGAATGCTGTGGTGACCACTCAACAATTGTTGGGTGTTGGTGTGTAATTGTTTTAATGTACCTGCATTTGTGGATCCACCTTAAATAAATAAAGGAAAACCGAATAAATCAGTCCGGGGTATTCACAGTTCCATGAACAGCCTCATTTACAGAAAGCCTCAGCTGTGATACTGTAGCTGTGATAGTATCTTGGTGTGATTGGGTTATAATATGGAAACAGACTATTGGCCAAAGGCTTGTAGAATACAAAGAATCTGATTGTCATCTGTCATCATTTTTATTTAACACTGTTGACCAGCAGAAAACAAATTCATGCCATTTGTGGGTGTTAGGATTAAACATTATGAATGAGCAGATTCTATTTCTGGATCAAAAGTGACTTGTTTTTTTAAGCTAATACAGTATTTGCATTGATTAAGTGGGAAATCTACAGAACTTTTAAACGCTCAAACTGCATTTATAGAGGATCTATGGACACACTTTGGAAGGGTCACAAGGCTAGCTGCTAACCCAACTGTTATGTTTTGAAACGTTGAACATTGTGTTTGTTACTGTAACTCAAATTATTTTGCTATTAATAGGGCAGCCTGTGGGAGGGGGTGGTTGTAGGTGGTCCTACTTTTACATCAAAACATTTCGACAGATCAGCCTTTTGGAAAAAGTATATCGGATCACTGGTAAAATGCAGACCTTATGTTTAACTTATACTGTAAATGTCAGCAATATATGTGGGGTGAATTAGCAGACTAATCTAATCTTGGGTGGAAAATGATTCACAACCTGCATATATCAACATAAAGGACCTGTAACCTTTGGGCATTAGGTGAAGCAGCTGGTTATTTCACAGCTTCACGCCACATCTTGTGCACAGTTTTAACAGAACCGAACAGTGTTGCTTATATGTAGAAGAATCGCATCTGTTAACATTTAACTTGTGGCTTAGCTCATATGAGTCATTGTCTACAAATACTGAGACAAAAAAATGAAAAATGACTGCTTCATGTGGCGTTTTGTGGTATATGCTACATTAATAATCCTGGATCGATTCTGAGAAGGCTGATTTGAGAGTTTGGTGCAGATGGGAATTACATCATGGGAAACTTTTGAAACTCTGGTCTGTTTTCATTAAGCTTGCCTCAAACTAAATTTCATACCGTATATACTTATAAATACATATTTTTTTTTTTTATTTACTTATCAGAGATGGATCTTTTAAGACCAAACCTGACAAAGTTCCTAGATCAATCAGGTACTGGGAACCGGACAAGCTTATGAGTTTCACTTTGCTGTTGCTATCCAGCGTGTGCTGTAGAGTTAATGCCACACTAAACACTTTGTTAGAAAATAACTCCCACACTCGCTATATTTATTGACACCCTACCTCCATTGTTACAAAATAAATTATTTTGCTACCTAAAAGCTTGAAAATGTAAAATGAAACATGAAAATGCCTCCAGAGAGCTTCCAGATGCGTGCGTTAGGCAGCGTCTGCCATACTCACTCACCTACAGCCAATCGTACTTGTGTGTGAGTCTCTGTAACGACACAAACTTTAACTTAATTGGTGGTTTGATAACCAGTATTTCTGGTGACACAGGGTCTACTGTGATGCTATTGGCTAACATGTGTGCCATGTCCCTTCAACAATTGCATGACTGCAGTACATACTTTGTTTAATAAATGTGTTTTAATAATCAGTATTACTGTTAATTAAGAACTGGCTTTCATTATTTAATGTTAGTGAAGTCTTCAGTGAACATTTTATTGGAAGTGACGTTATTTGCCACTGACAGTTTCACTGAAAGAATATAAATAGATGTGTGTGTTTTTTTTTTGTTTTTTTTTTCTTGTTTGCTTTTTTTCAGGTAAACAGACTGTTCTATAACAACTATAGATTTTCTAGGCAGTTGTATCCACCTATTTATAAAACAATATCTGAAGCACTGTCAGGTAACTTTGCACCTCTTAAAATAATACACCATTATGTAATGATTTGATGTGATTTTCAGAATCAGTGAGTGGTCGAAGTGAGAATCTTACCTGGAATTAAAATGAGACATTTTTGGTGTTCTACAGCCCAAACTGTTGTGTCTCTTATTAAAAGTAAGATCACACAGTACGGCCTCTGGTTTTGTACTGGAAACCGTGGCACTGTAATTGCTGCCTATTTTCCTATGGCTATGTGACATTGGGACCTTCAGAATTGATGCTGTGATACATTTCTGTAGGGCAGCTTGAAGGTGTAATAAAAAAACAGCTGATGGATCTTTCACATGTCACAGCTGCTTCTGTCTAACCATATATGGTTAAAGAGGAACAGATCTAGCAGTGCATACGTTAGAGAAAGGGTTACACGTGAGATGAGTCATAGTTCTGTTTGCAAGGTATTTATTTTATTGAAGTATACACGCTTGAGCTCTTAGTCACAGTGACTGACTCATTAATATTTAGATTACATACACCAAATGAAAGGAAACATGGTAGATATTCAGTGAGCATGGGAGAGTGTCGTATCTACACCCAGGTTTACTTGTAAAACTCATCATCATATTATGAACAGTGTAAGAAATCCATAGGAAAACAGTGGCTCGGCTGCAGGTAATTGCAGAGTTGCATAAGGCAAAAACATCCCTGGAGGGTAGAGCTACAGTTGCGGTTTGAAGGAATGTATAGATTAAGTAAGCAGTACTTAGTGATGTAAAACAGTGCATGCATATTGTATGAACGTTACAACAAAAGCCTTTACGATATCTGAGTGAATACAGCCTAGAGCACTGTGTTTATTTAAGAAAGCTTGAGTGTTTTTATGAATCAAATAGTGTGATATTCATGAAGCTTTGTTGTGTTAACTTATTTAACCATAGACTGTCATGAGTGTCATGCATTTTATTAATACAAATATTCTTAAAATATCTGGTGCATTAAAGTTTAAAAGAAACGCGTATATTAATGTATACTTTAGTATTGTGCACAGTTTACTCTCAAGTTCTGCCTCAGTATTGACTATGACACAAAGACATTTCATGAGCCTGAAGTTTTCAAACATGCCTCTGAACTACAGAAAATGGTGAATTGAGTAAGTGTTGTTCCTGGTGGGCTTTTGCGTAAACAAAACCAACCCTGCTTACATGTCCGCTTCATCATCTTGTAAAATGGCAGCAAAATTAGATATTAATCTTTATCTACCCCTGATTCTGGTGGCATCATGTAGAAAGCAACTAGTATGTGTGCCAAGAGAAATCACAGTACATTGACTCTTTATATTCTGGCTTCTAAAGTTGGCTTGAGAATGTAGCCTAATTTAATAAATAGTTATTACTCTTCTTTAAAACAATTAATCATACATGACATCTGAACATTTTACAAAATATTGTCTGGAGCAGAACAATTGGATTAAACAGCTTTGCATCCAAGCTTACAGTTTTGCATTGTACCCTTTTTCAACAGTAGATTTTAAAACAATGGTTGACAATAGCAATGGAGTAGTATAAACCATTTATATGCCTTGGCACTTCTGGATTTTACTCTGTAGCTGTTGAAAGGTAATTTTAAGTGCTGTAGTTGTGTTTCTGCTAGCTTTGACATTCGGTAGCTTATCCTTTGTTCAGTAGTCTTGATGTACTGTAATGCAAGGCATTTTTTCTTCCCCTTGTTTGTTTTTAGAGCTTGCAGACAGTGTGGAGCAGAGGGCAGTGATGTAAATGAACAGACAAAACATGTAAACACTCAGGCGATAGCATCAGCTCTTCCTTTTGCATGTGCAAGATAAGAAGCTGCTGTTTTACGCAGAACAAATCAAGTTTGTGTTGGGCTAGTGATGAATTCGTTTACAGTAGGTGTCATTGAAAAGTGAAGAGGATTAAAAACCTTGAACTACACCATTCTGTATATAAAATCATCCTAACGACAAGATTTATGGGCGTCTGACAGTCCGTGCAGATAAACTGGGATGCTATTTGTATCCTTTGTGTCCTTCTGTGAAATTGCCCAGTGTCTTTATAATCTAATTTAACTAAGTAAATGGGAAGAGTTGCTTTGATAGTGCAGATACCCTGTGCATATTTAGTGCTATCAATTATTTTAAAGTCAGATCACATCTTGCACAAAGTTGATCTTGTTCTACAAATTGTGAATGAATCTAAAGTACTGTTTGAAGGCTATTGACTAAAATAATTACTACTATAATTTACAGTATCTTTTAAATATCATTAATAATAAACCCATTTCACTGATTAGCATGAACAGTAGTTGCAGATCTGGTGTTTGATTGACTATACTGTGCACCACGGTAATTTACAGCCTAAAGCATGTTTTCATCTTTTTTTCGGTGCCAAGAAGAGTTTGTATTATAAGGTTATTTTTGAAACCTAAAATATCTCATCTTTCATGTGTCCCATTTGATCTGTTTATACAGAAAAAAGATGGCATTGTGCAAGTAATAGCTGAAAGAATACAAAAGTAGCAGTAACTGGAATATAACTGATGACATTCAACTTGAGGTGTTCTGTAGCTCGGGTATGTGATAAGAGTCCCACTTACTGGAATGTAGTGAGTTACACTGTGATTAGTGATATACATTGAGTTGGGATATTGATTGAGTTGGGAAAAGGACAGCTCATCTGAGTCCGGGTCTGTGGTTTGCTCTTGATTAAGAAGCTCTATTTTTAGTTCAAGTTGATATGCTTTAGTTTCAGATGATTTTGGTACAGCTGTAATTTTGGGGGTGTATTTGCCTTTTTCAGCAGCTTTTTAACAGACTCACTTGGTCAGATTGCTTGCCGTGCAGCTTGCTCAAGTAGCTGTTTCTTTCAGTGTCTGCTGGTTACAAACTCTTAAGGGCTTGATGTGATCATGTATAAACAACTTTTGTTGACATTATTGTTTTCTGTGATGGCAAACTTTATATTGGGGCAACACGTGTATTGTTGACAGCAGTGGTTTTTACAAATGGTGTGGAAATTGTTAAACACAATAGCTAGTGTAATGTAATCACTTCGATTTTCCACTACACACAGAAAAGTCCCACTTGGAATTTTTTCCCAAGCAACAGAAACAATAAGATTAAAATAACCTCTGTTTAAGGGTTTGATTATACAGCATGTTACGTAGGAGTATTGCACTTTGGGGAAATAAAATATAACAAAATAAATATCACCTGCAAAGCTGCTGGACCTGTTTCTTTGTGCTACAGCACAATGCACATTTAACTATTTGTGGTTGAATATAGGCAAGATGTTTTACCATGCTTTTTTCTTGTGTTATTTTTCCAGGTTTATTTACCATGGACACAGAGATGATACCAAAATTCTCCTCTAAGGACGAGGAAATTAATTACTGGAAATCCCTTTCGTTGAAGTATAAGCAAAGGTAATTCACACAAATATAAACTACAGTGAGAAGAACAAAATATAATACTGTAAGTGCAGGCATACAATGGAGTTTCCTATTTGTGCTCCGTAGTCAGTGGAAGAACCTGTTGGCTTTAATTGCAAGCATAGAAACTAGTCAGCAGATGGGCGTTTTCTTGGTTTCAGAAAACCTGAATTGAACAAGTAACTGTAACAATAGCTTCAGTTGTGCTGAAGATTGTGGAAGAATTGGGAGTCGTTATTTTATGTTTTTTGAGCCAAGGTTGTGGAAAGCTGAGCTTCTTCCTTATAGAAGTACATGTAACTTGTTCCACTTACCTAAACTTAGAAGTAAGCAACTAACTGGCTTTGTGAAAAGTGTACGCCCCTTTGCATTGCAGAGTTGTTGGTCCTTGGCAAGGACTGACTTAAATAAGACGTAAGTGTGCACGACGATCCATCCAGTCACAAAAGTCAGGCTGCACAGACTTGAGCTTGTACTGCTGTACTGCACGGCACTATTGCATAAGACTTCTTGTAGATGTTTTTATCTGAATTGAGAACATCAGTTGAGGAATACTCTTGGATACAGTCAGAGTAGATGAAAGCAGTTGGTCCAAGTTTTGCAGTAACACTGAGTGATTGAGACCTGCAATGCAGTGGGTCTCTCTCAGACATTACTATTACAGATGCTGCACAAACTACGGTCAAGTTTTATGGGAGAACATATTTTTAGCTTCCAGAATCAAATTGCATGCAGTAATTTTTTGTCTGGATCATAAGCTATATGCAGTTTTTTGCCTGAATATGTCTGGCAAATAGCAGAAACCTATTCAATCTGGCATTATGATGTTTGAAATTAGAAAGTAAAAACCTTTTTAAAAGTCTTATTACTGTCAGCTGTGTACTTTTACTGTAGACCACCTCCTAATTAGTTTTGCAATCCCCACAGGGCTGAGGTCTAAAACCTCTAGCCATGATATCATGTGAGGGACATCTAATATGAGGTCATTCAGCCTTCATGTGGTGAGCATTGGAATACCGTACGTGCTGTATAACCTAGAGAGCTACAGTACATGTGCAAACTAGTTTTATAGGCTTATTTAAAATGTTAAAAAAAAAAAAAGAATTGAAAGAGTTGTGATTCAAGGGAGAACTGCAGATCCAACAATCTATTTATGTATTAAGTTTACATTTTCAACACGTAACAGGGGAAAAATCATTTATAGAAAGTTTGCCTTAAGTATTTTAAGTTTTAGAATTCACAAAGGTACATTCTGTTTGTGGAGGAAACAGAAATATTAGGTTAAGGGGTCACATTTACAGCTTTTTCAACAAAATGTTTCTGTTTGACATTACCAACTTCCACTTCTATAATGCACTTATTGCCTCCCCAGCAGTGAAGCCCTGATTGACCCCCCTCCCACTTGTGCTGTTAAATATCACACTGTCACATGGGTGGGATGTGGTATGTGGCGTAACTCAGCAAGCTGCCACTTTTAGAAGTTAAGTCTCCTATTGATTTTGACGTTTTAAGTACATGTTGACATTTAAGCTCCAGTGACTCGATGGTAAACAAACTCAAGTCAGCATTTGCATAGTTTGTCTCAATGACTCCTTTAGTGCAAATACTGTTACCCTTTTTCAAATATATTCCCTTGCTAAGGAATACCTAAGATCTGCTGTTACCATAGATCAAACTCAAGTCATTGCCTGGCCATACAAAGGTGAGTTATTTAGTCAGTCAGATTTCTCAAGGTGCCTTCAGCAAACAAAACAGAATTCTACTGCAAAACAGACAGCTGCACCAAAAGTCTTTGATTACACTGCCATATTCTTGATGGGTGCATAATAAAAAATTAGGATCTGCAAAACACAACCCGTATATATAGTAATGTTTGTGTGTGCAAAAGGGCATTGATGGTGGGAGCTTGTTTGTGTTTGTGTTCCAGTGATGTTTCTCATGCATTCATATTTGAGTTCAAAGTGTGAATGTGGCCATCACTGAAAATGAGACTTTGGTAAAATGAAGTGTGTTTGCAAAGGCTTATGTGTATTAGTTCCATTGCCCAGTGCTAAAGAGGCTGTGTCCCTTTCATTCATAGTTACCAAGAAGCTCACGAGGAACTACTGGAATTCCAGGAAGGAAGCAGGGAGTTGGAAGCAGAACTGGAAGCTCAGCTGGGGCACGCGGAGCACAGGATCAGAGACTTGCAGCTGGACAACCAAAGACTGAAAACCGAGGTTGAAACATTAAAGGTGAGGATACATCTGATCAGCAGCACATTTCTCAGATCAAACATTGTCAATATTTTACTCTACAGTATGTAAACTGAATAAGCAAGTGTTACCCCTTGTATTTAGTATTGCAGTATAGCTTGATTTTCTTGTTGCTAGGTTTGTTGAACTGTCAGATTTAATGGATTGTGCAAACTGTCCAGAGTGTTCCTGTAAATATTCCGTGCAACAGGAAATCTAAATGCTGTCAACACCAAGGCCAGGTCAGAGGAGGGTAATGCAAATATTTATTTTATAGGTGTTTCAGGCGGTCTGATTCATGGAAAAAGTAGGACTGAAAATTACATTAAGCCTCATGTGGAGTGTTCAGAGTATTATGTTTGTAACCCATCTTTTAATATTTTGTTGACCCTGTCAAAGAACATTTAACAGAACTACAATTTATTTAGGGAATTTTAAACACTAAAGTTTAAACTGAAATTCCCCTGGCACTTTCTTAATGCACGTTTCTAGAGCATCAGTGATCAAACTAGGAAGTCAATCTTAGAGAAGTACAGTACATTTCCCTGAACTTTCCACAAAAATAAACATAACATCCTCGTCCACAGACTCAAGCAGAGTCTTCAATATTGACATTTATTGTAAAGTATTAAAACCTAAACCTAAGTATTAAATATATGTTATTGAATTCCTTACTTTTGTTGATACAAGCTGCTGAGGGTTAAAATAAAATATTTTATCTTCTTTTTGCTGTACTTGTAATCTTTTGTGTGTTTATATATGTGTGTGTGTGTGTGTATATATATATATATATATATATATATATATATATATATATATATATATATATATATATATATATATATATATATATATATATATATTATATATGTATGTATATGATTCCTGACTGGACCTCATTACCTAGGACACAAAGTACATGGCTGATATTAAGTGTATTCACCCTAAAATATGGATCGTCAATATGGGTTCCTAAATACAAATTTGTATTTTTCTTTCTATAGGGCAATGTATGAATAAGATTGACTTAATCTAATCTAAATTAAGAGAGCATCATGGAACTACAGAGTCTGATGCAATCAATGAAAGCTTTTCATCCATTTGTTTTTTTTTAAAGGTTGAAGTGCTGCAGTTTACTGTATTTGTAAGGATATTTTAGAGGTGTAAGTTTACTTGTGCAGTAGTACTGATTTACACACAACGTGGTAATATTTCCTCTGTTTTCCATTCAAGGAAAAACTTGAACAACAATATGCACAGAGCTACAAGCAGGTATCTATGCTCGAAGATCAGTTAGGTCAAACAAGAGCCATCAAAGATCAACTACACAAATATGTGAGGGAGCTGGAGCAGGCAAATGATGACTTGGAAAGAGCAAAGAGGTGAGTGTCTGTGAATAGAGGTTCAGGGTTATCATTCAATCCCTCTTAAAATATGTGGCATTCTCCAAAAAAAATGATGAGAAATTGGATATTACAACTTAGCTTCAAGTTAAAGTAAAAGCCAGTTTTTCTGTACAGCTGTTTCCCTGTCTGTTCATGTGCTGTTAGTGGAAGATGCTTTTTTTCTGTCTGTTCATGTGCTGTTAGTGGAAGATGCTTTTTTTCTGACTGGGCTTGTTCAATAGCAGGCTGTGTGAATCAAATGTCTAATCAGAGTTTCCAGGGAGATTCTTTTCAAGGCTGTGTAATTATTACCTATCCTTCTGATTGTGCAAATAATCCTACCCTTGATTTAGACGATTTTGAATAGAATCAGTGTAGCTTTGTTATCTGAACATTTCCCCACTTTTGTGTGCGTGTGTTTGTGTTTGTGTGAGCACTTATTTGTTTGTGTGACCATTTCTGTTACTTAGCTGTAATTGCTCTACTGCTTACTTTTCATTCTAGGGCAACAATTGTGTCATTGGAAGATTTTGAGCAGAGGCTAAATCAGGCCATTGAAAGAAATGCATTTTTGGAAAGCGAGCTTGATGAAAAAGAGTCTCTGCTGGTGTCTGTACAGAGATTAAAGGACGAAGCCAGAGGTATTAATAGAGCAGTCTATATTACTTTCATCTGGAGTTATAAATACAGTTGGAATACAGTTCAGTCAATATGGTATTGCTGGTGTTGAAATGACTTTGAGTTTGGTCTCATGCATGTCTAAAAACAACTGTTGGTCTTAAATACTTCAAATCAAAGATGTAGTGTATAATGTAATTTTCTTTGAAATCTTACAGATCTCAGGCAAGAGTTAGCAGTGCGAGAGAGACAGACGGATATAACAAGAATGTCTGCACCCAGCTCTCCAACTCTGGACATTGATACGATGGATTCATCTGTCCAAGCATCCCTCTCATTGCCAGCTACTCCTGTAGGGAAGAGTGCAGACAATGGGTTCACCACAACAAAAGGTAGAATAAATAAAAAGGGGGAGGGTTCTGAGCAAGGATACAGCAGAGAAAATTGAATGTACTGAGTCTGTATGAACATGCTTGACCACATTTTAAGTAAAAAAAAAAAATAGGACTATTGTCTGAAATTCCACAGTGAAGTGGCATTTAAGATCATTGGTGATTAGATCGAAGTTGTATAGACATTTTTTAATTTGGTCCTGTAGCAATGAAATGTACCCAGTTGAAAAAGTCTCGCTGTGAAGAATTTTTATTTGAATCAGTGGTGATCTGCAGCCTTACAGGGGAATTCTGTAATTTTTAAACAAATATTTTGTTGTTCAGGATTAACTATTGGTACATAGTGACTTTTATCCAGAGCTGGTGCTAATAGAAGGTCTTCAGATTTTCTCCTTAATCACTTTGTTTTGTTCACCTTTTTCAGTAATACCAAACGGCTGTGGCAGTTCTCCATTAACCCCATCTGCAAGGATATCCGCTCTTAACATAGTTGGGGATCTCCTGAGAAAAGTAGGGGTATGTTCACAAAGTAGTTTATTAAATATATCCTTTAAACCAGTATATTACAACACGATTTAAACCTAGTATTCACACCTGAGATACTTCAGCAACATGCTTTCATTAAATGGTAATTGGAGTATTGTCACGTGCACAGTAGACGGACAATCAGATTTAATTAAAACTACCTACAGCTGGTGTTAAGTAATGTTGGTTTTGAGCAGACTTATCACTACAGCTCAAATATGCACGTTTCTGTAAATAAAAGGACAGTACTCCTCATGTGCCAAACCTTGTTAAATATTATTTCAGGTGCATTACTTGTTTTCTTTCACACTGGTGTTTTGCTTCTGTTTGTTCCTAGGCATTAGAATCAAAGCTGTCAGCTTGCAGAAATTTTGCCAAGGACCAGGCATCCAGGAAAACGTATGCAGGGAGCAGCCACTTGATGAACAGCAACAGTACAAAGTTTTCACATTCATTGCACACAACATACTTCGATAAAGTGTAAGTGTTCTGCTGATTACACTGCAGTGGCTCATGATGGCAAATTAGACTCCTATTCCATTCCAGGTTTCACTATGAGCTTAGTTAGAAGAAATCTAGTCTTGTTACCTATGTACGGTGGTTAATGAAGCTCACAGCAAAACCTGGAAAGGATCGGGCAGATTCCTAATGGGAGTCACATGTCTGGTCCTTGTTTCAGGGATCAGAGATGTGATCAAATGGACATCTTAACCTGGGATTACTGCGTGATGATCATCAAGCAGCTTTACCCAGAAAGAATAAATAATTGTGTTCTTGGATGAGCTAATAGGGTTCATTTAATTTTCTACCCTAGCAAGGTAATTATTTATTTGTTTTTTTTTTTATCTTGATCAAGTGAGCATTTGCCAAATTAATTAATCACAGAAGGCTTTTTTACAGAAACTTGCTGAGGCATTGAATTGAGGTCCCTTGGCATTGTGTAGCTTCTGGAAGGGAGAGCAGTGCATGGTATCGTCTGGGAGGAACAGCAGGGTTGATCACGTTCTTATTAGCAGGCTGTTTACTAGGCACAGTGAAACAGTAACTTGGCATGGAAATCAAGGATATGCATTGTAGTGTATAAGGTTGAAGTTTTACAGATTTCAGACCCTGATTAGCACTAGTCCAGGATTAGTGCTAATCAGGGTCTGTGAAACCAGACATGAATGATTTGGAGGAAATTTTGTTTTAGGTAAATGTTTTAGGTGCAGTACAGATAAGATCACAATTTTTTATTTGTTTTACAAATGTACTTATGAAAATCAGAATGGGAGAAATGTGTGAAGTGTACACAAATAAATCTAAGTTGTGCATTTATATGGTATAGAAACTATAAAGTCCTGATGGTCAAACATATGTTGGTTAACAAAGGTACTTTTAAGTGTGTATTTTAAGGTAAAGAGGAGGGGAGAAGTGGACAAGTACAGTACTTTACCTGCTAGAATGTATATTTTCTTCCTGCAGGCAGGAAAAGGTCATATTCCCTGTGTTTATCTTGGGTAATTCTTAATTTATTCCATGTGGGTATATGCATGCTAGCTAATTTTAATCATGATAGAGGACAAAGTATTAACAGCTAGACTAGATAACGTTTTCACTAACAGCTTGGAGTTGTGGCACACTGCAGCTTCTTAACTTTACTTCAATAGAAGGATTGTTTGTGGATAGAGCGGATAGAGCAATTGAAAAGAAATATGTAAACCTCAGCATGACAGCCTTAGTATTTTGCATTTGCAGATAACCTGCTGTAACTGAACTGTTGGGATTATACACCCTGGGTGTTTAGCTTCACTACAAGGGCAGATCAAAGTTGTAGACAAAATGTGGGTGAGTTAGCAAAAACAATAAGGGAGTCAGCTCAGATTACACTGCAGGAACCAGGTACAGTGTGTTCTATTAATAAAACAAAGAGGAATTCAGCCAAATGTTATGACACCCAATGCAGACATGTTTGTTTTTCCATTTCTAAAAATCACTTTATCATCCCTTGTGTGGCCATTATAAACATGTTTAACTGTATTAGACTGTGGCTGTACAGTTTCATAGCAATAGGTAAAGCCTCTTTCCTTCAAAGCAGCATCTGCCATGAATCGCAATCCCTATTCAGAACAGTAAATACTGTATTTCACAGAAGAGTAACTACCATTTTATTGGAACCATTGTGATTCGACCGAGTGCAGTTCTTCGCAGTTTTAGTTTGCAAATAATCTGTGGCAAGGCTTGGTTTTATACTGATTTTAAATTATATTTTCTTTTTTGTATGTATTTCAATGTATAGCCTGTAAATTTACTTTTATTACCCAATATTTTGGGTAATAAAAGAAACATTTCCCTAAACTTCATACCTTTAACTTGTGTGCTGCTTGGATTAATTTCAGTGTTGGGGGAACCCTTGGTTTATAAAGACTGCTCTCTTCTTTTAATGTTCAGTTTTTAAACTTAACTAATGTGTTTGTTTCCATGCAGCAGGGCAGTAAACGGGCTTGACCAAGGACCCCTATCAGGAATGGGTTCCCCAAGATCATCCCCCCCACCTGGCATGCTTCAGCTCAGTGTCTGATGAAAGCCATTATCTGAACACCCCCCCCCCCCCCCCCGCTTTACCGAACTGAACAAGAAGGAACAATGTGTTATTTATTGATCTGCAAAAACAAACAAATTAAAGACTTGAAAAGCACTGTTCACCTGCTAGGTTGTTCTGTTTAGATCTGCTCACAGATTCTTTTGGAACCAATTCCTTCTCAGCTTAAGCATGGTTTATTTTTCACAAGATCTTTTATCTAGACAAATGTGCAACATTCTTTCCCGGTTTCATTATTAAGCATAGTGCAATTGCAATATTCTAACGACACTGTTTATTGACAATCCTTTCGTTAACAAACGTGGATTTGTTTTTATAAATAAGTATATTCAAACAAGATCTGATGTAAAGATAAGGGATTTAATTTAAGCACTTGTTTTTAAAATACTGTATTTATGTTAATTATTTTATGTGTTTTTGGTTATAAACATTTTTTTTTTTTTTAAATAAGAACAGCTGCTTTTTGATGTATCTAGGGGATTTGCATCAAAACTGTGCTGCTGTTGCCGTTTTTGTTTTCTGAAAGAAAGGTTGGGAAGCCAGAAAAAAACGGTACACAGGTTTGATCCAATTCCTGAAATTACTTGCCAGTACATTTGTTTTGCACCTGTTCGCACCTGTCCAAGGCTTTTCAACTTTTTCCTCTAAAGATGGTAAAATACACCACCTTTCTAAAGTGCACCATGGATCTAGACCCCCTCACCACAAACCTCGGTTACAAACCTGGTAATATGAAGAGTTAAACAGTATTAGAAAGTAAGTATGTAATATAGTTTTTTCTTTCTCTCAACTGTGTAATTATATAAACAGACAGACATGTAACATGACAAATTTCACACCTGTACATTTTGTGTCTTGAAATTTTGTATTTGTGAGGTTTTCTGTTTCAATGTGCCTCTATTTGGTGGATTTGACACCCATAAAGACTCCTTTTTTGTGTTAAATTGTCATCGATTGTTTGGCTTTGAAGAGTTAAGTTTGAACGTTTAAATTTTAATATTGGTAAATTGGTTGGTTATTAAAACATGATTTGAAACATTGGCATAACAGTGCAGGATCCATTTCTTAAATTCTTTAAAAATAAATATTTATGTGCATCCGTATTTATTTAATTTGCTGTCGAATACTCACTTGCTACATTGCCCATTTACACTTGTTTATTGTATATAGGTTTGTAAACAGTAGCCTAAGAGTTGTTTGTATATAACTTAGGCTTTGTAACTTTATTTATTCAGATTCTTTATGGCATGTATTGAAATGAGAAAGTGTATCATAATACTGTTGTATATCATGATGTAAAACTGGCTGTCTTAAATCTTCCAATAAAGATCTGTAAAAAAAAAACCAAAAAAAAAACACACAAAGTGAAGCACATGTTAGCAATTGCATTACAACAAATCATTTTTACATGCTTAAGTTGATAACTGCAAACAATGTCGTTCCCCCCCCCCCCCCTCAAAGTAACTTATTTTAGTATGTGGAAGATAAGTTTTTTAATGTGTTTTATTTTGGGGGGTTGGTGGGGATACATAAACAAAACTCATGACAAAGCTTTTGATGGTTTCACCTCAAATACTTTAGACATTTTGTTTTATGCAAGAGCCAGTTAAAAAGGGCTCCGCTCAATAAAGAATAAGAACGGGTTTAAGATTTGTACCTTTTGGGGTGGGGTCAACTTTTGTTTCTTCATAAAACATTTACTAAATGGAGTAAGAATCTTTAAATTTAATGTGTGCTGTATATTCTACACATTCTTACTGAAGGTGACCTGTTCCAGTAGTTCTGAAAGCATTACAGTTCTGTTCTGTTTGTATGCATTGGAAATAGGTGACGCCGGATGCATTTATTTCTATTTTGGTTGTGACCTTGGTGTCAGGAGGCTTGACCACATTACTCTTATAGTGTTGTTTACCAGAAGAGCCTGGTCATCTAATTGTAAAGCTGCAGTGTCATACAATTAAGTTCAGCTTAACATGTCTACACAGCAGACCTTATTCCCAGTGTACTTGGTTTACATTCTCCAAATAAGTTTTAGATATGGAGTGTGTACATTCAATTACTAAACAGACTTTTTAAATTCATCTACATTTAACTTACAAGAGATGTCTTTTTGTGGCATAGCTCTTGGTTACATTTAGTTAGACTAAAGAAGAGAGTGCAAATTCTCGTGTTTATTAAGGTATTTCAGTGCTGTAGAAATGTGTGCTTTATCAAGACTTCCTGTATTTCAATGCATTTGGTGCCACCTTCTGGTATGAGACTACAAAGACGCCACTACATTTTGAAAACCATTTACAAATCGTCTTTAAATCAAGCTTTTTACTTCAAGGTGCATTTTTTTTAAAACAGGAAATGCAGCAAAAAAAACAAAACAAAAAAAAAACTGACTTGGAATGATTACCCAAATGCCATTGCAGTCTTGTTCCAGTACATATGAAACACAAACTTTTTTTTAATAATATGTTTATTGTCTTTTACAAAAAAATCATTGTCATCTAGAAAGACAGGTATACAAGAAATAAAAGGAGATCTCTGCAGCCGAATGCCTGGTTGTCAACAGTCAGTTCAACAATTTAACTACTGTATGTCACAGATGTTAAAGCTTTTAACCAAATGAAATCACAACACTTCCTGCATGTGGCAGAAGGCTCAACTTTTCAGTTACTAACACTGATTCATAACCACTTAATACCTCTACTGCTGGAACAGGAGAGGTACATACCACATATAACATATGAAAGCACAGCGAAAAGTAATACAATTAAAACAGGTTTAAACTTGTTACACATTTGTAGTTGTTGCAATGTTAGATATACGTGTATATTTGTATATGAAGATTCTCACTAGTAATGCTTTCTCAGGCACTTTTTAAAGAAACATTGGTTTAATTATATGCTAACAGTGCTTGAAACCTTACTTTCATTTTTTTAAAATGAAACTAAAAAAAAAGTGGCTGGACATGCAGGTGCAGGCTTGCTAACACTGCAGATATGCAGTACTAACACTGTTAAGCAAATAATGGCACCATATTTAACTTTAAAACAACCTTCTCCCTAGGCGTTCAAAACTTCACATTCACTAGTGTATTTCTTTCAATGTAGAGAAAATACTGTAGAACTGGAATTATAAAGTACTAAGCATCTTAAATTTGTGGAGGCGATGTAGTGTTGTAGTCAGAGTAGTGAACAAAGAGGTTAAAAAAAAAAGGGACAGCAAAAGGCAATCAAACTTCAGTTAAGGTAAGAAGGAAATAAGGAGTCCTTAATTCATGCCTTCTGTGTGCCATATAAATGACTTGGTGAAACAGAGTGATGAACTGACATTAATTTGCAAGTGCAGACCAGTCTGAAATGTATTAAAATGCCACAGCAAGCAGCTTGCATACAGACACTACTAAAGCTGTGTGCAGGTTTTCTCTTGTATCACAGGTCTTCCTTATCATTTAAATACTGCTATTACTAAAGCTTAAAATTACTGCCTGCCAAACAAATGCTACAGTAACACTGCTACCTTAAAAACGCACCCATTTTTCTCTATTATTAACGTAATAGGTTACAAATACCATTGCTGCTTCATGAGTTAATCCACAGGTGAAGAATGCATACTGTGTTTCTAGTTTAAGCTGTTACATTTTCTTACAGAATTAAGAAATGGTTTCAGACTCAGTACAGGTCCAAGTGCCACATTACAAAATCATCATCTTTTTTATTTTATTTTTGAAGCAAACTGAAAAAGTGGCATGCATAACGATCTTTGCTAAGAAATCTCTGGGAATGAATGAATACCTTCTAACAAGAGTGCTTATTTCTTTAGTGTTAATGCTCTAGAAAATGGCTTTACACTGAATATTTTTTAAATCTATATATATATATATATATAATATATATATCTATATATATATATATATATATATAATTTTAACAATGCATACAAATAAAATGCACTTTCTTGTACCTATATTTTTAAGCAAGAGTACAATATGCCAAGGCTATAGAAAGTTATTAAGACGCAACACGTCAATGATTTCAGTAGCCTTGCAGATTGCAAAGGCAATTTGGCGGACAGGTTGTATCTGCTGAATGTCCCTCATGTTGAGTCAGGGGAGGACTGCAGGGTGCTTGCATGCAGACTGGCTCGGGGCTCAGGCTCTATTCTGCCTGGGCGGCCTGTATCTCGTTCAGCTCGCTGGCTTTCCCGTCTGCGTCGTCGTCCGAGAGATCCAGGGAGGCGCCCTCGATCTGGAGCTGCCGCCGGCCGGAGCGGCTGGTGGAGAAGGTGATGGGTCCACCTCGTCTGAGAATACGAAAACAAAATCAAATCGACATACAGGACATACAGCACTTAGTTACGGTCTAGCTATCGAAGGGGTGTGTTCAGGATGTGACCTTGATCGTCTGTAAATTTGAATACATTTTTGCAGCAATTGCTTTTGATCCAACCCTATTGAGTGTGTGTGTACATTCCAATCGTTCATTACTCTCCAATGACATACAACTGCAAATAGGCAGTGTGATTTGTCCCAGAATGTCTTGTTTCTCGAAGCTCTCTGTACCTGAGGCGGTTCTTGAGTGTGTTGACCTCACGGCTCAGCCCCTCGCTCGCCTCGGTCGCGTCGTCCAGCTCACGCTGCAGTTTGCGTCGGGAGGCGTTGGCCCTCGTCGCCTCCTCCTCTGCCTCCTCCAGCTGCCTCTTCAGCTGTTTCATTCGCGAGTTCGCCTTCTCCATCTGGCCGGGAGGGAGAATCAAACCATAAAAACCTCTGCACTCGCCTTCTCCATCTGGCCGGGAGGGAGAATCAAACCATAAAAACCTCTGCACTCGCCTTCTCCATCTGGCCGGGAGGGAGAATCAAACCATAAAAACCTCTTCCCTGCACTCGCCTTCTCCATCTGGCCGGGAGGGAGAATCAAACCATAAAAACCTCTGCACTCGCCTTCTCCATCTGGCCGAGAGGGAGAATCAAACCATAAAAACCTCTGCACTCGCCTTCTCCATCTGGCCGGGAGGGAGAATCAAACCATAAAAACCTCTGCACTCGCCTTCTCCATCTGGCCGGGAGGGAGAATCAAACCATAAAAACCTCTGCACTCACCTTCTCCATCTGGCCGGGAGGGAGAATCAAACCATAAAAACCTCTGCACTCACCTTCTCCATCTGGCCGGGAGGGAGAATCAAACCATAAAAACCTCTGCACTCGCCTTTCTCAACTCTTTAAAAGGGCTATTAGGACGTAAGGAAAATATATCAATTCAATGACAAATTCTTTAATGTCTTTTAAATGGGAAATGAACTGATGTAATGCAGTAGCTGGGGGCTAAATATGGGAATTTTAAATACACCTGCCTAGAACTGCATGAAACGACTGTCAATCACAACAGTCTCCTTGCTGGTCTGGTGTGTTTGCAGCACTCCGTACCTGTTCTTTGTACTGGTCAGCGTGTCGACGCTCATCCTCCACCTGCATGAACACCTCCTTCAGTTTCTTCTCTGTGCGACGCACCAGCTTGTTGGCTGCAGCTCTCTCCCTGGGAAGGAAACCAACCGAAGAGAGAGGATTGATGGTATTCAATAAACTGCTTTAGCCATTAATAAATCAGGTCTCCTTGGAGCCATTACTTAAATACAGGACTAGCACAAACCTGCTGGGTGTGCTTAAGATGTATACTTGCACAGCTACTGTGGTGTCAACCCTTTGTCAAAACTGCTGTATCAAAGTTAATAGCATACATGTGCCAAACTGCATTTCTGTTTCCGATAAGTTTGTTTAAATCACCCTACAGCAAGTCTGCTGTGCACAATCAGTATTTAAACAGGACTGTACTTCAGTTTAGTCCTTGCACTGATGTGAGGGTGAGGTCATGCAGGACACAGCCCTTGCACTCTCAAAGGCCTGTCTCCTGTGATAACTCGTTCAGACTTGGCTTGTCCTTTAAGAAACCTGGAGGCGAGAGGATGCTCTTACTTGGCCTCCTGCTCCAGCTGCTCCTCCAGCTGTGCGATCTTGGTCTCCAGGGCGGTGATGGTGGCCTTGAACTTGGACTTGACCGAGCCCTCCAGCTCCTGCAGCTTGGCCTTCAGCTCCTTGTTCTGCCGCTCCAGCTGCTGACGTGCATTCTCACTCTTCTGAGCCGCGCTGCGCTCGCCTGCCAGCTCTGTGTTCAGGGAGTCCAACTGTGGGGAGAAGAGAAGAGGGAGACGAGACACTGGTCAATCTCTAGGAAGGGTGCTGCGTTTGTGTTGATTCTGCTGGAGAGGACCGCCCTACCTGTATGGTGGTCTTGCGGAAGCGGTCGTTGAGCAGCTCCATGTTGCTCTGCTCCTCTTCCAGCTCCTCCTCAAGCTGGGCAATGCGAGCCTCTAGCCTCCTCTTCTCATCCAGCAGAGCTGACCTGAAAACCACACAGGGAAGTGTGTTAAGAAATACAGCACGAACACAGGGAACGTGATCTCACTCCCAGCACTGCGAATGAGACAGAAATACAGCACTAACACAGGGAACAGGGGATCTCACTCCCAGCACTGCGAATGAGACAGAAATACAGCATGAACACAGGGAACAGGGGATCTCACTCCCAGCACTGCAAATGACAGAAATACAGCACTAACACAGAGAACAGGGGATCTCACTCCCAGTACTGCGAAATGAGACAGAAATACAGCACGAACACAGGGAACAGAGCTACTCCATTATGCCACTGCGATCTGAAAGACTATATAAAAAGACAGGGAGCAGGGACCACTTTCTCCCGCAAACAAGACCTGCAGATTTCCAATGCATAGATTTACAGTGTATTTGCAATTGGCAAACATCAGAAACATGCTTTGTGCATTTAACAGGAAAGCAAGCAGTCGGAATACACTCCGGACACAGCTTACTTTCCAGAGGCGCTGTTGGAGATCTCGTCAGCCAGCTCGTCTCTCTCCTGCTCAGCATGGCGCCGCCCTCTCTCTGAAGCAGCCAGGTCCTGCAGCAGGGGGGGGAGAGAATGCCGTCAGTACACTCTTTTTCTACTCTGCTCTCAGATTTTGTGTGGTTCTCCAATTGCAAATATACAGAGTACCTGCTCCCCCATCCACCCTTTCTTTACAAATTCCCAATTGTTAACCTAATTCCAATTTTTGCAGCAAGGTTTCACATCAGAATGAAGGTTACTGGCTTTGTGTGGTGCCACTAGCAAGGGAAACAATCAGTGATTCAAAGTCAACACCTGACAGGCATAATGAAAAGAAAATAAGCAGACTTAGTAAGCTGTCAGTGCAGTGTCTTAGTAACAGATTTTGTGATTTCTCAGCTCCCGAAGGAAACAAATGACTAGCGTATGTAAGAAGTCCAAGCACTGATCCAGGATAATGGTACAGTGGAGCTGTGCTGTTGATCAGCTGCACTAACCTCTTGCAGTTGGAGGATTTCCGCCTCCAAGCTCTTCAGCTTCTTCTCATTCTCCTTGGACTGAGCGAAGATCTCGTCTCTCGAGGAACGTGCCTCCTCCAGCTCTCGCTGATAATCCTTCATCTGTGCCTGGGGACGAGACACGCATGAACCTCACTGGCACAAAACATGCCCACATATATACGGATTCAACTGCTGTAACTCCACCTTGCACTTAACAGCACAACAATCTGCTTCACTACCATTAAATAACTGCAGTGATATTAAAAACACAAAGTCATGTGCTTTGGGGAACATGTTATTTCTGCTCCCAGTTACCTGCAGTTTGCGCAGCTGCTTGATGGCTTCGTCGCGAGCCTTGTTGGACGCCTCGATCTGAGCCTCCATGTCCTTCAGGTCCATCTCCAGCTTCTTCTTGGCAGCCACGGCCAGGGCTCTCTGCTTGCGCTCGTCCTCCAGCTCAGCCTCCATCTCTCGCACCTGCCAACCCAACCGATCACAGCACTCTTTCAAACAAGCGCTTCGGACACAACTATTATTACCATCATTTGTATTATATCAGAGTTGGGGTCAATTCCCATTTTTTCAATTCCAATTCCATGTCCAATTCCTTTTAAAAATCAATTCCCATTCCCTTTTAATCAATTCCAATTCCTCCAAAATGAACTGGAACAGATTTTAAAAAGCAATTGGAAATGGAATTGCAATTGACCCTAACCGATATCAAACTTCCTTCTTGGTATTAACTACAACTATTTACGTATGTGGCACTACCAGGAAACGTGGTTTTTAAAATGTAGAGTAGTTTTTCTAAAAAGTTACAGTTCCAGCAGCCTTGTTCCTCCTCTATCCACTGTACAGTTCTTCCGCAAGGTGCGTACCTGCTTGACCAGCATCCTCCTCTTCTCCTCGTTCTGCTCATCGCGTGCCTGCAGGTCCCTCTCGAACTGAGCCTTCATGGCCTGCATGTTGACCTCCAGTCTCAGCTTGGCATCCTCTGTGGCCTGCAGCTCATCTTCCAGCTCCTCCAGCTGCGTGCGCATCTCCTCCACCTGTTGGTCCAGAGTGCGCTTGGACTTCTCCAGCTCGTGGACCTGCAGAGGTGAGGAGAGGGGGGGTGAGAGAGAGAGAGAGAGAGGAGTCTTCGTCTCCACCTGCTGGTCCAAAGTGCGCTTCGACTTCTCCAGCTCGTGGACCTGCGTAGCCCTAATCACAAACCCCAATCCCAGTTACCCCTTTCAGAGTCACGTCACTGAAAGCCAAGGTAATATTTCTGTTGCTCTATTAACAAGTAACGTGGGACCACCCGAACGGCTTACAGGAGCTCCACTTAGTTTGCAGGTAGTGGGCACACATACAAACACAGAGCATAGACCTCACTTCTGAAGCTGTTGGGATACTATCACCTTATTTATTTTTGAGCGCCCTTTGCTAGTTTTTTGAGCTACTGAAGAGGGGACAAGTCATGGCAGAGAAGATGCCACCCCCTTCTCAATTTATGTCTCTTGACCAAATGGAAGGGTAAAACTTGTGGTTCTTTCTTTTCAAATGCCTTGCTGTATCTAGTTATTGTCAAGCTCCTTAAAGCACTCTCGCTGCAATATCGTCAGACTCACACTCTTCCCGACGTCATCCTTGGAGCTCATGAGGTCCTCCATCTCCGTGCGGAGCTGCTTGTTGAGCCTCTCGAACTCCTCCTTGGCCTCCAGAGCCTCGTCCAAGGCGCGGGTCAAAGCCAGGGCCTTGGTCTCCTTCTCCCTGGCCTCGGCTTCTGCGCGGTCCCGCTCATCAGCGTAGCGAGCAGAGATGTTCTTCTCCTCCGCCAGCATCTGCAAAACACACAGCCGGGACGTGACACTCTGCAGGAGCTGCATCTGGGCATTTATGGCCATCAGCAAACTGCAAAATGGTCTGGTCTGCATAAATTCTTCATGGCTTCAATGCATTATATTATTGCTGTACTGTAGCTTGGTTCTAGACAAGACAGGCGTAGCACTTCCAGCACTAAGTAACAGAAAGGTAACCCTTGGATACCTAATTAAACAATGTCAGTGTCTTGTACTGTTAAAGGATTAAATGCAAACTGGGATGAATATAAAATGAGTACATGCAGGATTAGTCTACTGTTGAGCTGTCCTGTGTAAAAGCGTCTGCATCAGGTGTCGAGACAAAGCAGGGCCCTGAACACTTACCTGGTCAAACTTCTTCTGTTTCTTCTCCAGGTTGGAGACGATCTGGCGCTGGTGGTCCAGGTCCACCATGAGGTCTTCCAGCTCCTGCTGCAGCCGGTTCTTGGTCTTCTCCATCTTGTCGAAGGCCATGCTCTTCTCCTCCAGCCTCTGGCTGACGCTCTCCATGTCCTTCTGCAGCTTCTTCTTCACCTCCTCCAGACCCTCCATGGCGCCCCCGTCCTCCTCCAACTTCTTCTTGGTTTCCGTCAGCTGACAGACACACACACACACACACAGGTTAATTCATATAAATCAGGAGAAGAGAGACACACACATGATCAGTTACTCTACTGGTGCTTTGTAGGTTTTTTTTAGGTTGTTGTGGTACCTGTGTTGTGGTGTGCGCGATACCTGAGTATGCAGGACTTGGATTGTTTTCTCCGAAGTAAGCAGTGTGTAGCAGTGCTGTAGTGGATCTTATACCTGAGCCTGCAGGGGTGCCAGCTGCTTCTCCAGGGGAGGTAAGCAGTGTGTAGTAAGCTAGGTGCTTCTCCAGGTAATGCGAGTGCTATAGTGGGTGCTGTACCTGAGCCTGCAGGGATGCAAGCTGCTTCTCCAGGTTCCTGCGTGCCTCCTCCTCCTCTTCCTGCTGCTCCTGCAGGCTGTTCTTCTCCTCCTCCAGCTGACGGACGCGGCTGCTCAGGTTCAGTTTCTGACGGGTCTCCTCCTGCAGCAGCTCCTAATGTCCACAAAGACACACAACATACAGTGTTACTATGGAACAGAGTTGATTGTTCTAGCTCCGGTTATGGGTTGTGTTTGTTTGCAGTGGTGCTGACACACCTGTGTATCCTGGAGCTGGGACTCCACACTGGCAGAGTCCTTTGCCAGTTTAATGCCCTTCCTCTCTGCCTCCTCCAGTAAGGCGGAGACATTGTCCAGCTCACTCTGTGTAGAAGGAAAGACAGGTTAGAATCCAGCCCAGTACAGCTAGCAACTGTCCCCCTTTGATTCTATCAGGACTAAGAATTATATAAGTACTGAATATTGCACTGCAATGTCATTTTTCTGAAACGAGATCTCAAAGTTTCAAAAGGGATGCATTTTAGAGTGACTATCCCCAAGCTGTCTTTTGGCTGGCCCCTGTGTGTTCATGCTTAGCTTGCCTGTGCCTACAGTTCCATACCTGCAGCTTGTGAGTCTTCTCAGCCAGCTCGTTCCTGGCTCTCTCCCCCTCGGTGATCCTGGCTGTGAACTCCTGCACCTGCCCCTCCAGCTTCTTCCTCTTGTGCTCAGACTCTGCCTTGGCCTGCTGCAGCCCCTTCACCTCCACCAACATCTCCTTGTTATCGCTCTCCAGGGTCTGCTTGTTCTTCTCCAGGTTTGCCTTGAACTGCACACACCGAAATCGCGGGGTTAGGGAAGGAGAGCACCATCGGGAGGGGGGATCTTTTAAACCATAACAACAACGTGTGATATCCTCCATTTAGGCACTGTAATGCACAAGTGTCTCAATTCCACATTAGTAAGGAGATATTTTACAGTACTTTTACTAATGATGCACTGCTTTTATGAACAGTTACACATAGTTTGTATGGGTCCTGGTAACTACAACGGCAGGGTGAGTCAGTTGCTGGTTTGGCCTGTGCACCGACCCTCTTAGCCTGCTCCAGCTGCTCTGAGACATCCTCCAGGGCCGCGGCGTGTCTCTGCCTCATCTCCTGAATCTGAGATTCGTGGTTCCTGGTTTCTTCCTCAATGGCCTTCTTCAGCTCGGTCACCTCCTGCTCTCGCTTGGTCCTGGACGATGGAGAGGAGGACAGCGTGTGATTGACACGGAGGACTAGAGGACTGATGAGTGCAAGTCTGCCTATACCATTCAGTAAGAAATAGATCACTATGTATTGTGTAGTGAGTAGTGATTTAAAAGTACAGGTATTTCTATTAAAACAAATAATAAATGTGCATGTTAAGCAGTACTTCACTTAACCTCAAAGCATAACAGCAATAAACATTTCCATATATCATCTGTTTAAGACATGCATGGGATCTGAACCAGATTTAACAGATAGAATGAAATAATGAACTGCTTTATGTCCCTGAATGGAGGGTTAATTTGCTACCCCCTCACCTGAGCTCCTGCTGGGCTGCGGTGGTATCTAGGGTGTCCTCCAGCTCAGTCTTGAGTGCCTCCAGCTCCTCGCTCAGGTCTCTCTTGAGCTTCTCTGCCTTGTTGCGGGAGGCTTTCTCCGACTCCAGATCTTCCTGCAGCTCAGCAATCTGGGCCTGCAGCTCCCGCACCTGCTTCAGGGTGTTGTTCTTATAGGCCACCTCCTCATCGCCCCTGCGGAAACAAGAACACACACACACACGCTCAGTCAAGCCTGCTATGCACACACACATACACCTTCCTTTAAAGAGTTTCATTCACTCCCATGCAGTATCAATTTATAATTCTACAATCCAGGTTAACAATTGCCACCATAATGAAAGTAAAAATATCCCTTTATTGAAACATTACAGGAACAGGACCTCATAAGGTAGGTGTAGTAGGGTTTTTCTACCTTGTGAGGGGATTTAGTTTTTTTTTTTTTTACTGTAACGAGCCCAACACAAACTCATAGTTATTACAAGAGCTGCAGGCACCGATTTATTCTGCTGAAGTTACAGTGAAAGCAGGTGCTGACAGTGGGGTCAATGCTGTTGACTGGGCCAAATTATCATCCCAACTGAAACATCTGAAGAAGCTGCTGCTCAGATGTAAGCCGCTCCCAGCCAAGTGCAGGATGCACAATTGCTACACAAGTTATCCAAACCCTGCAGGCTCAGCTTTACAAGGGGAAGCCAAGAGGAAAGGGGTCGGGTCCAAGAGGAGGTTCAATACTAGATGAGGGGAATTGTATTACAAGCACAGGTAGAATATCTAAACTCAGGGCACAATTAAATCAGTGTCGTGAAAATTCGAATTCATGCAACACAAAGAAAGCATACAGGGACACGCGTAGTAATGTACAACACAATCGTTAAAGCACAGCTAAAAGACTATATTCTGGATCACCAGTAGGAGGCAGTATAGACCTTGTTAATAATAGGAAGTAAGGAGGGTGTGGGCCACGTATTTATAGCCCACAGCCAAACATTTGTGATAAAAAAAACCCAATGAATAAGCATTCCTAAGTAGTTATGTCTTTAGAAGTCAAGATGATTTTTATGAAGCACAGCCAAATGCAAATCACATTCATGTGTTCCAAATGTAAATAACAAAAAAAACATCAATCAGACTTATTCAGAGATGAACTGGTAAGTTTACAAAAATGTGTCTGGGGATTTTAGCAAAACAGAACTGCATAGTGGATTAAACCTTATCAGCCACGCTAAAGAATGTGAATGCAGTACCTTTGAACTGGTGCAAAGTAGAAATCCCTGCTGTTAATTTAAAATGTGTTGAAAAAGATTTTGGAAAGCACTGTTTGTCTGTGACTAAATCTCTTGAATTTCAATCTGTCTTTGTCAATTACTTTAAATCCAGGAGGGGGTCTTAACCAGAGACCATGACCTGTACAAATATTCCGGAAAAACCGTGTAATAATAACCCCCCCTGGAGTGTGACAGTAACCATGTACTTAAAATTGGGATGAAGTGTTTCCCTAAAGATCCATCTTAAACAAAGCCCACGTTTATGACTGCCAATCACATTTCAGCTAAATTTGGGCTAAAGAACGTCCCTGTTTAGCAATGCACTGCACTGTTCAGATTCTATCTGGGGTCCACAAAAGCCACTAATAAAGAATGATATTGTACCTCTAGAATTTGGAGACTGTGACAGTCTGGCTATAAAGAAGGCCATGTGTTTATATGGCCTCAGAAGAGAAACCGTTCAAAGAAACACAGTGATTTATAACCCTGCTGGTTTCAATGTGTACTGTGCGTCTCTAGTCGTGCTATTCCTCAAATACAGGAGTAGTAAGCAGCCAGTCTCCGTTCTGACCTGGCCAGGGCAGCCTGCAGCTCCTCTTCTTTCTTGGCCAGCTGCAGCTTCAGCTCCTCTATCTGCGCCTGCAGCTCTGCGATCTGGTCCTGCAGATCTGTCGTCTCCCCGTCCAGCTTGCGCTTGGCCTTGTCCAGCTCCTGCCTGGTCTTCTCCTCCTTCTTCAGCCGCTCTGACGCAGAGAAGCAGAGAGAGAGAGAGAGAGAGAGAGAGAGAGAGAGAGAGAGAGAGAGAGAGCTGAGATCTAAACACATTCCATTTTATCTGGGGCAGGTTAGATTGCTGTAAACTACTGTGGAATATAAGAAAGTAAAAAAAAAATAATTTCTATTGAAAATAAATTGAGAGAGCAAGCAGAGGTTTCATTGACTCGTCTCTACAAACTTAATTATATTCTTTAGCTTGGGCTAAATTCAATGTCATTTCCAAATACTAAATGACAAAGTGTTTTGTTTCTTCCTGTAACTTTTCACTTGATATGAATCCTAATAAATCTCAACACACCAATAAACCACACCCCACAGCACCCACACACCAATAAACCACACCCCACAGCACCCACACACCAATAAACCACACCCCACAGCATCCACACACCAATAAACCACACCCACAGCATCCACACACCAATAAACCACACCCCACAGCATCCACACACCAATAAACCGTGGAGCGGCCTGGGGTCAATACTCACCTTCCAAATCTACGATCATCATCTCCTGCTTGTTCTTCAGCTTGGTCAGGTTCTTGGCCTTCTCTTCCTCCTCTGCCAGATGAGATGTAATCTCAGCCACTCGGTCCTCCTGCAGCTTCTTCTCCTGCAGAAGGGACAGAGGAAGGGACGCGGTTAACCAGAGCAAGAGGTGTCCCATGAGGTGAGGCACCCCCCTGCCCCCCCAAACCAACCCCATCCCCATGTGGTCTGAAACTAGAACCCTCACCTTTATGAACTTGGAATTTTGGTCCTCCAGCAGGAGAATGTCCTCCTCCATCTTCTTGATTTTGGCCTCGGCCGTCACTTTCTCCAGCTGCAGCTTCTGCCTGGCTGCTTCCTCCTCGTCAAGCTGCTCCTCCAGGTCCTAAATCAAGTCAAAACCACGTTTAAAAATCCACCCATCAACAACCTGCAGCAGGCAGGCAGAGGACGGCATACAAGGACATCCTCTCGAGACCCCAGGTGGCTATGGCATGCATTTTGATTTTGCACATTGCTGGGGTTTGCAAGTGTAAGCGCAGTTACTTGGATGTGAGTCTGCATCTTCTTCTTCTCGTTTTGCAGACCCTGGTTGCGCTCCTCTTCCTCCTCCACCCGGGACTCCAGGTCGTGCAGGATCTCCTCCAGCTCCTGCTTCTTGGCTGCCAGGCGCGCCCGCATCTCCTCCGCCTCTGCGAACAGCTCCGTCTCTGCCTGCAGCTGCTCCGCCAGGATGTTCTTCTCCTCTAGCAGCTGGGAGACAGCGAGCACAGGGGGGTGCGGTTAGCATTTCATACAGCGGGGAATCTGGGGAATGAGTATGGTCACTGCTTCTACTCCCAGCTTTTATCTATATCCCTGGGAGGTCTTGAGTCCTACAAGTTTTATTTAGTCAGATAATGAACTGAATACGACCTGGATAGAAGGTTAATTTGTTTCAATTAAGTAATATAGGATATAGATTGAACTAAGGTTAGGTTGCAGTGCTGCTGAACAGTATATAAAGACCACTTGCAATGACTTTCAGATGGTCCATTTAGTTGCGTGAATACCTGTTGGTGTTTCCTCTCCATCTCCAACATTTCCCCCTCCACCTTGCTTTGCTTCTCCTTCACCTTGACCAGCTCCTCGTCCTTGGCCAGCATCTCCTCTTCCTGGCGGGTCACCTGGAGCAGCGGCTTCACCTGCACACCGCCAATAAACAACCGACCAATCAATCAATCAATCAAATTCAACTGATTGATTGATGCACAGCTGGTATCCATGTCTGAAAAACCTGGTGAAAAAATATTGCCTATATCGTTCTCTATTAATGTATTCATTCAAGAATGATATGCAACACCTCCTCCATAAAACCACACACACACTGCACAGTACTGACGGACGCACCTTGGTGAACAGTCTCCACCATTGCCAGTGGCGCAGTTTGAGGTAAGCAGCACAGTTCCTCTGCAGCACTTTCAGAGCGCTGAGCTGCTGCTGCTTCTTAGCGAAGGCCCTGGTCAAGAGGAAAGACAAGACACACCATTCAAACTCTCGGCCCTCGCCTTCTCTCCTCCCCTAAAACTACTGAATGCATCAGCCGATTATCATTATTATTCAAATGATCCCTCCCTTCCCCAAATTGAAATGCCCAGTTTTGAATGTCACCTCACTGCTGAAGATCAGAAGCTCAGATATCTCTTTGACCCTTTGAACCTGAATAGCTACTGAACCCTGGAGGTGAAGCCCATCTGGCTAGTTTCCGCAGAGGGGTCTTGTAGTACAGTGAAGATTTTCCTCTCTTACCCACAGGAAAGGAAAGGCCAATGCAGTGCACTTTGTAGGCCCCCAGCATATCAGCAAGCTCTTTTTTGCAACACTAACCCGTCACTCAACGCAGGGAGTTTTTACCAAGTACACGGAAGCCAAAAAAACAGCCTCTTATGAATCTGGTATTTTTCAGGGAGGGCCCCTGCAGTGCTCTACTGTAGACCTTGCACTCACTTCCTGGCCAGGTATCCCCTGCAGACTGCCTGGAAGTAGATGATGATGTCAGTGATCTTGAGGTCCCGCTCCTCCTCCAAGTGGGCCAGGACTCCGGCCCGAAAGAAGATCTTACTCTGTCCGATCCGGAACAGGTTCAGGTCCAGCTCCAGGGCGCGGATCTACACAAGCAATAACAAGCATGGTTCTGAAAATCCAACTTTTAAGTACAGGTATGTCTTTTTCTACAGTAGCAATTAAGAATACATTACCATTCGCTCACAGGCCTGCTTGCCATCCATGAACCCTTTAGGAATTGCGTTAGGAGTGAGAATCTCATATCTGTAACAAGAAGGGAATTAAACAGCACTAATGTAATATTAATAGGGGAAATGCCCTACATAGTATTCATGTAAATACTATATACTTTTGCAAAAGCAGCCAGATAACCTAAGTTCTACCTCCAAAAAATAAGTGCAGCACCTTTATTTTTTATTTTACCTCTGCCTGAACTCCTGAAAGACAATCCTGTTGGGGAATCCTTGGCGACAGATTCGGATTCCTTCTAACACCCCGTTACAACGCAGCTGGTCGAGTACAAGATGAGGGTCCAGCTTTCCAGCCTGCAGGGCAAGAATGGTAGGGAGTATGGTAGTGTTAGTGAGAGTATATATACAAGTGCAACTTACACTGGTGCAATATCAAGAAATACTGCCCCAGACATAACGACTGAAAGATCTTTTCATTTCCCAGACACACAGAAATGTCTAAGTTAATATTACCATTATAAAAGTTTACCACTGTAGCAAATGCAGTAGTTTTTCCAGCTTACCCATGCATTTACTATTTTACCATTCTTAACTGTGTTTTACCTTGGTGTACTATGCTTTATCACACTGCTTTGATTTTACTATGATAAACTTTTTTATGGGTTATCTTGTCACACATCTGCTTTTATATTGGGTTTAAGTGTGTCGCTTATCATTCAAGAACAGTCCATACTAACTCACTGACCATGTTAAAGGCAGCCTGTGAGACAGCTGAAATATGAAACTCTTAACTCAGAACTGCGTCAAGTAACTTAATAAAATTATCAGCAAATTGTAGAAGCAAAGCATCAGTCAACTATTTAAAAAGAAATATATATATATATATATATATATATATATATATATATATATATATATATATATATATATATATATATATTGGATGGAAGAATTGTTGTCCTGCGAGGCAGATGCCACTAGTCTTATTAAGTAGGAATCCTTGAAGTGTATCTCACCCTCTTTTCGTGGTTAGGAATGATGCACCTGACGAAGTTGGGGTTGGTGTTGCGGAGTGTAGCCATGAGCTTGGTGAGAGACTCCTTGTACAGCTGCCCCACTGTGCGGAACATCCCCTTTTTGGTCTTGTAGGAAGAGCCGAAAGCAGTCTCGTTCATGCCTGCCACCTGGTCCAAACCGACAATGCGGTCCACTGCCGGCGACAAAAGGGAACAAACGCGTGGTTGAGCGAGGGGCTAGGGAAACCGCACGCAGCACGACGACGGACAAGCACTGAGCAGCATGGACAAGACCAACTACAGATGAAGCTACAGTGCGGCAGACAGCACACAGTCTTAACTAGAAGCATAAACAGCAAAAATGAATAAAATCAAACTGCAACTACAAATGTCAATCAAATTCGACTGCTAAAACAGTGAAGCGCACAGGCACTAGTTTGGTGCAGCACGGTACCGATGGAACACAAGCCCTACTTTCCTAATGCTTGTGCTTGTTTGCATGAAACGCAGTCACTTGATTTTAATGCAACACGACCCTTGATTTACCCCCAACCCCAGCCAGCCTAGGCCAAATTATTTTTTACATTTATTAACACTATTCATTTTAGCTTTTTTTTTTGTTTGATTTTTGTTTAAATCAACACAAAATGTAACAAATCCATATAATGCCCCTTTAAAGCACTCAAAGATTGATCACCAGGTCAGAACTAGATCTCAGCAATAAAACACTACTACAGGTGTCCCACCAATACCACCCTGAAGGCCTCACTGGTAGATACGAACAGCCACAATGAAAAGACATGGGAAATGGTCCTCCTGTGACACAACTGGCCTATATACCGACCACAGCCTTCTCTCAGTTTCTACACAGTTTCCAGTTATCTTGTCCCACATATACTGTAGGAACCCAGTAACTCCCAGCTGTGCCAGTGTGGTTCATTCCAGGGTTTAAACAAGGGACCCTATTAAACCCAGAGCCACGTAAAGATTCTAACTGGCGTTCAATCCAATAGGCTAGTGGGAAAATAAACACAGTCTAGCAATCAAACTGCTGCTGGAAACAACTCTGAGATGATGTGCAGATTTAATTTGAAGGCAGTGCAACCTTTTTTTTTTTTTTTACCTACCCCATGAGTTTAGCTGTGAAACAATGAAATACTGATACTGATGTTGCAACTAACTCTAGGTCTCTTTCTCCACGCAAGAACTACTTTGACCGATTTGCAACTTTAATTAAACCTTCTTTCACCCGCTGTGGTGCAGTAATGCTGGCTGACTTAAAACCCCCTCTGCATCCTTTTACATATCAGAACACAGCCACAAATGTTTTAATATCCTGTAATTTAACAAAGGAAAAGGTTTTTCTGTTTAACACAGAGAAGTACAAAGACTCAGTCGTCCACCCTTCAAAAGACACTTTAGACAAGCATCTAAAATTCCAGCAAATCCTATGAGCCCTGGCGTTCACATATTCGGAAAGAATTTCAAAACAAGAAAAACAAATTTTAACATAAACATTGCAGTGTTTTCATTCCTCTGTATGGCCAATTTCATGAATTTTCTTTTTATTTGTTTATTTTTAAAGAAACCCCAAACATTTCCCTGATCTTACTTAAGAGGGAATGGCAACTCCCTTACAAACAGAACTGAGAGAAAACACACTGAACAGCTTACTGTCGAAGACAATGGCAATCAATTACAACTGATGTTTTTTTTCTTTCACGTTTTTTGATCACATTCTTCAAGCACTTTTAAAAGGGACATTATAAAGACCTGAGCTTGAAAAGGGCATGGGTGTGGCATTCCTCTTCTAGTCTGTGATGACTTGCTGGGAAAAAACAGCTCATCAATACTGTCTCCAACAGCAGGAGCGAAGCCAACAATCACATGCAGCTGTACACTGCTCCTTTCAGCAATCTTGTTGTGTTATAGCTTGTATATAACAAAATCTAAAAAACACTCCTTTAAACTTAGTAAGGTTTCTTTTGAGTATTGCCAAATTTAGTAGTAGAGTGGAACGTTGCATATCCAACCGTCACATAACTGCCCTGATCAATTAACCTCCTCGCTATATAAATAAATATTAAAAGTAGGCTACGAGAGCAATGGCATTGGCAGCAAATGCAGCTTCCACGATGGAAACAGAAAGATAAGTGTTCTAGCAATCATTCTAGCAAGCGCGTGTCAGTCAGCTGCATGTAGCAGTGACGTTTCAATACACCAATCGAGAAAGCTTTTTCTGTGCAATGTGTTTATATGATGGAGCGCACACTTGCAGCGTGTTGTAGCTTTTAAATACTTTTGAATTAAACAAAGCAAGCTTCAGAAACACAATGCTTACCAGCTGTTTGTTAAAAAATAGCCGAAGCAAAATTGAAACCGAGCTGCTTATCGGCTGTTAGCAATATCAAGAAACAGCGCAAAGTACCGTGACAGAGATATTAAGAAAGCAGAAGCAGGGAGGCAGGGACTTCTAGAGTTAAGAAAGAAGACATCAGTGGCAGGTTACTGTACATTTACCGTTTTTTTTTTGTTTCTTTTTTTAAAAAGCTTTGCGTGGAGATGGCTAATAGCAAACCACATAGCAATACTGTGTATTTGCGACCTAATTAATCTTGTTTACGTTCACTTTTAAAGCAAAAAATGTCCCCATGTTTAAAGCAGTTTGCGTGTTGTTTTTGATCACTAACCTATTTATGGATGTATAAATGCTTTTTCTATAGATGTCCGCAAATCCAACTTTTTCACATACCCGCCTGTACTGCAGTCCACAGGGGGTCAGATATGCGACGTTGTACTGTACTTCTGACTAATTGTGTAAGGAATTCGCTACATTGTATTTCTATCTTTCACTGTTGCAAGGCTGTTTATTGTGAAGGAACAGTAGTTCCTCTCAGATGGATGAGTCTTTGCTTGGTTTTCAATTCTTCTGCAATTACTCAGTAACTTTAGCTGGGTTTGTCGAACGGAGGGGGTACATGTGTTTCTGATTCTGAAAAAAAGGACAAAGTACTCCGAAAGTCTTTTTCATCTTTCCCCCCATTTCACAAATTCGTTTATCAACATGCCTTGCACACACTCAAACTAATTCGGGAAAAGAGCGAGCATGTCCCTAGCTATTCATTTGTATTAGCATTCCAACATTAAACTCAGAAACAATTCACCATGTACAGGTAACAGGTCGCAATTATGGATCCAACTGGGCTATTGCTGCTAAGGGAATAAAACAGACTCTAAAGTATGTAAAAAGAAACATCGTCTTTCAAACCAACCAGAGCTCAAGCCAACAAGCCTTTATTTGTTTTTACAAGTTGTCATGTGTCTGCTGAATAACACAGACACTTCCATGGTAAATCACATCTTGTTTATATAGTTGCTTTTTTTTCCAGAGATACAGCATCTTTGAAAATATGCCAAACACTATCTGCTGGTCTACTGCACAGCATTACATGGATACAAAACTAAAAACCAATAAAATAGAACTGGTAACTGAATAGCATTGCTGAAAGGTTAGCTCTTCAGATCCTACACTGCCAGTGGGCACCAGAACAGTAATACATTCCAGGAATGCCTGTATTCTCTCCTATGGGGATTGTTTTGTGATTTTTTACAAGCAGCAAGAACTTTTTTTTTTAAATGGACACTGGTGAGCATTCTAGGGCATCCACAGACCTTGTAGGACCTAAAGGGTTAACAGAAAGGTGTTTCTTCCTTTCTTTCTGTTAGTAAGACTGCATTACGTTCATGCAAGCCTAGAAGCGGTGAGTGCTTCTGAAAGTACACATAAGCAGAGACCTACGGCATCGTATACATTCACCTGGTGGATCGTGAAGACTAGAAATATTGTCATAGAAAGACTCTCTTTGAATAGTCTGAATATCTAGAGTACAGAGAAAGAGAAAGACAGAGAGAGAGAGGAAGAGACAAAAACAGAAGGAGCAGAGCACACACACAGAAAACGCTGTGGTTAGCACGAGACACGACTACAGGAAATCACAAACCACCCCAACATGTCAGAAGAAGGTTATTTACATCAGCAGGGAATTTCATGCACAGAGAATACATTATTGCATTGCTACAGCCTTCTTTTCTAGAAAGGGGGATTACAAGGAAGCATTCAAAAGACACTGACTACAAGCTGGAGCGTTTCATAGGGCACGGGGCTACTTTTAACCCATTTAGTTTCTCTTTTTTACGACTGGCTCACCAAGGTTAAAATTGTACTTGCTACCCCTTTACAAAAAATGATCCTTTACTAAATGCAATATGATTTTCAACCACAACCACAAAACCCTTAATCAGGACTGTAAGCTGAACCTTATAAGAAACTGGTACGTGTCGATATGCTGAAGGCAGCACTAGCCAAAACATTTCTTTACTTGACTTACAGGGATGGAAATGAGACTCCCATTGCATAGAAGTTTGATCCATTCCTGGTTTTACTACAAGTTTAATAAGACGCACCAGAGCTTGTTACCTATACACTGGGGATAACCAAGCACCTATTAAAACCTGGATCAGATGAAACTGATATGCAACAGAAGCCTCATTTCCATCTCTGACATATTATAATATTCGCTCCTCTACCAATAACTGTGTACTCTAGATGAATTTGGCCCTTTTTGATCAGTACTGCGTGATCACTATCTGATCAGCACACTGCAGGGATGCAGGTTAAAAGCCACTTCACTCAGGTAGGGTTAAAATGTGTGGCCCAAATCAAGAGCAGATCTGGGTTAGGGTTACGGTTATCTGGCCACTATCGCACATGTGCTCATATGGTATTTAGAACAGAGAGATTGAACATGAAAATACCAGCTTAGACCAACAAGTCTCTCTCTCAAGGGAAATATTCCATATTCCACTAAAATCATTTGATGTGATATTCGTGAGTTTCAACACAAGGAGTCGTCAAGGAGTGTTTGGATTTTGCACAGGGTAAGGAGGACAGCAGACAAGATGAAATCTGCAATTCTATAGCCTTCTACACCTTCAGAACAGCCTGAGATCTGTTCTGGACCTTTGCCTTATCTGTTAATTTAAACAGAGCCTTGTAAAATACAGGATGTAGTTCTGGCTATCCCAATCTTTTTGTTTTAAGCGTATCCCTTTTGCTGCTTATGCTTGTAATTTGTGCTAACAGAACAGCACGGAAGACCCTGATCATGAGCTTACCATCTTTCCACAGTTCTGCAACAAACTTGTCCGAGGACTGGTGCAGGAGTGTGGCTACATTGTCATTGAGGGGATCCATGTTCTTCAACAGCCATTCATCAGCTTTGTAATCCACCTGGTTTGGAGGAACAAAGCTTATTCAAAAGTACACTGTATCTCAAATATCTGCCGGCACGGTTGATTTCTTTCGAGATCGGGAAACTGCTTTGGCCACCTTGATTGAAGATTTCAACAAGCAGTAGTGGGAAGCCTGTGATGCTTACCCTGCCAGCGTAGTGCATGATGCAGAAGTCCGCCTTGTCTTTCAGCTGTCTAGGTTTCTGGAATTTGGGGTGAGTGCCCTGCTCCTGGACCAGCTTCTCTACAAAGGTTTTATCGGTGGCTTTGGGGAACCAGCACTCTTCATCCAGTAGTGCCAGCACGCCAGGAGGGTGCGCCTGAAAAAAACAAGGACCAGACGCTTGAGAACGCTCTGCTGGCAGGACACAACAACACATCACAAATGAAGTACTGCATCTTAGGCTACTCAATGTTACTCTAGGTAAAATACCTTGACTGGAGCCCACAAGAACACCACTGCTCAAGTAGCAGAGAAGGGACTGAGCCGACAGCAAGCTGCTCCTTCATTGACATTGCTTGATCCTGGCTACAATTTTATAGTCATTTTAGAGTATAAAGTGCATCTTTTTAAGAGACCACTCTAGTACTAAAGGAAACACACTGAAACTATGTACCTAGTTATCCTAGTGAAGTTAGTCTGCACTAGAAAGAGTTCAGTATAGTTTTGCCTTTCTGCTCATACTGTAGGTTTCTGAAATCTTGCAGGGATGCGTACAATATCTGCAGTATACCTGGGCATCCAAGTGGTCCCTGATAGGGAATTCACGTCCACACAGACCAATAATACATCTGATATAGAATTCAAGGTTGCTGCAATCCCACTCCAAGGAGGTGCATGTTGTAAAGTTTATTAGATCAAACATTACGCCCACAGGTCTACTGGGGAAGTAACTGCACAAGGATCTGCCAAGTTAAGCTAGGTTTGCATGAAGAAACATGTGTTTCCATTCTGATCAATATAAAAAAGGGTTTTGTTAGAATCGACGGCAGGGGAGCCTGTGGTTACAGCAGAGCTGCTTCCACCAGGAGGAGAAAAAAAAAAAAAAACATTCCTTCACTGAGCTGCTGAAACCAGAAATGCTGTACAACAAATGTATCTGTACTGCTGCAGGTCCAGTCTGAGGCTGATGAAGTTCAGCGCTCTCCCTAATACACACACACACATGCTCAGACAGACAGACAGACACACTCCCTCTCTCACCGGTCTCTCAATCAGGTCGATGCAGGGCTGCAGGTCCAGCCCGAAGTCGATGAAGTTCCATTCTATGCCCTCTCGCTGGTACTCCTCCTGCTCCAGGATGAACATGGTGTGGTTGAAGAGCTGCTGCAGCTTCTCGTTGGTGTAGTTGATGCAGAGCTGCTCGAAGGAGTTGAGCTGTGAAGGGGGGGGGGGGGTTTGACACAGAGATATGAGACCTGAGTCCCCGAATGCAATCCCATCAGAGAAAGTGAAAGAACACTATATCCTTTGGTTTGATGAGATCCCCAGCAGCCGGGATAAACACATCTCAATATTCACAAAGTGAAGCAGGAACATAAATCCAGGCAGAACCGATAAATACATTATGGCAAAAAATTGACTTTTTTATTTTACACCGAGCTAGTTTTTTTGACTGATAGAACTCAGTTTAGAGCAAAAGATATGAGAATAATTAAATGCATGCACGATGTTAACAATTCCTAAACTGTTTTTTCCTACTGATGGCTGAAGTGACTGAACTGTAACTAAACTCAGCTTGTTCATATTTATTTTTTATTTCATAACTCATGTAATTGAATAAACACCACAGCTTCATGACATCATGTCTAAAGACTGCAACGTTTGAAATAAAAACGGACGTACAATACGTACTGTACCAGAACATCTGAACAAATAGGAAACAGACATCGTTCTTAAGATATCAAATGTTTGCACTTTGAGAAATAAATACAACATTTGAAAATGGTTTCCACGCTTCTCATCGAATGTAAACAAAACAAAAACAGATGCTGTTGTTCTCAAGAAAGGGTTGAAATACTTTGCTTGCAGTTTGATGCTTGAAACCACGCAGCACTGCTCTCAAATAATATTCACTGCAGAGCTAAACCAGTGTAGTAAAGGAATGGTAAATAACATATCACACTGTGCTAAATATTAAGCCATAACCTTCATGGTAACAAGAACCAGAAAAAAAGAAATACATAAACAAAAATCACTTAAATTCTTCTCGAGTGTAAAAACAAAAAAGCCCACGTCCAGCTCCCAGCCAGACTTTATATTAAGAAACTACAACACACGCAAATCCCACCTCAAATCCCACCAAATGAACTTATATACGTACAAATGAGCTTGTCCTTTAAACCCTGGCACACGGCTGCATTCATTGAAAAGTGACTGCAGTGTACACAGACACTAGCATTGCTGTCCAGGGTGTTTGGAGCTGACGCAGGATGATTCCATGCTAGTGATTTTGATTGCACAAGTGCGTGTGTGTGGTAGGGCTCACAACCAGGCACAGTGCTGACCACAAACCAGAAGCAACCGCAGATACACGTTTATAAAAACTAACAACTCCTTAATATCCCATTAATTCACTCACTAAACTTTGTTTTTTTATTTTAAACATATTTAAATATTTATGCAAAGGAGCCAACTTGGTTAACCAATTCAATATCTTTTTCCATTATCCTGAGAGGACCTTAAAAGTTGCTGTTGTCCTTTATTGCACTAACTCTTTCTATTCTGGATACATCTCGAGAACAATTTTTGATTGTTCTTGTCAATTTTTTCCCCATGACTCTTTCCACAATTCATTATAAAAAGCATTCCGAATAAAGTCCTATCTGGCTACATCATCCACTGACAGTGTTCACAGACCTCGAAGATCTCGAAGCCGGCGATATCCAGGATGCCGATGAAGGAGGCTCCCTGCCGCTTGGTCCTGTCCAGGGCTTTGTTGATGCGGTGAACCAGCCAGCGGAACAGACGCTCGTAGGTGGCCTTTGCTAGAGCCTCCACTGCGAAGTCAGCCTGGAAAACAAGAGGGCTCGTAAACCTGGAACTGGGGCAAGACCAAGGAAACCACGGGGCACATTTTAAAAAGTTTCTTTAAACAGCTGTCTTTTAATTTGCATGCTGGGGTAAAAGCAGGGTGTTTGTGTTCTAAAAGATTGAATGCCATGTTAACCCTTCAACAGGCACAGCACAGACTCTACAATAAAGAACACTGCAAGTATCCACACTGAGCCGTCCTACCTGCTCTTTCGTCTGTGCTTTCTGTACATAGTCTCGTCCGACCTTGATACGCGGGGACAGAATAGCGCGGGTGAACTCCATGACATTAAGTCCTAGCAGGTGACACAGCTTCTGGGCAGCTAGGAGAAGACACAGCGGTAACACAAAAACAAAACGAAGGTGATTTGCTTTTTTTGTTTGTGGCAGACTTAACAGCCTCCGCAAAACGGCATGCTACTAGAAAGAAAAGTCGCACTGCTATTAAAATACCATTGCTTTACACAGCAAAAACATACCCATACAGATCGTGTAATGCATTTAATTTTTTTGTGCTAATTTCCAATTTAGTAGCAGTAATTCAATAACTCCCCCCTTCTTGTGCTGCAGATCAAGTATTATTAAGCTTTGAATACTAAAATTTCCAAGCGTATGACAGGTCTTTTTAAAATTTAAAACTATTTATTGACCTGTGCTGATACTCAAAATCACAGGTGCTTGGACATTTTTATGAAAAAAAAGACCTTTTAAAAAAACAGGTAAACCATGTGCTAACAGGTGCTGGCAGGTTCTTCATAAACAAGAAGAGGAACACTTCATGCTTTTTTTTTTTTCGTATTGAAAGGGATATATATCTTTTCTGGAATTTATCACTGCACGTGCTCTGGATATTTTTTAAAGATGAACACAAACAGTCCTCAGCCTACCTCCTGTTTCAAGAAGCAGATTCTCATTGTTAAAAAGATCTGCTTTAAGGTTTTGCTGGTTTATATAGTTATTTAAATCATACAGTGTTTAATACATTTGAAAAAGAATATAGATCCAGAATGCTGACCTAGTACACCACTTAGCTTTCTCTACTCCAGATACCAAAGCACCCTTAAGACTGCTAATGTACAGCTACTAATATCATTTCAATAAATATGTCTGTCTGAATAGTTCTGTTGCTCTAATACAGTGATCCCCCTTTAAAAGGTGGCTGTTTCCGCAGAAATAATGCACTTTCTAATCGTCTGGTTCACGGTAAAGTGTGGGATGAAAGTGAGCAGATCTACTGTACGTGTGTGTTTGTGATGATGCATACAGTACCTGTGTTCTCAGGCATGGAGGCCTGGTCTGTGTTCCTTTCCTTCTTGAAGACAATGTTACCGAACTGCAGTACAGAAGACACCACCTTCAGCATAGCTGCGTTAGAAACACAATTGCACAATCTCCATGAATATACAGAGGCGCTGACGGCAGAACCCGTTCCTGCCACAACCATCATCCAGGCATTTAATTTCTACTGGCAGAAATACATATTTTTTGTTGTGCCCAATTGCCTGTTTCTGGAACACAGAATAAAACACTAACTGTTGTATGACTGATTGTATCTGCAATGCATTAGATTGAAAGCCACCACAGCTTTCCAGGCTTGTTTTTAATGTAAGACAGCTCCAGCCCTGACTACCTTCCTGAGGCAACTGAGCTCCTCCAGTTGTGATCTTACCTGAAGCTCAGAAAACCTTTCACTGCAAACCTGCTGCATTGATTTTTGTTTTCATTATTCTATGTTTTATTCTCCATGCCTGGCCTGTTGAATAAGAGAGGCTGTATTCATAAATAATGTGTTGCAGCAACTTTTTTTTTTTGCATTGTACTGTATTGGGGACAGATTCACAAAGCAAAAAAACACAAAACAAACTGCAAATGTTTGACTGGAGCGAATTGTCCTTTATGGGCCACCTGGCCAGGGTGCCGAGCCTCACCCAGGATCTCGTCGTGGTTGAAGCTCATGATGTTCATGGCATCCATGGTCTCCTGGAAGTTGTCTTTGTCCTGCTGTCCCGGGATGGGGATGTTTCCGTTGGACAGGAAGCGGTAATTGTTAAACCCTTCCAGCAGCAGGTCAGCTGGGTAGAGAACACAAAGGAGACAGACTGGTAAAGGCAAGAGTCTATCCTGCTGAGACCACTAAACGAGGCTTCATCCTATAAAACAAGGTCATCACATTCGGTTTGTTTGACCCATTTCATTCAAATGTTAACACTGCAGCTGGTTCTTCTTAAATGTATATTTAATTTTAATGCTATTATTGCATTGCAGACAGCGCCATGCTCTTAATCTTGGTTAGGAATTGAGCTTGGGAATTCTTACAGGATGGACACAGGTTCTTTGTTTCAGGGTTTGTCAGTAGCACCGAGAATGGTAACGAGCTCTGTGACAGTGTAAAACTGTAAGGAGTTCCAGTCAATTCGACAAGCACTTGGTTTCTTGTCAAACATCTTTATGTGAACGAATGTGTCAGATTGCCTTGTGTTACTTTAAATGAGACAGCACCCCCTGCTGTTTAGAGGTTGCAGTTGCACTCACATTTCAGGTGTTCACCGGCCCCAGCAAGAAGCTGGTAGAAGATGTGGAAGGTTCTCTCATCTTTGGCCTGGCGAATGGCGCGGGACTTCTCCAGCAGGTCTGAGTGCTTGAGTCAAGGACTGGACTGATGAACTAAGAGGCTGCACTGGCTAGGGTATCAACACACACGGTGGACATTTGGACAGTATTTTATGAATCATCAGGGTAATTTCATGTAAGTATAAAATATTTGTGCATTAAATCATTAAATCAGATACTTGGAGAATAAATAGCCAGATCTGTTTTAATTGATCTTCAATTTCATTAAACATGATCTCTGTTGAATACACACATAAATAATATATATATATATACACACACACACACACACACACACACACATTATATATATATATGATATATATATATATATATATACACACAGCTTTTTGTAGATGCTGCCTATTTAAAAAACGAAATCTTGTTTATTGTCGTCATCTTTTTGGTTAACAATGCCCTTGAATAAATCTTCTGGAATTTACCCAGCTGGATACAAGTTTAAGCGGACAGCACTTTTAAACCTGCATGACTAAAGTGCATGTTCATGAAGTTACTTATAAAAACCCCTTGCCTACTGCACCATCACATTTTCAGTACCGAAAGAAACCACTTGAAACAGTTTAACAACCACAAAAAAATGCCACACGATTTGGCAGGTCTGGGCTACTCACTGAATTGAGGTTCATTAAAAATTATTTCTGTATCTTAAAAGCATTACAGTATACAAATCATCTCTAACCAAACAGAAAGAAAGAAACCATTAGTACAGCTTTAAGATTTATTTTTTATTACGCACTGTGCACGAGAATCACTTTTCTAGGCTGGCACACTCGGGACAATGAAACATTGCACTTCTGCGGCATTGCTCCGATTATAAAGGCACCCTGAGCCAAACCAGCCCTGTACTAGTCACTAAGACAGGATACAGGTCTCAATGTTGGCCCCTACTATGTAACCAGTGACGTCAAAGTTGATTCTGATGAACTTGCCCTGCAAAGAAAAGGAAAACAAGCAAAACTGCAAAGTTACAATTTTTTTCCTCTTAAAACAATCCTCTTTTATGCATCTCTTGTAGTAATGTACTTTTCTTAGCCTGAAAACTAGAAAAAAACAATTAATACATTTAGGAAACTATTAAGGGGGGCATCTTCAATTTGTTTCTAATTAAGCTCTGCATGTTTCAGATGCCCATGTTTGATACCCCAAAACCTGAACAGAAGTAGCTGTAAGTGAGGCTGAACAAACACAGCACTTTACAGAACAAAGAATCCTCAATCAAGTTCCACTCTGTAAAAGAATAAACCATTTAATACAGACCACTAGAAAGCACCAAGCCGCCCTCCTCTACAAAGCATTCTGGAATTTAAACGGTTCCACAAAATTCCACTTCATAACAAAACTAGTTCCAGATGGGTAATATTTAATAGGTTCACATAATTATGTTCGTTACCATAGCAACTCGCGTGGGTGCTCCAAACCAATGCACCACAGTGTTGAGCCCACCTGAGCAGATCTACTGAATGACACTGGCACTTGCTTAAAGATTTAAAACAACCAGCCTGGTGACAGACCATCTGTACCGCTGCTTAGGGTTCAATCTAGTTTAGGCACTTAGTGCTTCGTCTATTGGGCAATCTCTCAATGCAAAAATGTATTTCAGTTTTATTATTGCTCTCCACACATCTGAGAGGAGCCAGTGCCCAAAGCCATAATATTCATTATTTTTATGGAATTTGGATACAACGCTGTCCAATGCCCAAATTGGGTAAGACAACATCCACTGTCAGCACTGGATGGATAACTCAGGGATGAAAATAAAACTTGCACTGCATAGCAGTTTGAGCCATTCCTGGTTTTACTGCAAGTTTAATAAGGCACACCTGAGCTTGCTACTTATACCCTGTGGCCAATCAAGCTTGTAGTAAAACCTGAAATGGATGAAACTGCTATGCAACAGGAGTCGTACTTCCATCCCTGTAAATGCCTGTTGCTACGAACAATTTTCTTCATCCAAAGACACATTATGACTTCCACTTACAGCCATTAAGACTGATGCTGGTTCAGGAGCATAACACATACACTGCTATCACAGGGTGTCCTAATACTTGTACTTATATTTATTGTACCTATATTTATAACAGGACACTTGTTTCATGGTTGTGTATATGCTAAGTGACCATGCTGTGATACAAACACAAAATGCACCTACAAAACGTGAAGAGTTGTCATTCTTTACAGTCTTGCCGTTTCCAAAGGACTCCAGAATGGGGTTGGCTTGCAGCAGCTGACGTTCTAATTCGCCCTGAAACATAGTCAAAGCTCATTAGTGCACAGCATGCATCTCAAAGGGATGCCCCACCAGTATTCTAACACAACACAGACAACAGACGGGTACAATGACCAGTAAGCCCACAGACCTTACCTCTTTAACCAGATTCAGATTCACCTTCGACACACAACTTCATTCAAGAACAGTGTGTGGAGCCCATGGTTGAAATGTGAAGGAAGTCTTTTTTTTTTTTTTTTTTTTTTTGGTTTGCCACACCTTGACAGTTGTTGGAAGTACATGCACTAAGGTTAGTGTTACAAACTACAGAAGCAACGGCGAAGCATGCATCCTAAGCTGCTCTATCTTTTAACCATTCTCCCAGTTAAGATTAAACGAGAACACACAGGATTTGGAAACTTATTTTACAACAGTCCCCACTCCCCCCAAAACATGTCTATATCCTAAAAGACTGTACATGCTAAACAGGTTGTTTCTGCTAGAAAATGAACCACAGAGGATCAATGGTAAATGAATCCTGGTTTAATCAGTAGGGTTGGGAGAACTGGGAGCACAGAATCTGCTTTTACCAAATTAACATTCAGTATGATTTCCAGAAATTGCTTTCAGGAAATGTCAAAAGTTGGCCAAGCTTGACAGCTGCATTTCTTCGAATGGATCTGTCCCTGCTGTTTGCATGAAGCATGCTCTAGGATTTCAGAGTCTGCGTTCCGCCTGCCATAAGTGTTGCACCAGGACATCTAGATCTTGAACCAAACCAGGTGACCTTCTGTGGCAATGCAGGAACACCACAATGACAGGTTTCTGTATAGTCTCTAACCGATTTCTTCAAAATGCTGTCAGCCTGCATTCCTGACTACAGAGGAAAGCGGGTAACTGCTGTAGTTAAATTGATTGTGAATTGCCAGTGTCAGGTATGATCAGTGTGAACCTGCTCACTCCAGAGACTGCACACACTTAGCAGCAAGGAGGCTGGTTCAAATCAGCCGTCTTTCTATTCTCCAGCCATTTCGACATTTGTGTTCACGTCGCAACTAAAAATATCTGGCATCTGTAATCTTGCAGGCATCTTATTAACATTTTTTATTTGGCAGCAACATCACACCCTGCATTTTTTCTGAACAAGCTCATGGCAAACTAAATTAGGTGCAGAAGTGCTTGTTAACCTCTTTGTGCATGTTAGCAAGTCTCTAACATATCCTGGTCCAGTACTTTAAACATGAATGCTAAGAACGTTCATGCAAACAGATCAAGGTTTACCTACAGTAGTGCCGGGAAGCACATTGTTTTGTGCATGTTCAAATATTCTTTCAACATTTAAACAAATATTTGAGTATACTTTTTTATTGAATTATCTGAAAAACTAAAAGTATAATTTGTATATTGCAGTAAAAAAAAATCTCTCTTCTAATCTTTATATGGGGACATACAGAAGACGCAAATGCATGACGACCTCATCTGAGGTAGTTATCGTTTCCCCATATAAAGCAATCTAACAAAAAAATGAAAAAATGTTCAATGAAAAATATATTATGGGTCCAAAACCTTTCAAGCTATTTTCAATATTGCTTGCATGAAAGGGTTAACCAAGCTGTAAATCTCACTGATGTTTCTATTGTCTTTGGAAAAAGCGGCTTGTGTTAAAAAGGGTGAAACCATGCAGAGAATCTGAGCCGGTCAAGGCGTTAGTACATGCACAAGAGAAGCTGGTATGCTGTTTTAATTGAGATGTGCACAGACGTACACACAGACACACACAAAGGAAATGGCATCCTTTATCAGCTACCGACTAAAGCTCACAACACTGAGGACACAAGGGAGGGACTACATGCTACTCACATACAACAGGGATCCACTCTGTAGTCAAACAAATGTTATGGAAAAAAAAAAAAGTGTTAATAGTCATGAACCAACTAAATAAAACACTACTATACATTTTCCAGATTAGAAAAAAAGGCAACAAATGCAAAATAAAAAACAAAACTATGTTAAGCTCTGGCCAGTGTGCAGTTTAACATTTAGATTTATGCACAAGCTGGGTCATTTTGCTTTAAATAGCCACCAGTTTCAATCTCGTACTGTGCACTAAATGAACTGCAGTCAGACCTCTATTAAATTACAATTATCAGCAGGCATGTCTGCACATAATAAAAAAAAGAAAGGAAAAAAAGTATTTTACTCTCTCTCTCTCAACAAAACAGCAGACTCCTGTAAAAAAGTCTGGCAAATGTAAAAAAAAACCTCCACCTGCACTTGCAACAATCTCAGACAGGACCCAGAAGCGTTGTGTGACATTTAGAAACGCTACTTTCTTTACTCCTTGTGCCAACGTTTTTTTTGTATTCTTCAGCAAACTGCACTGGCATAAGATGTGTGCAATACAAAAAATAACGTGAACAAGAAGCGTTGGTAACACAACCTCGCGGAAACTCTGCTAATCCGATAAAAAGGGCAGGTTGAGTAGTTATTCTGTGTGGGTGATATAAGGAAATGGGTTGCTCAGTGATTTGACATTATTTCATCTAGACCTGGGTTGTACTGCGTCACAGGGAGATCGAGTATCTTTCCTTCAGGGTCAGACAGTGACTCGGAACGTCAAATCAAACTCAAAGGAACTGACCTCACTGCACCACTAGACTGTACTGCCCTTCCTTAAAATTGGTGACCCTTTAATGTCAAAATGACCCATATTACTACTGCAAGCTACACAGTTTCATGGTTTGCTTTAATGCATGTTCTTTAAAAGTTAAACGCTTAGCAGGCATCTTGTACTTAAAAGGCAGATACAGGAAATTAAAGTGCTGGCTTTGACATAATTTGTGAGCCATGGCTTCGATGAACAACAGGAAAGACACAAGAAAGCGAAACTGTATCTATCTTTACGATAGATGGATCTGGTCTTTAAATGTTTTGGATCAGGATAAAAGGGTATTAGAATGAACAAGCTGTACAGATCCTGTACAGTACAGGGTCCACAAAGACAGTCTTGTCAATATAAAACTTTATTAACATGATCAAAAAGCACAGGTTAAAGCTTTAAGAATACGGACCACTGTTTTAATAAACAGCAGCATTGGATGAAGAGGAGTTTATGAACAAAGTTTTCCATTCAAATGTAAGGGGGTCTAAAAGGGCTACTGAAGTTGCACATTTAGCTGTAATATTAGATCATGATAAACACTCAGCTTGTGCCATATTTAAAAGTTGAGTGGCTTTACTAGCTAGCTCCCCAGCTGCTTTTAGTTACTTTCCACTTCTAACGGCTACAGAGATCACTGTCCATGCAAAACATGACAAAATAACATTAACTCACACAATTCAAATACGCTTGCCAAGTTTAATAAAGAGAATCTTTAAAAGCAGTTTTAAAAATAAAAGGATAACTATATAAAACTTGAAATAATTGAACTGCTCCTACGTGCAGCAAAGTCTATTAGAAAAATCATTCCCTTCAACGATTACATGAGAGGAGAATAGCAATTTAACCACCTCTTAAAACGAACAAAACCAAAGAGAGACAGGAGTTAGAAGAAACAAATACACAATATCAAACTTTTGAAAAGCGGTAAGACTTGCCTGTAGTTTCACTGGTTTAGGAGATTCGAGCTGTTTGTTGCAAATAAACAAATGCAAGTGTTAGAAGTTTGTGTTGCTGCACACTGCAAGCCATTCACCCCTCACCTCCTCCTGTGTGCATCACTCTTTCAAAAACAAGCATCGCACTTCATGGAATTGCAGCAGTATGCCGAGGAAGGTGAAATTAAACTGTACACAGAGTTGCTTACAATAAAGTAACTTAGCAAATGTCTAGCATAAAAACAACAACTTCTGTAAGACCTATTTGATTATGTTACTGTATCTGCTGTGCATGTTAAAATATGCTACATTATGCATGTTGATTTCAAGGATTAATTAAAGCCAGTACAAGTCTAATGTTGATGCAGCTTATTTTCAACTTCGTGGGGAAGCCAATTCCATGAAACACTGCAAAAACTATTTTCTGCCCTTCAATAGCAGGGCTTTGAATTGCAAGGAGTCACAGTGTTCTTGTGGTCACTTCAAACCATTCAGTTACTTACGGTCCACTTAGCTTGTTAAGCTAATTAATTTGTTGAAGTGAAGACCGCTTATTAGAAAGCAATTACAGTTTCTACACATTAGTTAAAAAAAAAAAAAAAAAAAAAAAAAAAAAAAAAAAAAAAAAGTATTATTTGTGAAGGGTAATCCAGAGCAGGTGTGAAAACCCTGGGGACACTCACAGGAATGTTGTGGTCTTTTCTTCCTTTGTGGGAGGAGGCAACGTGAGCCAGGTACTGAATGACTTTTTTGGTGTTCTCTGTCTTTCCGGCACCAGATTCCCCTCTGCGTGACGAAAAAGAAACTGATACACCATGATGCAATCCACCTGCCGTGCAATCGTTATCCCTGCAGAGCAATGCTGTTTAACCCTTTCAGTCCTGGATTAATTTTTGTCGAGACGAAGGAGGAACTCCTTTATTGAGTAAACATGAGAACAGGTTCAGGTTCCAGCGTGATTCCCGACGGCATGTGTTCCCATACGGTGCTAAGATAAGACGGGACCTTGAGGTCCTGCCAGGACTGAAAGGGCTAAGCAGAGAATGGTGCGTTGCAGAGTCACATAAACACTGTTTTATAGTGTATATATTCTTGCATTAGCAGAGTTTCATGCTAGATTTGTAAACAAGCAAATGGATTTAACACTGCGTTAAAAAAAAAACTTGAGGAGGAGTTAAAAAGGTGCAGTGGTACAAATTTCCACCAGCACCTGTTAGGTATAATACAAACCACATTAAAATCTAAAACTAATACCCAACAATGTACTGTGCTGTAAGAGGTGGCGGTCCTGAGGGAGTGGCCCTCGGGAGATGCCTCCGTCCCTCTGCCGTTTCTTGCCAGGTGTTACATTCCTCAGTCTGCAGATTGAATCATTCACAATTCCTGCCTGCATTTTTTTGTGCTGTGGTCAGACAGACGACTTACTTTTTTTTTTTTTTTTAAATATGGCTATTAGATATTTAAACAATCTAAACTAGGGGTGGCCAAAGTTGGCCCTTCCAGTCCTGGTCTTTGTTCCAACACTGCTCTAAATAGTTTAACTGACCAATTAAACCCCCAACCAGACCCTGCAGTAGTTAATTACCTAATTGTATCTGTTAAACCTGCAGTGGAATTGCACTCCAGGAACGTGATTGGACAGCCCTGATCTAAACTATGCACCCCCCCCCCCCCACCCCTGCCCGGGTTATTTATTCACGCACTTATCATTATTATATACAATAAAAACACAGGAAAGCTCAGCAAATATACCAACGTGAACCCGGGCTGTGTATCCTGAACTGAACAGCTGTGACATGCTACACTTCATTAGATCACGCTGGTGAAGATGCTGATCCCATAGATATAGACGCATCACACTCGGTGAACACCCTGTACAGTCACACATCCTTCCTTTCTTCCAGCAAACACATATACTGAAGCAGCTACAGCTTTTCCCAACATCGCCGCATTGTAAATGTTCCTATTGTTGCTCTGTTCTGTTTTCAGGTGCACCTCCAGCACCGAGACCTCCCTGCTCCTGAAGCAGACGCCCTGCTGAATCCGGAAGGTTATGATGTGCGTGTTCAGTAATGCACTAGCATTACCCAGGCTTTACAGATGCAATTCATTACAGTCATCTTAATACAAAGCACTGTCAAACAGGCTTAAAAATCCCAATTCCAGGTTGATTTTTCTTTTCGACTTAATTCTGTCTGCAAAGCTGGGGGAAAGCCAAAGGCCAGCAGACAAAAATATGTGATATGCAGTTCGTTCTTGTTTAAAAAAAAAAAAAAAAAAAAAAAAAAAGCGCCATGCTTTCAGTCAGCCTTTTAAGCCAATCTGGACCAAAATACATTTTAAAGAGTGGCACGAGAAAAATGTTCGAGAACAAATCTAATTAATAAAATAAAAACATAAATAAATGAATACCATAAACACTTAAAGTGTCAAACTCTCTGCAGCTTGTGAGAAAGTATATATAATTTGTTGAGTTTTCTAAATATTTCCTGGAAACATTTTGGATTGAACTCCATTTAAGTAATATAATTTGGCTGTGAAACGGGTTGGTGTGCTCCTAATTTTATCCTACAACTCTTTCGTTCTCGCTTCCCGGCACCAGTCTGCCGTGTGACTCTTAGGACCCAACTGCAACATTTACTCAGCGAGCGAGTTCTCAAAGGGAATACACTGTCAGTCTATACGGACCTCAGAAACAGTGCATGGCAAGGTATCCAGGGCTAAGCGTTCCTGCTGACAAATACAGAAAAAAGTGCTACAGGAGGCTCAGCCAACACAAACCCAATGTGAGCTTGAGAGTCCCCTGGTATAATACTCTGACTGGCCAGAAACAATAATAACCCGCAAATCACTCCAATGTAAGCAAATGTATATGGCTGCATGATATGCTTGATATACTAACCATTTACTGTGGCATCCATCGTTAACCATGGGTTGGTTACCAATCTTGGACGATATTTTTATTTCATTACCATGCTTGCTATGAATTATTTACTGTACTTTGCATTGCTTTTACCATTGGATAAGAGAAACAGTAAATATATATTACCAGTAATGTTCAGTACAGGATCATTACTTACGTGCAAAGAATTGATTGGTCCTCGCGATCTGCAAAACAAACCAAAAAAAACCACCTGTAAGCCTTTATTAAAAAGTCTGTGTGCGCAGAACTGTATAAAAGTGCACACAATGCCGGTAACCATTTTGGGATTTGATTTATTTTAATGTTACACTGCAGTACTATAATTATCATTTAAGAGAACGTGTTACAATTGCAGCACAAGATAATAATTTACAAATCAAGCAAGTGATTAAAAAAAAACAAAAAAAAAAAAACAGCTTCTTGAGCCTGCTAAATAAAGAATGCAAAATGACTCATGCACTAACACTGTTCCTTTAAAAACAAAAATATGATCAGTCAAAGCAATACACAAAGAAATACAATATGGATATTTGAATTATGCAATCCATTTTAAAACAAGCCGACGCCAAACACCTTGATATTGAAATCCTGCTGAAAGTATTCAGTACAGACCACAGGAAATGAAAGGACAGTTAGATAAAGTAAGACTGATGGCTGCCTCCTGGTCGTGAGAGATATGTACTTCCACATCAGGGCACTTCAAATAAACGATCAAATCTACTGACTTGCAAAGCAATGCGTTTGAGTCAAGGCTGCAGATTACATTAACACACTACGGTGCTACTACCCTCACTGCGGCTATAAACGAATACTCTGTACCGCAGTTTCTGTTATTTATTAGTATAAAAGAAAATGTAAATTTAGGGTTTACACATTTACAAATGTAAAAACGTGATAAACTAAGTCACTCATTCCTTAATGATTCTGCCAAATTCACAAAGCAGCACAAACCAAGGGGCTATGATAAAATAACATTTCATAAAATGTGTAATAAACTTTGCATAGTTAACACAGCGCGTTTAGTGAGCAATACAGAATCCTGAATGAATTTCGGGGTTGATATCTCAGAGTTTAGTCGACATCTAAAAGTTTAGCCGGGTTTAAACTTGACACCCCTAGAGATTCCCAAAACCCAAATCTAAATCTAGACACAAAAGACCTGTCTAGACAGGGAGTGACTGACGCTACATCTGAAGCTGTAGGCTTCAGCTCCGTCTGCACCTCCCTCCAAACCTCAGCTGCCATATCGCTGGTATAGAAAACCCCAAACTTTAAATACAGTCCACTGGCGCTCCAGTCAAACAAACAAAGCCAAACAGAGTAATACTCCAGAAGCGACACGCCCATATATCAGGGTATTGCATTACGAAAGGATTACTGCTGACTGCAAGCACTGAGATCCTGTCATGAAGCTTGCAACCAGGGCACCACACTGCCAATGCTCACTCAGATGGGGCTGCTTCAGGTCAGTGGTGCAGTTTCTCAAAATGGTTTCTGCCTTTTTGAGAGAGACAAATGCAATGTGACATGACATGATGCAGCTAGACTATTGCTTAAATATGGAGCAGTTCTAAAAAAAAAAAAAACAGTCTACTAATTAAACTCACAGTAAAAACCAGGAATTCCTCAAACTGATATGCAATGGGAGGTTTATTCACATCCCTTTATTAATCGCACTTCACATGTGGAGGTAAACCGTGGAATGTTCAGTGCACGGTTACGCAAGTGGCAATAAAACTAAACTATATAATAGCACCATTCACTGAAAAGGTCACCCAGTAATTTGTCTCATGGTTCTTGTCAATCTTTCTACAACACATCATTCCTAACCAGCAGCAATTATTAATGGCTCAGACATCAGGGAGCAATTTCACCAGGGAGAAAGAAATACGACCTTTTTCTGGATCAGGCTACGCGCTAGATTGATAGTACCATACTGCTGGCTGACGTTCTCCCAGCACTTACTGGGCAGGGTTAACCCTAACATAAATGGTACATAAGGACTTTATTTCATGTTTCCATATGTTGGTGCAACTGTTTATGTAAGGTGTGTGTAATGTTTAATTATTATTATTATTTTTTTTTACATTTTGACAACTTTTTTAAACTTTTAAATTGCATGCGCTGCCTCAAGATGGCTTCACATGTACCCGCATGGACATCTCAGAACTACATTCCCATCATGTTCTTGATCACTGGTAAATCCATCTCAAATGTAAAAAAAAAAAAATTAACAACACACACACACACCTTATAAACAGTTGTAGCAACACATGGGAACATGTGACACAATAAAATAAAAAGGTTCTTATGTACCCTTTAAACTTGCTAAATGGACTGGTAAAAAAAAAAAAAAAAAGGAAGCTTTTCTAAACATTGACCCTCAAAACACGTCACTCCTCATCTTGTGTCAAGCTGACTGCCCCTTTCTCTTTGTGTTTTCAGTTTCTCTACACTCTCCCGGCTTACATCACTCTGCCACTGCGGCCATGGCTGGCTGGGTGGACGCTTATCCACATTCCCTCGTCACATTTCCTGCCACCTTGCGCAGCGTTTCTCTGGGACAGAGGCAGCCAAATGTAAATCCCTTATTTTAACTTCTAATGTCATTACATCATCCCTAACACTACAATCAGACGGCAGCTTTATACAATGTGCCTATGATGTCACAATGCTTTTACAGAATCTGTGAAAAACTAGATCAAAAGTCAATTTCACAGAACTTGAACCTACAGTGAATTCATTCTTAGTCGCTCCAGTTTTTTTTTTTTTTTAAGCTTTATTTTTATTCAAATAAAAACTGAAATTTTAGACCGCCTAAACAGTACATTACAGACTCATCTACACCACCATCTCAGTGTGCATGTCTTTCCCAACACTGAAAGATCTTATGAACTATTGTACTCATTTTACTGTGGCCTGGACAAACATCCCAGGGAGCTAAACACTGCTGGGTTTATTCGAGAAAACACTGGCTTGTCACATGTTGTCACGCTTCTAGGCTTGACTGGTTTTTAACATGTGTGGCTAGACGAATAAATGCTTTCTCGAAAATATGCAGCACCTTTAACCTTGAATATCTCAGCGTTCACACTTCCAGTGGGAGCTACATTTTCAAGGCAAGAATACATTTTTTTTTTACTCTGCAGTAAAACATATGTCTGTAATTACGAGCGGAGTAACGAGTTATTAGACCATGAGATTTCTTTATATTGCACTGGTCTTTTAATAAGTATGATAAATGTTTGTTATCACATGTTCCATCATGGACGTAAAACTGAAACAGCCCGAGCTGCAGCAAATTAGTCCCAAAACCCTCTAGTTTTAACTTTCCATGCAAATAATCTAGGAAGTTGCAAAAGAAAAAAATGCTTGTTGCAAAAGAAAAAAATGCTTATTGCTAAAATAACTTTTTACATTACTGCAGACAAGCTACAGAGTTCCTGTTTACATGGCTTTTATACAAGCCTTTATACAAGGCTGTCACATGATTTAAAAAGGTCTTATTAAGTTCAAGTGCTGGGTCATGGGAAATATTTTCCTTGCTGTCGGTATCACCTTGGGACGACATTAACTTCAGTTCTACAGCATGCCTGGCACAAGCGTCTGAGACTAGACTTACATTTGCAGTCCCTAGAAAGCTGTCCTCTGATCTACAGCTAGACCGACTGTATTGTCTGTCTGTCTGTCTGAGGTGCCGATATTATCAAGAGTAGAGCCGCGATCCTCAGGTTCACCAGTTGCACTCTATTTCCAAAAGAAACAGGAACTGTAATCTTGACACCTTCAATTTAAGCAGTGTTGCCCATTCCAGGTTTTGATACAAGACCCCAATGTATAGGTAACAAGCTCAGAGATTTTAAACTCATAGTAAAACCAGGCCTGGATCAAAGTGCTCTGCAATGGGAGTCTTACTTCTGTCCCAGGCACACATTACTGAACGTCTCCTGTACCAAGACAGAAGCCCTGTATGTAAATAGTTTAAGTGTGTTTTAAATAAAGATGTATTATTTGGAATGTGGCTGGATCTTGATTGAATAACTGATCATCAATCAAGTCCCAGCCACATGGTATGAAAGGGGAGCTAAATCCTTTGTTTGTTGGAGGTACTGCAGTATAACAGAAAGGCTGTGCTTAGCAGCTATTGCACTGAGATAGCGGTTCTTGGGTGCAGGTTTATTTCTGTATGTATTGTTGTTTTATTTTTGTTTAACAAAAGCGTGTTCCGATGCTTAAACTGCAGCAATCCCTTTTCTGAATCTCCTTCCTTGTGGTAACAAGTCTTGGGGACTGCGCTCTCCTTTCACGTCTCCTTTTAAAACTACACCAGCCATTTTAATAGGATCACTTGATCGCTTTCACAGCCTGGGATTTTGTTCTGCAGCTTAACAATGCAAACGACATTTTTAATGTCACAGGAGGGGTTTAGTCTTTTCCTTTTCACATTCATTTAGAAGGGAGGAAAACAAAATGGAAAACTGCTGGCAAGGCTCCATCACGCTGGAGCCAGGCTTGTCAAATACTGTGCATTGTGAAAGTCAAGCTGGGTTTTATTATCTCGAAAAGTAATTAGGTAATTACAGATGCAAGACAATTTTAAGTGTTTTTGTTGGCGCAGGTGTTTGTTCCCTGTCCAACATTTCCCAGGCCTTCCCATCCTTCAGATTCTTCAACCCATGATGCACTGCCTCAAGGGTCCAGAGAAGCAAACGTTTCTCACGACCCTTCGGTACATCGATGAAGGCTCTGGTCGAAATATTTCTAAAACTTCAGTTATGGATGAATTGCCAATCATTTTTAAATCTGTGCGCTGGAGGCAGTGTGGACGATTTTTCTGCACAGCATTAGCCTAAATGAACCTGGGCTCAAAACTCAGCTCAGCTACTTCCTGTGCTCTATCACTATAAAACTTTTTCCTTCACTTCTCCAGTCACAGACTGCTCGTACCCAGTTGGGGTACAACATCCTTAAAAATCTGCTCAAAACATAGGGCACTGCACCTTTAAATGTATCTGTAAACTGGATTGTGTGAAACTAACAGGGTGGAACAATCTTCTATAAAATAACATTGGAACAGAGTGGTAAAAGTTAATAACATTCTGGCATGCTGGTGACGTTTTTAACAACTACATGTAAAGTTTCTTGAAAAATTTATCTGGGAACGCACTCTACATACCCAGACAGAATCATACTGTATCGCTCACTCAACACGACAGCTGCAAAGCAAGTTTTTATTTTTTTTATTTTTATTTTTTTTAACGGAACTGTACAGCGATAAGGGGAGTAAAAGACACACAAGGTAACTTTGAGAGAGACCATTCTTTTGGTAGTCTGGTGTGGGTGGCTCTTCAGATGGTGTACCAATGACCTGAGTGGGGACTGAAGCTGGCATTCTGTGTATGCTCAGAGGATAGCAACTGCTATCAATATAGCATATTGAACTACAGCCAAATTCTTCACAAAATCTATGAGCTGTGAACGCACTGATATTATAGCTGCGATTACACTGCCTTTTTTTTTACACTGGTTAACTAGGTCATCCCTGGCTGCACATACTGTAGCCTCTCTGTTTTTCATCTAGCTATCAACAGTTTTGAAGCAATGCAGCTTCATCCAAAAACACATGAAAAAAATTTGCAAACACGAACAAAATGTTCCGAATCCTATTCAAACTGCACTGTAAAAGTTTAACAACTTCTTTTTTTTTTTTTGGGGGGGGGTTGGGAGGGGGCGGAGACTGATGTTAGCATTCCCAAAAAAACATATCTATAAAAATATAATAAAATGAATTCAAATGTTGCCCCTTGATAGACCATTCTTTCTCTTTCACTGCGCACACATGGTTTCTGTTAAAATATTTTTAGTTTATGAGCTCCAAGAATCTCGAATACAAATCAAGTTGACCAAAACATGCAGACAAGCCTCAGAAGCAATTAACTAAAAACAGCAGAAAAGCTGGAGACCTGTGGCTAGTCACTAAATAAATGGATCACAGCACATCCTTACTAGTACTGGATAACCCCAAATAAGGAGTTTTGCGGTTCTTGTGTTAGACTGAAGAACCAGAGGAATACGGTTAGATGCATTCTGTCTCTCAACAGTGAGCGAGTGTGAGGTTTGTGTAACCTGGAAGTCCACCTGCCTCTCCTCTGAAAATGCACTGATGTGAGAAACAGAGATTCCCCCCAAAAAATATTTACATTTATCAGGGCCAGTGCAGTAGCTCCTAATGTCATTAAAAAAAAAAAAAAACATTTATTCACAAAATGGTTTCCTCATGTGTCACTGAAGGAATCTGCATTGACAATCAAGCAGTTTTATTAACAACAGGTTTTATTCATTAAGCTTTGCGATTATAGGCCTCCATAAATGCTCTTTTCTTTTTGCACATGTTGACCCCGTTCGCATACATATTTGTCATGCGTGACTGTGCACAGCCCTCAAGTTCAATCAAACCCTGATATCTGCTGGCATCTGTCAGTTTTTCCTCAATTACATGACACTGTGTGTGTGTATGTTTTGTAAAAGGATTAGTTAACAGAGCTGTGTTCATGTTAATTAAGATGCGCTCCCAACACACCTACAGTAATAATCTGTTCTTCATGCTGCTTTCTTCCATTTCTCTCTCTCTCTCTCTGAGTGGTTGGCACCAATTTCCAAGATGCTTGCAAAACTATGCTTCAGCATTATAATTATCATAGTTTTATTCCTGGGTTTGTGGTGGGCCTGGATATTACAGCAAGGAATGGTTAACGAAGCAAAACAAACAAAAAACAAAAAACCTGGAGATTGTAAAAAAAAATTTAAAAAAATAACCAGATAAAATTTCTAGCTAAACTGTTTTTGGATTTGTCCACAGTCCAAATACCTTCCACTGGTTTTAATTAAATGTAATCCTTCTCTGAAATGTGGACACTGGTGCAGGCATCTAGCGTGTTGTCAGGATTGTAAATAATATTTTCTAGTTAAAAACCTACATATATGGTACAACTATTGCCAAAAGTTTTGCATTACTCTATAGAATTGACAAATGTTGCTTTGTAAACCTGGTGAATAATGTTAGGTTAACATATTGAATTACATACCGTTCTGTAGTTTTCCATATACTTAACGAAAATCTGACAATTGAAAAATGTGACATTTTTCGAAATCGAACATGAAATGCTGTACTACTATTATGGCTTCTGGTATACTTTTGCAGTTTATTTCATTACATGATGTTAAATAAAAGATCAACATTATGTTCATATAGCTTTTTTTTTTTTTTTTTTTATGTCTCAATCCTAAAATTCTTGGTGATGCAAAACGTTTGGCCATAGCTGTAGCTTTCAATCGTCCAACTGCCTTTTGCTGTTCCTCGTCTCTGCAGATTATTTTAATGTGACGTCATTTGCTACGGCCCATTATAGAGGCTGGTTGTCTAGCTCAGTGGTTCCCAACCTCTTCCCTTAAAGATGCATATTCCAAGCAGGTACTGAATTAGTCAGGCCTCACTGAACTGGCTATGGGTCAGTTAGCACATTTGGAACTTGACTGGAGTCCTGAACTGGAATGGCTCTCGAGGGACAGTTTGGCTCCTTTATCTTTCAGCCACAACAGAAAGATTAGCATGCTCCCTTGTTATTTCAACAGTCAATCATTCATTCACGGTTAGGCCACGTTGATTGCCAGTTGTCCATATTCTTTATTTCGCTATTTCTTTATGCGTAAGACAGATGGAAAATAAAGTATGATCATTGTGAACTCTTTAAATCAGTTTCACTTCTTAGTTTAATTTCAATAAGCATAGCTTTCAGGAAACGTGTACTCGTGCTACTGGCACTACTGGCAATCCTTTCAGGTCTACTGTGCAGTACTTGCAAAGCGGTTTCAGCTTTCCCCGACGGAATCCTCCCGCTCTGCTCAACCGCTTGCTGAAACAAAATCTGGCTGCTGTGTTTCCAGGTCACCAGCACTAGTGGGAGCAGGGCAGAGGAACTCTATAGAAACTGAAGAGAATGAACTGCACCTGGTTCTTTCCCCAGTCTTAAAAGCTGAGAACCCCCCCCCATAGTATGGTACAGTAGGTGGTCTGTTTGATCTGCTTTCTGCAGTTCTTTTTAGAATGCAACTAACAATATTACAGTCTGAAACAAAATGAAAATGAAGGCCCATTTAAACTGTGTTATACATTTTGAAATGAAACAGTAGACTTCACCAAACCCTCATTTTAAAATTAAGAAGTCAAAAAAACATGTGTTTCTAATGAGAACTGTGCTGGAAAAACTGCAAGTCTGACATGTGGGTGGGGTTTTTAAACAACTCAAAAACATAAAAAAAAAAAAAAATAATGTTTAGACATTTTTTCAACAATATTTTCAAAAATATCTTTTTCAACACTGACTTTCCCCCATGTGTGTGTGTGTCATATATATATATATATATAGACACACACACACACACACACACACACACACACACACACACACACACTTGCATTCCTATATTTGTGGGGACTTCTCATTGACTCGCATTATATTTATTTACTATTTCTAACTCCAGTCAGACAAAACTCCACACAGGGCGAAAGTCGACAACAAATTAATTATTTTGGCACTTTCTCTTTTTTCTTTTGAAGGCATAGTTAGTACTTATGGTGTTTTGTAAAGTGGGTCATCCCCACAACATCGTATTTTTTTTTTTTTCCCCAGGAGTTACTATCTTTATGAGGACATTTTCTCAAATTCTGTCCACACATTGATAGTAATACCTGCCCACACACACAGTAGCACTAACAGAAATAAATGCAAAACGTTTTTTTTTCCTACTTAAAATCAATCAGCAGTAGCAGTACACACACACACGTTTTTTGCCACGAGCTCCACTGTGTTAAATGTGACGAGATCCCTTTCTATTCACTCTAACACTGAACAATCCTCATTCCCATCATGCATTGCTGTTAGCCACACTGTCCAAATCTCTGTCTGAAATGCACAGTGGGGGATTTTACGACTGCTATCATTTATCCCCCAGACAGATTCAAGCAGTAACCTTTTGAATTCCTCAGATTCCAGACCATGACCACGGTCTATTTCCCCCCCCCTGTCTGTTTTGAAAGCTGTGGAGCATTTTTTCCCTGTTGAATATTTCACACAAACTCATGGAGTTGACCATGTATGGGATTGTCAGCTCTGTTTCTGGCAATTTTCTCACCTCTTTCCAAATTTGACATTTAAAAGACAGGAAGGAAGAATGATAGCAATAATGAAATAAGGGGCTTTGCTGCACGCTGGATGAATACTAGACTCTAATGAGAGTGTATTTTAGGAAATATTTCTTATAAAACCATATGGAAAGCTAGACTGATTACAGTCTTAATAGGCAGGTTTTTTGTTTTTTTCTTGACAAAACAGAGGTGTAGCATCTGTTCTTGTCACCCAAAGACAAAAAAATATGTATTATAATATTATCCCTAATTCTCTTCAAAGCCCCCTCCCGAATTTGAACCAAACCCCTTTTTTTGTCCCCAGTGGAATTAACAAGAGCGTATCTGGAAAACAACCAAAATCTCACCCATGATCCCAGCATCCGTGTTAAAATCTCTCCCTTTAAAACAAAAGCTTTCTCCTCTACCCATTCCTAAAAAAACATGCCCTTCCTCCCAGTGACACAAAGCAGGACTGGGATATCCATCAAGCAGCTCATTAACACATTAAAGAGACAGGATTGTTTATCAAGGTACTAAATTATTACAACACTTAGAAGAATACTGGTACACAATGTGCTACAGCGAGTGCCAGAGACCACTAGGTTCCTAACTGTTTATATCCCGTTCCATCTCAATTACATCTCGGAGCAGTCTGGGACTTTTCATCTCCATTGCTTAGCAGAGCTATACCTACTCCTTGAAATTACGCACTTGCTAAATTGGGACTCCTAATCCAGGTCAAATGGCACCCAAAAGGAAACGGTAGAGTAAATGTTAGATTACAGTCAGAGAGCCCTGTTCCTGTCAACGTCAGCCACAATAACTCAACGCCTTTTATCAGAGTTTGTACAACCAAGCGTTGGCTGCTCTGGTCCTGCAGATATTCACGGCATATTAATAGAACTGAACCCGGACCTGTGGCCCCCGTTCACTAGCGTTTAGCATTGCAATGACAAACTGCACAGGGTCAATGAGGCGTCACTCTGCAGTAATGCAATTCACAGTAACCTCTGCTTGAGTGCAAAGCATTTGCTAAGATGTGCGTGGCAGTCTTTTGATAGTTTGGGCAGTTTGTTTCACAGCAAAAGTGGGTTATTTATCATTATAGTGCAGCTGATTTTAAAATGACGCAGATTTCAGAGGCAATGCAAGGATCGCTCTTCCGATAGCTCCTGAGAACAGACATGACAACTGATTTGAAGCAAGGCTACTATTGTAGATCACGCAGTTTTTAGATGTATGTATTTTTGCAGGGTACATTTTAAACACAGGAATCAGACACAACGGTACATTAATAATCTGCTTTCTTCACGACTGACAAACTTTGCAACTTTTTGATCCAGAAAACGGAATTTGACAGTATTTATCACATGTACATGTCCTGAATACCATGACGCAATAGGGTGTATATATGGTGGTTTTATTTCCACAGAGCACCGTGAATTTGGCGTGTTTTATATAATTTTATATTTACTGTAGCTCATATAGTTCACACAGATAATTGCCATTTTGTGATGCTGCGATACACTATAGTTCACAATCTACAAATCACTTGGCAGTTTTCCCTCCTGTATTTTATCAACACCACTTTTTCAAAACAGCTTGGAGGTTTAATGAAACATCAAAGTCTCTAGCAGTTTGGTGGCTGGCAGGGTTAGTCTTCTTTTAAGTAGCAAGCGAGCGGGTAGTCAAATAAATTAGCCCAGATGAAAGAAAATAAGTTTATATCCGAAACTTGGGCTCAGCTGAGCCTCTCAGGGTTATTACCAGTTCCATTCAAAGTGCTCACTGTAAAGGAATGTGCTGCGGACGAAATATCTTTCAGCATGTGTGAACCCAGATGACTCAGATCAGAACACAATCAAAGAGCCATTCCCCCAACCACTGGAGGTATTCTTCTATTGTACAAGTTGACCTTTCATTACTAATAATTAATCATTGGCTGAGTGCTTGACTGACTGGCAGGAAACATCAAATACAGACAGTTATCGTAAGAGTCGGGAGCCTGTCTGTACATTAGGCAAGCTACAATAAATCTCTCTCAACCTCCAATACAGAATCATTTGCTAAAGCCAAGCCAATTGAGTTACTGTAGGTAGTGTATTGGTGCTCGTCTGTCTACATTCAAGTTTAAAGCACTGAGCGGAAATGTAATTGAGCGCAGAGATAAAGGGCTGCAGAGCAGTTTAGTGCTTAATGAAAGAAAATGTGTGTTTTCTTGGTGGTGGTTTTGTTCCACGCCCCCCTGGGCTTAATTACAACCCATTCATTCAATTATGCATCAAAACCTGAATGCGGCAGCCTTCGAGTTCAGCCAATCGCTGTCATCTGCAAGTGACCCAGGGCTCTACTCACAAACATTTAAAGACTGCTTTAAGGAATGTTTTGTTAAGGACTGTTTTTTTTTTTTATTATTTTATTTCTAAGCTTGCAGTTCACTAAACTTTTTTTAATGGTTAAGAGAGGATTAGAAGTCTATTCTCATTTTCAAAAAACCCAGTCTAAAATGAAGAGAATGTTGATAAACACTCTTTAAACAACCCTTGAAGTTTAGTGTATAGGGCCTACAGAGATTGATAAGGCAAACAAGGTGGACATAATTCACAAGTAATGCTTCATTCTCATAAAGAATAAATCAAGCTTTGTTTTATTCATAACAGAGTTTATACAAAAAAAAAAAACTCATTCTTTTCTAACTCATGATTGAAAGGTTTGTGAATTGGGTTCTTTGTGTGAAACAGACAGCACATATGACACATTTTATAACTAGCTGGTAAGAGTTGTCTTGGTATAACACGTGATCTGTGTCACAGCGATGTGTTCACAGTCTTACACAAACTAATCAATGAGTAAAACAACACAGACGTCAAAATGCTGTTAGCTGCAAATACATACCACGAAAATGAAATGTTGCATGAAAATGCACCAAATGCCACTGTGCAAGATAAGTTCAGGGCCCTGCTTTAACAGAAATTATTTTTAAGGGACACGTGACAGTCTCTTCAATTCTAATTGAAACCGACAACACAGCACAAACACCAAGGCTAAGTGATCGGCTATTCTAGCTGTAACAGTAAGAAAACATCAGAAACACCAACAAGCTTTCAGAGATCCATGGCAGCTTGTTTCCTTTGGGAATGGGACGAGCACAGCCACACATAACTCCCAAACAGATGATGGTATCAGTTCAGTTCAAGCCTGGGAAATTCGAGGCAGGGGCAGTTGTGATGTCTGAACAATGTGTTTACCCCAATTACTGCACAGGTCAGTGCAGGTCCATTCAAACTAATAACTATCAACGCCAACACAACACAACACCATTTACAGCTCATTCTATTCTAGGACATTTGCTATAAATCAGTGTAGAATGCAATGGTCCTCCATTGGGTTGAACACAAAAAATGTTATCTGCCATAACAGGGTGTCTGGACCATGACAGCACTTACTGGATAAATTCCCTTCATACTTTCCCTAATTACACAAAGAAGTATGGCATCAAGCTACATGTGTTTTCCATCAGTTTAACATTTCTTTTGACACAAGCTGGAGCTTTGCAATTATCCACGGACTGCAGGGTCTGTCATGAAAACCATATCCCTTTACACTTACTGTTCAATCCCTTTTTCACTAAGAATTGCACTAAAAGTAAAATTTTCGAATTCCAAAGCTACGTGCAGGTTCGAGTATTGCTGCCAGTACTATACCAGTACAGCCCCTTTTTCAAACACTATTATGACCTGAAATGGTAAAGCAAAAAACAAATCCATCTATTTCTCATCCCTCAGCAGGAGCAATATCATCACCGGTCCCCCTTTAGTTCTGTTGAAGATACGGGAGCTCTGCTTTAAACTGCAACATGCAGATGTGTATCTACAGTGATACGTTTGAAATATTTGAATATATTGATTTAATCAAAAAAAAAAAAGGGCCAAAAGGTTCTCAGAAAAATAAAAAAGGGGGGTGGGGAAATCAGTAATAGTATGTTAAATCAATCAATACTTTCATTTCTTTCCCCCTTGCCTTTATGGGGAGGGGGGGTGGGGGGGTGCAACCTCATATGAGGCTTTCATGCATTTGCATCTTCCATATGCCCCCATATAAAGACTAGAAGTGAGTTTTTTTTTTTATCCATTCCCACATGAGGTCACCATACATGAAAGGGTTAAAGCATTTGTCCGCCTTCCTAAAAAAATAAAATAAAAACACGGTGTATTGTTATAGTGCTGTACTGTGGCAGTGCAGTGTGCTCTGCACCAGCACCTATCCCTGATCCACAGTCCCCAGTTCGGTAGAGCCATGACCTCAAAGAAAACATGAAGCTGAAGACTTGGCCCCCGCTGGGGAGCTGTCTGCTGCTGCTGCTGCTGCTCCTGCCGTGGCTCAATTCTTAACATTAACGCCCTTGACGCACACAAGCAGGAAACGCAACAAGAGAGGGGAAATAAAGACTTTCTCCAAGTGTCTCAACTCCAGATCTCATCGTTTGCTTGGTCTCTGCATCACTTCATTTCTGCTGCACAGCATGTCATTTCTCAAGGTGGGCTGTATCTCAGAATAGCCCCCCAGTTTGCTACTGCCTGACTCCAGCAGCTGACAAGGAGCACGTCACTGAAAACGGGAAAACTGTGTGTCTGCCCATCTTTGTGCTCTCTACTGTAGGGATGGCTTGTTAAAAGGACTAATCAAATAACTGAGCACTTAAAACAAAAAAAAGGTCTAACCGAGGTTCTGTCCACACAAGTGGAACGATGTAAAAAACGAATATGGTTCACAGCTGCCCCACAGGATAAGCGCATTAGGAAATACACTACAGCTCATTAAAGGCATTAGGGTTTTTAGTGATACCAGGTGGGCATCCAGCAAGCACATTATTCTATGCAGCAGGCATATGCCCGGCAGGAAGTGCTGGGTCAGCATGCCAAGAAGTCAAGAACTGAACTGTATTAACATTGTTCTAGGCTGCAGTTTAACAAAAAAAAAAAAAAAAAACTATACAAATGTGAATACAAATAAAACCATGGTTTAAAAATTAACAATGCTGCATTGTTTTCTGCAGACTCTCCATCAATGCTGGATGTTTACTTTACAAGTTACCACTAACTGAGAGTGTAGCAAAGATCAAGTAATAAAATGGAGTTGGCTAGTTGAAGACATTTAGCTGATTTTCAAGTCTCCAGATAGCCCCTCCCCAAAGCTATTTGCAGAGCCTTGGCAATGAGCTTTCAGGCAGCATGACAGCTTGTTGCAATCAACGTGAATACACATCAGAGCCACGGTGCAAGTCCTTCCAAGCTGCTGGTTCTGTTTCAAAGAACATTAGCATTTCCTGGCTGCACGGTTTTCAGAAATGCTCAAATGAGTCTGTTGTACCTCGCTGAAGAAGCTGAAGTCAACTAGATGCAAGATGGAAAATATTGCAGATTAAATATGTTTTGATAAAGAGGCCACTGTGATTTCAACAACTACTGTAGAACATGTAATGCTCCCCATGTGCTTTGTGCAAAGGCTTCCAAATCTACCTATTATCTGGCAAAACTTCCAAACTAGACTTAACACTATCGTACATCATGTGATGTCAGCACCTTATAATGTCACTATAACCCACGCATCAGCAAAATAAATGACAATGAAAACTATCCAATCACATTTGTATTCCTTCATTACGATCTGGTAGATTTCTTTCAGGTGATTGGTTTGCAAAGGGAATGCAATTTCTGATTACAATATCATTTGGTTTATTCAATCAACCAGTGATTACAGTAAGCGTCTTTCGCTGTAGTTAAAAAGCATGCACTGTATTGTATCCGCAAAGAACAGAGACGTAGAAACTAAACAACCTTGCACATGGCAACCCTGTGTCTTATCTCCAGTTGTGCTCTTCAAGATGAAATCCAAGGTGACAGTAGAAGAAAAGAAACCATAACTCAAAAAGCTGACGGGTCCACTGGTCAGCCAGATACAGGGAATGCACTCATGTGTCCTGTCTAGTGATAAAGCCATTACATTAGGTCTTCAGGAGGTTCCCCTGGTTCCATAAAAGGCAGGACTATGCTTATACATCTATATCCAATTGGCTCACACTGGAGCTATCTATAGCATGTGTGACTAATTCATGCGGAAGGATTACATTCTAACCCCTAGGACACTCCCACCTCTCCCCTAATGGACCAGGCAGCTTCTATCTGGGGGGATTAGTGCAGCCTATTAGAGGACGGGATAGTTCCCAGTTAAATAGATTACTGATGATTCTTGTCTGATTTCATCTGCCTGCCTAGCAACCAACAAATTACCTTTTGGAGTCCTGCTGTCCGTCAGGGTCACGATCATAACTGGACCGGAGAAGAAAGCCTCAGATATTTTATGCACTCCTGGGTTGTTTATATAAAGATGTTTTACTTGTGCTTTGTGTTTTAAATTATATCTTAAAAATGATCATAATTATAGTGACAATTACACCCCCCACCCCCCACCCCCCGGTCGGTGTGGCATTAAAACAGGGTTCTTGTAAAGTCCTGCAACATTCTGAAACCCCTGCCAACAGTAATATTCTTTTTCTCTCGCTCAAGTCCCACAGCTGCATGCCAACATTGCTGAGGAGGCCTACCCACATTCCCTGACGCGCTGCAAAGCATACTTCACTTGTAGAGTAAGGCACTTGCACAGAGAAGGCATTGTTAGACTGCTGTTCCTGTCTGGTAGAGAACACTGAGTGCGTCCTGCCTTCCAGCACCTGTCTTCTACCTCTCACTGTGCGGCACAGTCTCTTGGTCAGAACGCACACAAGAAACAGGGCACATTTTAACAAGCGTAACCCTCGTCGCTCCACTGCGTTGAGCTCTCTGATCAGGAACACAAGGTTATCTATGTGCTGTACAATGTGCCGAAACATCTGACGAAACAAATGGCGAGGTTACTGAAGCTGAACTTCACACTGAAATGTGACGCGAGGGATTGTGACAGATCTGATGATCCGTTAAATTATTTTATTGTGTGTACGTTTTTGGAATATTGTATTCTGCTCAACGATATAATAAAAGAAAGTCCTTGATCATAAAATAAATGGGAGAAGTGACCATTTTTCTTTTTTTTTTATTAATAAACAGAACAGTGTACTGTTAACTTAAGCGTAACGTTCTGTTTTATGAGGATCACTTATGGATTACCACATGCAAGTGGCACCTTTGTTGTACCATACTCTATTATACTGTGTATGGCAACGAATGTTACATCTGCAAAATACAAAAGGAAAATAGTTACTACTTTAAGAACAAGTGAACGGTGACAAACATAGCCTTACAACTCAGTAAACATAAAGACAATCCAAAAGGGATCAGCAAAAGAAAACAAGCACAAAACTGCCAAAAACACCGTCTTTGTGTTTGCCTATCAAAGCACAAAAAAATGCATGAGCTGCCTGTAGACTCAACAGAATTCTTTCTACCCTGGAAAAGATATCATAAGCTTTCACTTCACCTACCAGTGTTAATTTTTTTTTAAAAATACAGCACTGCCATACGTGCCATGATATTTTCCTGAATGATGGTGCTATTCAATTAAACTTTTAGTGGTATTATTAATATTATTATTATTATTATTTTTTTTTTAAGATTATCTACCTTATTTGAAGTTCTCAATTTTACAAGCTAAAGCCACTGGGGAACCAACTGTGTTTTTTAAAAAAAAAAAGTTGTTGTTCGTTTTGAAAGTTGACCCCTCTAGCACTTTATGGGGATTATTACAAAACAATAACAAGGATCAGTCAAATACCAAGCCCTTTAAGAAACCAACTCTGAATCACATTGCAAAAAAAGGAGGTTCCATGTTTTAGCCCCTCGTTTGTCCATATTAGTACACAGTGCATCACTCTCCCTTGCACAATATATGCCCCAGCATTCACAAACTACATGACATTCTGTTTCAGCTGCTATATGCGTGGATGACTAAGGAGGAGACATGCAGTGACTGTACAGATTGAGATGACATCATGCATTAAACTAGCGCTGCTGCCCTGGCCAGGATCAGCAATCTGAAAGCTGCATGACACGAAGGGTCAGTGGGACATACAGTTAGGAAACACTTGATCTGGCGGTGGCAGCAAGGAAAGATAAAGTACCCTGTAAACAGCTACATTAGTCAGCACGTGCCTTCGGTCTGTGAATGGAAAGTATGACGCACTGTTGCCTATGAAGATCAGGAGGATTCGGTACGGGCAAAGGTCTTGAAGGCTTCTGCTATAATTAAACAAGGAAAATGAACTCAGAAGACCTTCTGTTTGCACACGTGTTTGTTTATTATAGTAAAATTCGATCGCTACGGCTTCTCCAGTGCTAAGCACTTCTGGTCAGATTTATCTAATCTGATTGTATAGTCACAGCAACTCTGTTTAGAACCGAGCAGAGGGACCCGTTGGCAGCTTGTTTGTTTTTCTTCCTTGCGGAAAGTCTTTCTAAATAAAGACAAGCCGCTGTGTCATAGTGTCCTATTTATCCCCCCACGCCACGCTTAATCGGCACCTCACATAAGCATGCCAGTTGCTGCTGTAAATATTTAGTCAGGGATTAAGTGACCCCTTTCAGACGCCTGTTCAATCATAATTTGACGCCGTCGACTGTGTCCCAGTGCACATAGCATTGCATACACTTAGAAAGGGAGCTAAACGTTAGCCTGTGTTTTCTGTAGAAACATCTGTAACAACAGTAAAAGGCCCCTAGAAAATCTGTAAGCAGCAAACAATGTCTTTATAAGCAGCATTACGCAATGCAGGGTAGTAGGACTGAGGATAGACCTTACAGCGTCAATTGCTGTCACTGTGGTTTGCTACCTGGCAAGCCGTTGCATGAGGATAGTTTTATTAAATGTATCTCTTCAAGCTCTAAAGAACTGAAAAAAAAACCTAAAGACCTCTATTTCATTTTCACCCGAGTGAAAAATAAGTCAGCTGGTTTAGAATTATTTCTACATCAATGAAAACAAAACAAACAAAAAAAGAAAAAGATTTAAAAACACAAGCAGCCAAAGATTAATTTTAAGCTTCCTGAAATCAATCCTGCTGCTTATTTTGTTTTTTTAAACACAGCACTGAATTTCTGGTCCTAATCCGAATCTCTCCTCAATTATCCAACATCACAGAGCAGAAGAAAATGATGCTCTGTAAGCTATACTGTACACTGCATGGTACAGGCTTTGAGGCTTAAACATCACACTCCTACTTGTGATTCACTGCAGATGGAGTGGAATCAGGATTCATGGTAAACCTGCACCATTTGTAAGAGAAAAAAGAATATACCTTTCCTTTAATCTCTAGGAATCACAGTTAACTCGGCATGAATGGGCAGGAGAATCGCAAAACCCTGCCATTTTCCACACCAGTTTATTTTCCTAACATACTGTAAAGAAACGTATGCATCGAGGTATCCTGTACCGTGCGAGAGCTGAAATCTAACCCCCCCCCCAAAATCTTATTTATTAAACCCACAAGTGTCACACTCTAATCCTCAGGGCAACGTTTTTTGTGTTTTCATATACATGTAAGCTTACAGGACAGCTGTAAAGTTCGTGTACGATGCGCTACTGGATCCTCAGCAGTCTATAACATGGCTGACTGTGCTGTGTACAGCCTGTGCTGGGATCCAATACCTGCTTGTCATCACCTGATATTTAGGCTGCAGTTTGGCTCACATCCGGAAGAGACACCTGTCGAGAGTCCTGTCTCAGTCCCGGGCCGGCTCAGAATGATTTGAAATGGATAGGGCATCGCAACTTATCTCTAGATAAACTTTGGAGGGCCAAAGTCCTGTCTTGCTTTGAGACCGTCTCATTTATACACCAGTTTACTCAGGCTCTGCACAGAGAATACCATGAGGGCTCATGAATATCAATGTATCATTAATATTTATCAATCATGAATATTAATGCTTCATCAATATTTATCAGCACAGCCTGACCCTTAACCCTCCAACCTCATGAACAGTTAACCCCCTTCTTGAGTCAACAGTCCGTCGATGGACATTCATGCCTTGACCGACTCCCTAACCAGCTTGTAGCAGCATTTCTACACAGTACATGAGCTTTTCAAAGCTTCTCGCAGCAAGATTCTAACAGGTGATTTCAGACTCTGATTAGCAACTAACCCCTTACATCCCGTTATCTTTAACCACTAACCTTCAGATAAGCTGGTTATGTCCTTACCTTGAAGCATGCACCTGTAGGCTGATTCAGAGATAGCGTAGATGTGGGGTGGCATCTCGTGTCGCTTCTTCCCCCTGTACATTTCAATGATGTTATCCGAGTAAATTGGGAGATTCTTGTAGGGATTTATCACCACGCAGAAAAGTCCAGAGTAAGTCTAAAAAAATAGAGAGTGAAAATAAGCGATTAGGTCTGATGTATATGCAAGCTGCATGTGCACAGTATCCTTGGGTAATAGTATCCTATACAGTACACTACTTTTAATAGGGTAGTATAAAAGCAGTTACACAGAAGGTGTGCATTATACAAGGGAAATGACCAAGACAAGTCATGTGAATTACACAGCAGGTGCATGTTATACAAAGGTTAGATTTAAAAATAAATAAAAACAAGTGGTCGAAATCTAGTCTTGAAATCTAAGCCGACCTAAATGGTTTGTATGTTACCCCTCCTGCCCTTCAGTCACACTTTGCCATGTAAGCTGGTCTGAGAGTGCAGCATTCAGAATTGATATATTTTCTTTTAAAAGGTCTTGAGTGAGGCAAGACCAAAAGCAGCCAGACAGAGCCAGCATTCTTGCCTTATCACAGCCGATGTTGTACTGTTCATGACCTTGGCATGGCTGAACTCTACATATGGGAGGAATAGAAATCTACACAGAGTTAATTCAGACAACAGCTTGCCAAGCGAAAGAACAAACAATTTACTGTGCCAATTTGCAGAAACATTAACCAAAAAAAAAAAAAAAAAACAATTTGTTTACCATCCTTCCCAGAGAGTCAGCTATTTTCCTATCATGAGAAGCGTGACACTAAAGGAGTTTCCCAACCCTCACCTGCACTTATAAACTGCTTACTACATATAATCCTGCCTACAAACGATGGCAAACAAACGCTGCCAGTGTCTACCTCATTAAAGGATTGCATATCATCCACCTGAATTATATTTAAACTTGGCTTTTTCAGGTACGGCTGGCATAAAGCATTGATGTGAAAGGCACTTTATAAAAATTGCATTGTTATTTTTTTTTTTCTATTCACAGCACTAGCAGTGGCTGACACGTTTGGCTTCTAGCATGATAAACTGGCTTGTAAGGGCCAAGTACGATTACTTCTTCAAACTACCTTTGGAAGAACCGAGGAAACAGAGAGCAACAGATTAACTGGCATAGTCGGTAGTTTCTATTCATTTTCAAAGGTATACTGTCCTTTGCTTTTTTGTGTGCATGTGTGTTTTACATTGCAACAGGTCAAAGCACTAACACAGAAACAAAATAACTTCATATGGTTGGAAACATTACTGGACAGTAAAAATTATAATGACATGTTCAGCCATGCACTCTAATATATTATTCTGGGACACTCTGGTTTAATCAGTGTTCAAACATGCAACGTTTAGTTTGCTCCCTTTTCCTCAATGGTTGGCTGAAGAGTACAGCAGCAGCAACATTTCTGCAATTACACTGTACTGTTCTAGCAATGGAACTTGGCAAGTAGCAATGTGCAAGCAGTTGAACAGGACGTTAAGGGCCACATTCACAAAGCATTTACCACAAAAGTCTGCACTATTAAAAAAAAACTAACAAAAAACAAACTACCCATGTTACACAATTGGCAAGATAAAACCATGGTGCACACAGGAGCTTTTTAGCATCAACGTTTTAGTTTCTATTTAGAAAACCTCAGTGTTAAACACTGTGGCTCATAGTCATTAGGCTCAAGAAAATAAATGACACATTCGATTTTCAACTGCTAATGTGAGTTAAAGTACTCTTGCAGGTTGCAGTTAGAACTCTTCCTCATCACAAACAGTCTGTCTGTTTGACAAAGGGGCCCTATGGCACTGGAATGCACTCTCTCTTGACTTCCTTCCAAGAGCACAAGCGTCATGCTGAAGCAGTGACAGGGGTCTGTTGTGTGCGGAGATCTCGTTAGCACACCATTTAGCTGCTCCAGGGAACCCTTCCAGATGCTTGGGAGACATACAAGACGCTCAGAGCCCACCGAGACTAGCAATTGCTCCAGATATCCCTGGAGCATTCCGTAAAGTGGAATTAACCCTACTAGAAATAACGCTGTAACCACTGCACACACAGTTAGGACATACAACACAACTCTAGAACCTTCACTTCACTTCCTTCGTTCTCGGTTAACTTTCTTTGCCTAGGATTGTAGGGCTGAAGATAATGACACTCTCAGTTAGTTATTGACTAGTCACAATTACCTTAAAATGTGTTTCACCTCCATTAATTACGACTTCCTTCACCGTTATATAAGCAGGCATATATAGTTTTAGGTTCACTTTTTTTTGCCTAGGTTTGTAGAGCTGATGACCATAAATAAAAAAAAAAAAAAAAAAAAAAAAAAAAAAAGGATTACTATAAATCAGGATTATCATGATGTCTCTAGAGAAAGTAGAAATGAATGTGAGTTGACTTGGCCGTGGTCTCTCGCACATCAAAGCAGAGCTTCCCTAGTTTGCCCTCATGTACCGGCAGAGGGAACAGGGCCCGTGTGGTCGTGGGTAAGATTCTAACTCAGCATCCCCATTGGTGTTTTACTACTCAACAGCACAGACACACACGAGGGGTGTGAACCGCACAGCAGTAATCTAAACAAGATCAATACTGTCCGATTGCAGAAATGCAAACATCACTTTCCCTAGCTCGTCTAGGCTATAGCAGTGCTGGCCACAAACCAGCCTACGGCTTCCTGCAGGAAAGGAGTGGTTTGGGAGAAATCACACTGAATCTACAGGATGACAGATTTAGGAGCTCAGCTGAGTCCTCAACACACACGTCTACGTTAGGTTCCTCCTTAGAAACAGTTTTTTACAAGTTACTGTACTGCAAGTATTTATAGGCTTAAACTTTTTTTCTCCAGGACGCTATACTTCTCTTCTCTTACAATTAACTAGCACATATCTGGCTTATTACCATTCCGCGACTTGGGAAAGCAAGGTGCTAAAATTAACAAATTACTTTTGAGACAGGGAAGGAGGGGTCACACATGCCCCTTTGTGTATATATGATACAGTTCAAATGACTAATTAACAAATTAGTAATCTACAAAGGCACATAGAGTGTAATTATAGGAGATAGTCCTACCTATACTTTTTTTGCATTTGGAGGGGTTTCTAGAATTTCAGTTTTAAACCCACATATCTACTGAGTAGTGACAAGCTCCTCCAAACTGTAAATTCAAAACGCTCAATCAAAATATGAAGGAGCTGGCTGTAACATGGGTCTCTGACATGGTTTCTAATGAAAGCTTTATTAACATGTGCGTATTTTTAGTCTTGCGCTTGACAGGAGAGGATAGCGTGAGGAAATTAACCCTTTGGGGGGAGGGGGGGTGTTCAAAATGAGAAACACAAGAGTATAAAAACACGCTTGTCTTTGATGTACAGCTTATTAAAGAAAAGGTACAGAAACAAAAAAAAAAGAACACTCCTGTTCACAGGTCAGATTACAAACAATGAACAGATGGAACTTCTCCCAGCCGTTGGAAAGATTTAAACAGAATGGGGATTGTTAGACATGACCAGCTTCCTATCCCTCCTGTAGAGTGAGAGACCTGGGAAATAACTCGCCTCATACCACTTTCGCTCAATATTTCTGTTCTGCAATGAGCTCACACCACTTTGGGTGCTTACTGCCTCTCAGGTTACTCAGTGGAGTAACAGAGACAATTCATCTGCACACTTTCATTAATAAAAACAAAGTCGTAAGAGCACGCTGCCCTGAAGCAATAACCAGGCACACTAATGAAATGAAAATTCCACTGATGAAGTAACAGAAGCTGGCTCTGCAGAGTAGGTGCTATTACTCTAACACAGCTCAGCCACTTTAAAAGGGAGTCTGTTTTCATGCTTTAGAACAGGCTCCATTGTAAGTAATGGTACTCGATAGATATGCTGTACCATTGCTTTTAAATACAGTCACTCTAGTACTACGAAATAATGAAATCATTAACAGAGCACTAATTGTAAGACTAACACTTAGTCTAAAGTCATCAAGCAATGAAAAAATAAAATAAACAAAACAAATCAGGCCGCACCTTCAATTTATTTTTATGACACTTTCCCTATAAAGGTCTAAAAAATGTGAATTATTCAGCCAGCTGCTACTTATCAGAGACAAAAGGGCTTCTTATAGCAGCATTGGTCTTCTGTGACTCAGCTGGTGCTTCTGTGACTGATTTAGCAGTGAGCCGAGATATGGGAAAAAAGCCATTCCTTACCAGTACTGCAGGAGGGTAGACCTCAGGAAAGGTGGCCAGAGTCTCGTGATTGCTAGTAGCCCTGGCCAGGGATCATGGAGATAAGTGGATGCACTCCATTAGCTCTTTTCAAGCTGTTACAAAGTGTATTTTATCTTGCATCCTATTAGCATGTATTTTAAGAGCGCCTGCATTATTCTTGGCTGCTCTGATACAGTAACAGGTCAGGTGGCAGACTTACTACTTAGCAAATTTCAAAGCTTAGTGGACATTTAAAATGCATAAGGGTCCTCTAAGCACTGATCGTGTCTGACTGTTAGGCACATCAATTCTATTCTACCCTTTCTAAATATAAATGCTCATGGTATATAAACTGAAGCTCTTTTACTGTTGCTTGAGGTGCCTCTATTCCCAACTGAGATTCTATTCAAGAATTCCATGTCAGCATCTAGGTCAAGATCATAAAAAAAAAAAAAAAAAAAAAAAACATTTTCTGGGGCAACATGAAATTATTAATGTCCTCAATACAATGATGGATCTGCTGCTATGTTTAAAACTTGACATAACAGTACGACCCTCAATGCATCCTCAATATAGGCTTATAATAATGAATGTTCTTCATGAAAATAGCAGCAATTAGAATATGTACCATATATCTTTAAATTAACACTGCAACAGTGTTTTGTGAAACAACCCGTTGTTGGAACGAAGACTTGAAGGGTAAGGGCTAATGTTGCCCATGCCTGCTTCAGAGCTTCAGTAATCTATTTGACTATTTTACCAGGATAAACCCAGTGAGCTGAAACATACAGTACAAGTTTCAACAGCGTCCCATGGAAACATCACAGGAGAGGCAAGTAAGTTCTGTTAATTTTTGACATATAAACGTTAGACACAGTGATGGGGGGAGAGGGGGTATTCTACTGCCAGTCAGCATCAATTCATCACTTGTTTGTCTTAGAAAACGCGTTATCTCCCCGAAATCAAGCCTTCGCTTGAAATGCTTATCACTGCAGAATACCCAAGCCTCCTATTTTCAGTATAGTGGTTCCTATTTTAATGATCTAAGGGATAACGGATACAAACTCTGATTGATTCTACCAGGGCTTCCACATTCCAGAGTGTATGTCGCTCATGCATACTGAAGGTAATCTAATGCACATGGCTTCTAAAGTGTAATGAACGATCCATGACCTGTGAATGTTCCTAAAGTCATTCGTCTCGCTATCCCAAACCATATAAGGGCACTGCAACAGATGTGAGGTATGCAATACATCATACATCAAATGAATGCATGAATAGTGAGCTGAGAATTAAAACTACAAGTCACATCAAACACCAGCCACAGGCAAGCTGTTCCAAAACTGCACCTTGGAAGCCAACGCGTTTGCCCTCCAGACCCCCACTGCTATCTCAGCCACATTCCCAGGGAAACAATCCCTGGCTGACGGAAACCGTGGGGAGGAACAAGTGGAGACACTCACGTATATCAGCCCAGAGTAGTAACGGTCCTTCAGGTTGTGCAGCACGGAGGCCTCGTTCAGGCAGGTGAGCTCAGCCATGTCCTCCACCTTGCTGAACTTGGGTGGGTTCATTTTCTGGATGTCGTCCTTGTTAACCATGGCCTTCTTGCCATTCTCCGCCAGCTCCACCACCACCTCGTCCCCGCGCTCCTCGCGGATGCTGGCCACCTCGAAGCCATGCCGCTCCGACGGGATCCACACCAGCTTCTTGGCGGTCCAGTCGGCCTGAGTGGCCGGGTTGTACACCACTGCCCGGTCCACAAACAGGTACCGCTCCGGGTCCTCCTGCCCACTCCTCTGTGCCATCTTGAGCTATGGAAAAAAAAACAGGTCCCCTGAAATGAGAAAGAAAGATGTTTATAAACCTTGTATTGTTTTGGCGTACATTCATTGTTTCTGGGGTATACACCTCCTTCTAAATAAAACGATTTAGCTAAATGTTCAGTAATGTTTCATTGTGGTTGTAATTATAATGAGGTACAAGCAGGTACTAGCTACTTTGTGTTTAAGTCTTACTATTGTACTAGCAAGTAATTGCGCTATGCTCCCTTAGTACTTAATGTGTATAAGTATAAAAAAACAAATGTCTGTGGTTTTCATACATACACATGTAAAATAGTATTTAGTGTTGCGCTAGTTTAAAACAGAGACACATTTCTGTTCTGATAAATATTGAGCATATAACCCTAAGAATCAATACCAATGTACACAATACTTAATGTGTAATTACTTCCTAACAAAATTTCCATTGCCATTGAGTTCTGGATGACGTGGGTGTGCCAATCCAACTGAAGTATGGCACGCATCCACTTTCCATTAAACAGGCTATCGATGTCTCGAACGCAGAGAAAGGAATACACTGTACAGTAGCCAGCAGTCCTGTATTCCCAGGCTACCAATCAGCAGCTCTCTCAGATCTTACACTGCACACTGTGGCGTGACTCAGGCATTCGCTGGCCTGGAGGAGGAGGGGTACAACAGCTGCAGCTAACACCAGATTCAAAGAATAGATTTTGATCTCAGATACGGGTGTGCCCTTACCTCCCACTGCCTCCATCCCATTGAAGAAGGGCTGTAGACCGAAATGTCCTAACAGTTTTCCTTTTTCTAACTTAAATTGTGATATTATATATTTTCACATTTAAGTGTACATTGTTACTAAAAGTTTTATATATAACAAAAATAGGACCTGCAAATGTATCAAACTTTTCAAAGATACACTTTCTGCATTGAAAAAGCTGTCAACCCCATCTCTTCAGACTCACCTAAATTCAAGCTTTTGGGTTTCAAGAAAATGCTTCACATGAAACCACCACAAAAAAACTAATGGCGCATGTTTCCAGCGTCGCTTTTAAGAGAAGATGCTGACTGATTAAGAAATGCTAGGAAGGGATGGTCGCCGAGGTGCTCCAACTGAGAAAACCTATTAAGGTAAATCATTGACACCAAGGCTTTCATTACAAAATACTAATAACTCCAAACCATTTGTAAATAACCAAAGTGACAGAGAGCAAGGACAGGCAGCCAAGAGACTGTAGTCTCAGAATAGCTTAACGACTGGTAATCAGAATCACTTTCGAGAAAGTCTGGTTTCTCTCATCCGGGAACTCAAACTGTGATACAGCAAGCAAAGACGTTCAGCATCAGGAGGGTGCACTCCTCATGATCACACAGTACATAAATACGGATTAAGAAATACATGACTGGTATGAAGTCTAGGGGCATCCAAGGCCTCACGGTGGGCACTTCAAGTCGGCTAAGCATGTCATCTGAACGTGGAAACGCTACAGTCTTGATTTTAAATAACAAAAGGGATGCTACAACAACACACTTCACCTGCTGTGCATGAGAAAGTTAGTGCCAGCTAACAGCAGATAAACTGGCTTCCCCTTAGATTAACCTGCCAACCCAGAACAGTAGGGCAGATCTATGATTTACTGTCAGTGTGTAAACACCCCTGTTGCATGTGAGGTAATCTTAATAACTGGACTGGTACCTTCCCTAACCTGCAGGTCTAACGGGATCAATGGCCATCAAATTATTAAGAGTTCTTCTACTTATAGAGAAAGGGAAAGAAATACAGTGACAATTATTAAACCCCAGCCAAGGTCGTTGTTTAAGTCTGACAGTGTGGGACACCTGCTCAATATTGGAGTACAGCAGTGCTCCCAAGGAAAGCCAACGAGTAGCAGTTCTGTATGAGAGCAGCTTAATCTACAGTAAGAACTCCAATGCACCAGCTGGAACGGGTTACAAAAAATAATTAAATAAAAGGTCGACTACTGAAGCCGTTTAACTGGAATTAATTGTGGATCACAGTTTTTTTTTTTTTTTTTTTTTTAACCAGACGTGTGTGATCATCATGATGTATTGCATTATTTTTAAATTTTTTAGTTACATAGCAGTTTTACTTTATGCATTTATTGATTCGTTTGCTGATCTACAGCCATGGTTTGCGGGCAAGGTTAAAAGTAGGACCAGCACAGACGTAAATGGGTCAACTCCTGCTTGCAGTTTGGCTCACTGGTGAGGTGCCGCCGTCTTGTGTGCTAGGACTAGTGCAGACTGCGAGATCCGCGCAGCTATTGAGAGATTACGGGAACAAAGTAACGCGTTACACATTTCCTAAAACACTTCAAATACACGACAGTTAACTGTTATTCAAATAAATGAATGTGATATATATATATATATATATATATATATATATATATATATATATATATATATATATATATATATATATTCTTATAATATGGGGATATGTGATCACTGTGACTGATGAGAGATCACGTTTGCTAAGTCTAATGGATGTTACATTCTCAACCCCCTTCCGAGTCCTTAAATATTCAATGAATACTGTCTGGAACTTACCAAATAAAAAAAATATATAAAAATAGTATGAATTAAAAACATGATGTGTTGAAATTGACAACGTCAACACACACTGATGCATTTAAACACAAAGAAAGCATGTTCACTTTGTTTATTTGATATCGGCACGTTTCTATAGAGAACGAGCTGTTTTCAGTCAATATGTTTAATTTAATTTCAGATTAAATGTACACCTCCACTGGAGATGATAGTATGTTTTTTTTTTTTTAAAAAATACGTATTTAATTAAAAAAAAAAAAAAAAAAAAAAGAAAAGAAAAATAGACGGAAAGTTGAATGGACCGAGCTCAGGCCCAAAAAACAAAAATTTTGCTTTTTGCCATCGGGGAGGCGTGAGCCCGCGAGGAGCGTCGCGCTCCTCGCAGCGGGTTCCTCGCAGGTGAGACGCGACGAGGAGGGCGCTGCTTTTTACGCAAAAATTTGCAATGAAAAAACCCCCCCCCCCCCCCCCCCCCCCCCCCCCCCCCCCCCCCCCCCACCCCCCGCCCCCCCCCCCCCCCCCCCCCACCGCCCCGGGGGGGGGACCCAGACACCGCCTGTGGCAGAGTTGTCACTGTGAGACTTTGGGCATCCTGAGTCCCGCCCACGCAGCGCCGCAGCACACGCCCACTAAAAACGGAGAAGCTCTATTGCCTGCTGACAACGCCAATCAAGTAAACCGGGGGTGTTGGGTCAGAAAGACCCTCCCCTTTGGAAAGCCGGCCCGCCTCGCTGTATTTTGGCTCGTTTTGCCCTGACCTCACGCCCAGCGGGGGTTCGGCGCATTGCAGCCTTTGTAGTTTCTGGAATTTAAGTCTGCGCGAATGTGTTTAAACGACTGGCCAGCACCATGCCCGTCGTATGTAGCCGTCCTGCCCCATCTAGCTTGCAGGGTAGGTTGCATTTGATTGGCAAGTGTGTGGGCAGCACGTGAAGAGGATGCAGTGAACTTGATTAATAAAAAAAAAAAAAAAAAATACAGTATTGGTCTATTGCATTATTTTCGTTGTTGTTTTTTTTTTTTTTTTTTAAATGTATTTATTTATTATAGATCATCAAAATATCCCAAATGACAGAAATCATTTATAAAAATGCAAACAGGAAAGCCGTCCTTTTTCTCTGTTGTTTCTCTGCCCCTGCTGCTCCTCGCACTCCCCAGTCTCGAATCGAATGACATCATGCATTTGCACTTGGAGGGGAGATGCGAGGGAGCAGTATGTGGGGCGACCCCTTGCGTCCACCATGCGATAGTTGCAGCCTGTTGTTATAAATAGAAACGTTATTTTCTTAGAATTAAAAATTGTGGCGTCCCTCTGAGGTGTATTTATCTTAGTAGCAGTGAGAACCTGTTAAATCAGACTTAGACTCATGTTCTGTGACAGTGATGTGCTAAACACTTCAGAATGTGTTTTACAAGTGGATACCGTTTAGACTCTACTGTTAAATACAATCACAAGCTTTTGATACAGTAGAGGCCTCTTCTCCGTGTATGCAATAAGTGGATTGAAAAAAGAGCCGGATATTATAAAATGTTTCTTAGCTGGATCGTTTTAAAGACTCAATATATTAAACACATGTGATGCGCCTGACTATAGATCAGCTTGAAGAGTTTGTCTATTATAGTTGTTTTATATACTGCATGTTTAAGAAAATACATTTCTGTGTGATTATTCTATGTCTTCTAAAAATCTCACTAAGTTATAACAGTAACTGTATCTATTAATTTGTCTAACTACAAACGCACGATAACGCAAGGTACATAAGGAGTGTGCCCCAGCCTTTCCTAATGATAATTAATTAATTGTCAGAGTTACTGAGATTTTGGCTAATTCAATTTTGCACTATTTTTATTTGCCTAAATAAATAATAGTTTAGCTAAACACATGCATTCACCAACTTAATAAAGTAAATTACATTTGATTCAGTAATTTCCTTTCAAATTTCACATTCCTTAAAGATTATTAATGAATTAATTACTTAAAAAAAAAAGGATGCAGTTACAATAGGTGACCACTAGGCTATGCTGTGGGAAAGATTTACAGTATTGAAATGATTCCAAAAACAATTATAGAACCATTTGTTTTTATGGTATACTGTGCAGACCCTCTGATGCAAATATTGGTACTATCAGCTGGTACAGTGTGGTAGATACCAGCACGGTATGATGCAAGTAGGATGTGATGCAGTATGAAAGATTGCGTGCAGTTACCATGGAAACTTAAGGCCCAATGGCGTCAACTTTTGAAATTCTACATATTTGCATACTTTAAAATATGATGTGTGATGCATGTTCTAAGCCACCAGAGGCCAGTATAACCTCATCAGATGTTTAGAAACACTGGACTTGCTATCAGATTTGCTGTCCCAGAGCATTACTGATCAGTAAACGATTTGCAGACATCAGACACAACCTGGACTCCTGACTCCTGACTGATTCACATTCCTCCCTTGTGCACAGCTTGTTAAAGCCTAGGGACAGGTTGGGACAATCCTATGGCTGTGTGTGTATATATGGTTCAGTATCTGTTTCTTGAGATTTCCAAAGCCCTGGAACATCTGGTTACAGCAACAAGTCCTGAAGAGTGGAGTGCCACAGATAGCATTTCATATGGTGCCTGAAATCATTAAGTCAGATCATCTCGATGATGATCTGTCTTGTGAAGCAGCTTCCAGAGATGCTGTTAATGGATGAGATTGAACGCTCCATAACCACTCCTGCAGATGAGCCTGGTTCTTCTGCATAGTGGTCAAGACATGCGCAGGCTTCGCCTCCATTCTCCAGCCTGTCACAACAGCAAGCAACGCTGACCACAATGAATGCATGCAAAGGGTTAATGATGAACAACAGTGTGGCAACAGCAGTGGTGTTGTCCTAAATCTGAAATACAGATTCTCTTAAACAGGAATTATTATACAAATTCACATTTTATTTGTTTATTGAACTAGTAACACAGATAATAGGTAATGTGTTTATGCAATTTCCACATTGTCTTTCTCCATCTTGATAGAATGCTTTACTTTAGTGTCTGTGGGTCAGTGGCAGAAGGATGATGTCTGAGTTGCCTATAGAAAATAGGACTGGAACAACATTCCAGTGCGTTCCGGCTTGACTACAGCACTGGGCAACATGATGTGTAAAAAAGCAGACTGTCTCAGTATGCATTGCATTAATATATATGATTGCAGAAATCAAACAGGTTTGGTTAAAAAGAAAGAAAGAGAGTGAATAGAGCTACAAATGAATGTGTTTCCATTTCTGCTGCCACCTGAAAGCTTCACACATTAATAAGCCTTGGTGGAAGCTCAATTTGCCACTCATGTTCTTTATATTAAACATCTCGGGCGCTGTCACTCTCTCTCTCTCTCTCTCTCTCTCTCTCTCTCTCTCTCTCTCTCTCTCTCTCTCTCTCTCTCTCTCTCTCTCTCTCTCTCTCACTCTCTCTCTCTCTGCTAGTGCTGTGAATAATTATCAAACTTAATCAGAGTTTGCAGTCTCCCTTTAATGGAACGAAACAGGGGTCTGGCTCTATCTTCTCATACACCACTTGCACCTAAAAATGTTTTGAAACCAACAGAATTAGCAGTCTTCTGAGAACTTTACCTTCATTTGAAAAGCCTTATTTCCTTATTCAGCAGAGCAATTGTTGCAAACTAAAGTACATGTCATCAGTGGGTAATTTCAGAGTATAATATGTATATTTGTATTTAATGTGCTTTAAATATTATTTTTTTATTTAGAAAATAAGTAATATAAACAAGAAGGAGTCAAAGTCTCAGTTAGTTTAATGTTCCAATTATATATGTATACTATATATGTAATATATACATTATATATACATATATATATAATATATATATATATCATATCTATATAATATATATATATAATTATATATGATATATAGAGCTTGAAACCTAAATTCTTCTAGTTAGTACTATTAACGTCACCAGTGAACTTTCTCATCGGTACACTTCAAAGTGCAAAAGAGCATATAAAATATAACTTTAGCAACAACACCAACAGCTCTGAATATCTGTCATCCTGGAGATTAAAGCTACAGAGGATTGGGATATAGGTGGAGAAATTGCAATGCTGTCCCCAGTCTGTCAGTGTATCCTGCTGCAGTTCATGGGAGTGTGGTTTAATCAGAAATATTAAAATAAATGATACATGAATTACAACTATATAGATATATATATATAATTTTATTTTAATTTTATTTAAAATACCTTATCTAAAAGAATGGTATAATATAAACTATGCATGAGGTATGTATAGTGGTCCTGTTGGCTTACTGTATTAACTTAAACAGAATGTATTTTGATTATTGTATTATCTGTGTAGCAATTTTGTTATGTAATAATGCTCTCTTATGGTATTGACTGTAGGTTGAGATTTATATGTGTAGATGTATATTTATATATGAGCGTATGTTTGTATTGCAAGAGTATATATTTAAAAAAAAAAAAAAAATCCTTTTAAACAGGGTACTCTAATAAACTAAATAAATTAAACAGCAAAACATTTATCATTGAACATATTTAGTTTCTTTTCGTATTTCTAAACTGAGTATTGTTAAGGGTTTAGAGTTATAAATGAAATATGGACATAACTGATCGTGCGTGATTTGTTATCTGTGAATTATTATGTAACGAGATCTCCTGAAGGAAATGGCTCGGGTGATGTCTTCCAGGTTAATGTGGCAGCTGTGTGATGGCTGGCTAGCTCCCACTGTCAGTAAATTAATGACGCAGGCTAGGGATGACTCACCATGTCCCCTAGGATGAGACATTCTCACAGCTATATCCATTGTCAATGGATCTGCGTCACAGAGGCCAACAGAGTGTGGAGTGATTATGCCCATACAGATGAGGTCTCTAATAATGTCATCTCTGCTGCTGCTTATTACCTCGGCTTTATATTTATTGCCTGATTTCAGCTCCCCTTGCAGGTCCCTTAACTGCCTTATCCTGAATGAATGCTAATGTTATGACAAGCTTAAAAAAAAAAAAAAGCAACGTTATGGGGGATTAAAAATAAGTGAATTCCATTGAAGTAAGCAAATTTAATTCTAGATGTTATTTTTTTTTATTTTCATTTTTTTTACAAAGGCTTTTTTTTTTTTTTTGCTCAGAAGTGGAAACATTCGTCAGTGGAAAAAAAGGGTGCATTAATATTTAAAACATTGGCAATTGAACAGATCCAGGTCTGGAAACCATCAGCAGTTCACTGAAGCTCTGACTGGATCTGTTCAAAGGAGCTACTGGTGAGAGCAGGTGGTTTGCATTGCCAGAGGCCCTCAGGCATTTCACATTAACCCAGAGAGGGGTGTTAAGAACTCAACAGATGACTGGATAAGCTTGGGTGCCTTTGAATTGGTGGGTGGTTCAATCGCCAGTATAGGAGAATGGGAAAGATAATCTTACAAGAGAGAGAGAGAGGACTGGATGAGAGGGAGCGAGACAAAGTTCTCGTTTTTCCGAACTCCTCTCTTCACCCGAGAGAGAGAGAGAGAGAGAGAGAGAGAGAGAGAGAGAGAGAGAGAGAGAGAGAGAGAGAGGGGGAGATGGAGAGGGAGAGAGAGATAGGCATTTTGTGCTTCAGTTGGCTTAACAAATAAAGTATTGATAATAAAAAAAGGTGCATGTTTAGTCATTAACAAAGTTGGTAGAACTTTTGATTATGGGGCATTCATAACCATGTTATAACTACAAGCAATGCTTTCTCCATCATGGTACTGCTAGAATAAGTGTGTGCTTAAATTACTTGTACAGTGGAATTACTATGTAATTACATGAGGTAACACACTGTTGTTCAAAGGGCCATGTTCACGTAATTACACAGTAGTTACCAAGGTTATTACCCTGTTATTACCATGTAATTACACATTTGTTCATGCCTTTTCATTTGTGCTATCAAAGTGTTATCAAGTTAACGATCGTTACCAGAATAACATGACAGACAGCTGCTTGCTGGACAACTCAAGATATTTGAAAGGATGTATTTGAAAATGCATTTGAAAACACAGACACACAAACCACTGACAAATAGTTTATTGGATCATGGACAAAGGGCTACCGATCAGAATCAGAATCTAATTTTCTAATTGGTAAAAAAAATTTACATTTGTTTACTGCAGCACAACTAACAAGCGGGGAATTGTTAGGTCATGAACAGCCGTGTCGGGCAATGCAAATTGAAGCATAGTCAGCTCACATTAAAGATGAGGTCTTGTTTTGTTAAGGGACACGCATTTCCATGCTATCCTCATGTATGTACCTCGGAGCATCTTGGTGTTCTTGCATCAGTCAAGGCTAATCAGATGATTAACTTGACCACTTCTTAAGTCCGGTGTGCAGCAATGGGAAATCAATGATTTAAGTGATGTGAATCTACAGTCTGGAGGCAGGTCGAATGAGCTTCACCTATAGATAAATCTGCAAAAAAAAAAAAAAAACAAGAAGGAAAAATTGTGAGGATAATGGGAACAAAGACATTTTAGAAATATATTTGAAAAGGGAAACTTAAACTCACTGGGCCAGATCCCATCCACACATGTAAATACGACACAGACTCTTATGTAGAGTCTGCCATTTTTAAATGCTTTGTTGACAGACCAAAAGGAATTATGTTAGAGATGCAAAAGAGATTTTTTTTATTGCATTTCCAGCACAGAAAAAGATCCTGTGGCTTTGCAGACCCTTTAAAGGTTATCGTTAAACGAAAGCCTTTAGTGGTGGCATGGGATCATAGTTCAAGTGCTTCTGTTGCTACCTTGCTTTTAAAGATTTCATGGGGCTAAGGGGTTGGTCTTATATTTAATTGAATCAACCTTTATCAGAAATATCAGTAAACAGGATGATACCAAATAAAATGTAATAAAGCACAATTAAGTCCTGTTAATATGGAAGATAATCAAAGGCTGCAGCACAAAGATTTAGCAAAGTACCCCGACCAAACGAAAGAAGCTAAAACAATCAAGCTGCAGATGTCAAGTTACAGATGAAATACAAACCAAGCAAGTTATATTACAAGCCCAACAAATGACATTAGTCTACTATTGGGAGGACACATGAAAAGAAATACCTGCACAAAACAGTGAGTGCAATTTCCAGGCCAATCATCTTACTGATGTGAATAGAGGCAAAGAAATATAAAAAAAGACATTGATTTGATTGCAATTGAACTGTACCGCACCCTCTTTTCAAATCCATTACCAGCCTTGCATGGGCCCCTCGTCTCTAAACCACAGCAGCATTCCCTTTAGCAGCCCTGACTATCTCCATTACACAAGTGAAGCCCTGCACGGTATTTCAGGTAACGTCTAGAGGAGCTGTACACATCCGCGTTGTGTGCGGTTTACACTGCTGTTCATCACAGGTCAGCAAGCTGCACCGTGGCATTCACACCCTTGTGTCTAACAAGAGCTATTGCTGGGGCTGCGATTGCTGACTGCACACATCGGGGGACCAACTGAAGAGCTGTAGGGGGGTGCAAGGCCAGACACCTCCAGGCTCCTAGACCGCTTGACAGCAGTTTTACAGTCCAGATGATTGCTAGTCCATAGGATCGGCTCCCTGAAATACAGTGGCACATAATGACCTGCGAAGACTGGGAAGCATAGGCTGCTAGTCCCCACACCACGCACATACGTAGGCACACAGGCACACATGCATTTACTGACACTGGGAACACACTTCCAATTCTGACAGCACTGGATCACCGTTTGAGACCCAGTGCATTTACATATTTCGGTATGTGTGTAATATTTACTTAGCTCTTTAATTCTCCTGCACTGTGTGTAAACTTTCAGAAAATGTGTTCTTAAAGGTTTCTCCATGCAACATAATTCAAATCAGCAGTGTAGCAATGCACTGTAAGCAATTTGATAATTACAGCAATGTCAATTGAAAGACATTTGAAATAACCTCGTTCTAACTCCGAACTCAGCTCTAACTCCAAAAACAACATTCAAGGTCTGTTTTAATGAAGACAGTCTCTCTGTATTTTTGTATTCATGAAAATGTTTACTTGCATTGGAAAGAAGTTTCAAAACACATTTCCGCTTGCTGGCTGACCTAGTCGTTATACCAGAGACAGATTAGCAGTGACTCACAGGGTCTGTTTGCCTCTGCTCAGTATTTATTAATATCATTACCTCATTTAGCTTGTTTCCCATCCAGCATTATACACAATAGCTTTGCCAAAGAGCTGTCAAAGCTGTTGGTGTATGTCCCTATAGCCACTAATATTAATGAGTTATTTTACCTGGCACTCATCTATGCTTATTTACTGTCATCCCCGATGTATCACTACGATTCCTTCTGGACCCTGATGAAGAGCAAAGGCTTCAGCTTTGGACCCAGGTGTGAACATGGATTGTACTGTATGTGTGGTTAGTCTGCTTAGCTGGCTCCATCAGCTCCCTAATTTGTTTTTGTGTATTGGTGCTTGTGAAAGGTGCTATATTACAGGATATATCTCTCTCAGTCCAGCTTTCAGGTTTGAGATCATTCACACCCTGGTTGAAATCCAAGCATGCATCACATAATTTCCCCTCTTCTTGAACCTCTTTTTTGTATGTTACAAATTTAGCCAAATCATTTGAATTTTAACACACTCTATAATGATCTGACACAATCTGACTGAAAACCAGCAACCCAGGTTAATGCTTCACTTCAGAGTCTCCTGTGTGGCTGGGGCCCCCAGGATCATTAGACAGGAAAATGAAACACCATTTGGTTCTTTGTAACCCCTTCTGAAAACGATAAAATAAATCTTTTTTGTCATGCTGTGGGAAACGAATGAATAAATGCAAAATGCAGATTTGTTCTGTGGGAGCAATGGTATTCAGATTATGAATTACTGATGGGGGGGGGGGGGGTGTGATTGATCTAAATCGTTGAAACACAAGACCAGTTCGTCCCTGAGTGGTGTACCTGGTAAGGCACGATCCTGGATTACAGGCTTTGAGAGCAGGTTTGTGTCCTGGCTCTGCGAAGTTGCTGGTCTTCGCTTGGTATTCCATATGGAGTGTCACATTGGCTCTGGCACTCTTACAGATTTGGGAGGCAGAATTGGCAGGGGTCTTTCTGCTTTCACGCTACAGCTCCTACTGGCTAGACGCCTGGTGAACTCAAAGCAGCACGGTGACAAGAGCAGCAACAAGGTCTGCAAGTGAAGGAAGGCAGCATGAAGAATGGTGTGTAATTGATGATGTGTGTGGGCTTGTGAACACTGCAACAGAAAACAAGGAAACTAAGTGGCAGCCTGTTCTCAAACACCATGCTTGTTGACTGGGAGAGGGTTAAAAAAAATGAGAAAAGGAAAAAATAAAACAGGAGAAATGCAGTCCATGTGCACTGTGCCCTGATAACAAATGTGTATTTGCATATTGTACTCAGAATGAGCTATGCAAGCATTCAGCATGTAGGCGTTGGAAATGAGATCTAGGAGTCTTTGTTGAATTAAAGTCCTTGATGTGAACAGCACTGCGTGCATTCGGCACCCAGAGGTTTGATCTCAGATGAGACAGCAATTATCCACATTAATCCACAGTCTGTTTAAGCTGTGTCTGAGTTGAAGGAATATAAAACCTGGGGCTTTTCGAATTTGTTGATAGGAGTGAAGTCAGGATAACTAAGGTGAAGTAAAGAGAGAAGACTGGAGAATGAAAAAAATAAACAGTGGTTTTGTTTGGGATTATGGTTATTTTATTTATTTCTGTTTGTAAATAATAAAGATTGCACAACCATCCATTAAACGTATATCGACTGCAGCATTCTACTTTGTAAAGAAGAAGGGGTTTCTGTGACCTTAGTAATCTAAAAATAACTAATAAGGAAGGTGCTATGTCACTATACATATTACTCTCAAATCCAGCTCTTGGAATGTAGTTTATTGGTGTCTTCTGCCACTGTTAATCACACATTAAAAACTACAAATCCCATACCCTGCCAATTTCACCGATTTCTCTTGTTTCCACACAGTTTGAAAACTTATCACAAATAACAAATTATTCTCACGTGCGTGGAGAACTTAAAAAAAAAAAACGCGATGAAGAAAATTCAGATATGACAGCGTCTTTACAAGAAATGTGCAATGAAGGTATTATTATTATTATTATTATTATTATTATTATTATTATTATTATTATTATTATTATTATTATTTCAATGTTTCCAGCACTGAAAAAGGTTACACAAGGCTATAGATCTGAAAGGATTAACTGTATGTGTACTGTACAAAATACAAAATACAACATACACGAGGAGACTGATACACTCAATATAAAAACACACCTTCAATTCACAATCAGATTGATGTACTCATAAAATGATATCTGTGTAGGTATCTATCTCTTTCCTGTTTTATAAAGACAACACTTTGCATTCTTTAATGCTTTTACTGTGCTTTCTTAATAAAAAAAAAAAACTTCTAAATTGTAGGATTTGATTTATAATCTGCTAGTAGATTCCACAAAAGGCCAGGAATGACTCATGAAGCGACGTGGAAGAGTGACTCATTTATTTCCCAGTGAAGAGAAACAAATGCTTTTCTTTGTGCTGTTATTCAGCGCCTGAATGCTCTTGATTAAATGGTAATTTTCCTAATCTGGCTTGAGGGACTGCTGAAAGCATTATTTTGCTTGTAGCTGGAAAGGCTTGACAAGTCTGTCTAGGGGTGAAGTGCTGGTCCATCTTTTTATCACGCCTCTCGCTAGCTCTTCTTTTACTCAGCCGATTGTAATCTCACCACTCCTGTGTGTATCCAATGGTCGCCGCAAGACTTTGTTTGAAAGCTATCTCCTGGTCCCCTTTCTCATCCACCCTAAAGGTCATTTTCCTCAAGCATGTCTCATTTTCAGAGACACTGCCTCAATGAAATGCATCCATGTCAAATGCCATGGAAGGTTTCTGATAAACAGAGAGCTTATCTCCCGTTCAATATTGCCGCACTATGCTTCTCAACATCCTCTACACTGTGCTTGTTTCATTTTATCATCCTTTTCTTTCTGGAAACCCCTTCTCCTTAAGTTGCTGTGCAAGGAGAATGGAGTCATCATTTTCACACCAAAGTGGGCTTAATTAATTAAGCAGCATTCTCCCTGCCATTCGCGCGGATCCTGACCTTTTAGTCAGAAGCAGCAAGTTTTTTGCTCTTAATTGGTTGCCCTTTGCCCAGCTCTTCCCAGCGGCTCAGTGTGGCTATATTGACCCCTGTCATGGTGATGACCCCAGCGGCTCTACTCTGTATTCCCAGCATGCAGCAGCTGCTTGTCTTGATTTCTTTCCTTTTTTGCTGAGTATTAATTTCACTTTTCTTTATCACATGCACAGCCACATTGTGGATTCTTAAACTGCTGCTTTTTCAGACATGTGTTGATTCAATCAAAGCTTACCGTTAAAAGGTGCTTTATGATCCATGCTATTTGCCTGTTTTATGATGCTATTCAAATCAAACTTCCTGACTTAGAAGGAAACTGGATATACTCAAACGTGCAAAATACCTGTGTTAACATTAAATTCGATTTTCGTTTGAAACACATGATTTAGTTTAAGCTTGTGCTTCTTCGATTTGAAAGCGTATTTGTTTCTACTCTGCAGGCACTTGAGAGATAAGAGTGCTCACAGGTTACTTTCTCTTTGAAAGATTTAGCATTAAGGTAGAATCTCTCTCCATTGACGTCAACAGGGCACCATGTAGCCTTGAGGATGAAAGAGAGCTACAGTCAAGGAGGTCTGAAATATTCCTTCAAATTAGAATTCCCTTTCAGGGTCTTGTAACATGAAGTGTGCTGATGCTTTCAAACTGGGAGTATGGAGACTTTTTTGGCAGGTGAAGTTTAAAGAGGAGTCCTGATTAGAAATCTGTATGACAAACTTCAAAAAGGACTCTGTTTAACTAATAAAGGCTTTATCTGCCTGTGAATAATAACAAACAGGATATAAATGCAATACATTTTACAACGACACCAAAGACTTTCGTACGGTGGCTCATTGAGGACATTAAATAAAAGTGATATATCAAGATCAAAATATCATATCCCTCTGGTCTCAACATAGCAGTTTGAGATGTCGAGCTCCTGAGATCATTTATCACATGATCTCGGCATTTCTATTAATTTTTTCCCACTGTTCATAACGAGACACCATACTTTCACCATTTCATAAAGATACCGTTGAAAAATAGCATGCATGTGCTACAACTCTTTATCCAGGAGCATTATAAAAAACCCACAATGAGCTCTTGTAAGGACATGGTTTCTTCATGCTGTTTATTACTATATTGTAGGCATCCTTTTCTGAAGTTCTGAAAAAGGAGATTCTTTATTGAAATTTGAATCTCTTAAGCAGTATCAGCTTGTTTTTATGCCAGTGTAGTCTCCTGAATGTAACAAATTAAAACACATTGCTAATGTGCTCCAGCAGAAAGGATTTAAACAGTCTACTAAATTCTTGCCCAAACACATTCATTTGCTGCCAACGTGTGCTGCATTTCCATTCTCCATTCTGCAGCCTGCACACGCCATGATGCCATGGATAAGCACAAAGAGCAGCAGCTACACATAGACTACAGTCCGACTACCAACAATGCAATAAAATATTACCATTGTGCTATATTGAACAACTATCATATCATCAGGTTTCAATATCTTTTTGCTGATTTTTTTTTTCTTTTGCAAGTTCCAAATACCCATATATTAATTACTAGTTTACTACATTATTTATTTATTTTTTTAATGGTAATGTTGGTTCACACTGTAATGCGTAGTACTGTGATAGAAAGACAGCTGCCATAAAATAATACAATGAGAGCTTAGTTCGTACAAAAAAACCCCAATTAGAAACATTCATACCACGTTTGTGCCATAGCAACATTGCTTTTAGTGCAGGTTCTGATTAAGCTCTTACCAGCATTATCTTTAGCAGAAGAGAGTCTGAAGATTCACTTGTCAATCCGTCATTTTATGTTTGTGTTCTTTCAACTTTTTTTTCTAAAGCAGCGGTTTACTGTCACTGCTGAAAATGTGTTGACCTTTCATGGCGTAGTGCGAGTGCTGTAGTGGAAATGGTTTTTATCGTGTTCAAAATGTAAATTATTCAATTACAGTGGCTTACTATTGTACTAACATTGGTGAATGTAATCATGGGTGTACTATTAATATTTGCTAACGACACTTTATTGACAAAGTTATCGCATGAACTAAGCGGGGAACAAACACGTGGGGTGTGTAATATCAAAGTACTTACCTGTGCTTTATAACTAGAATATTATCTGGTGAACTAATAACATCATGGAACTGTATCTTTAAATTAATGACAAAAAGATTTGACATTTAAATGTTAGTTTCAATTTCTTCTGAAAATGACACAGTCCTATTATGGTAAATTTTACATTCAATTTAAATTGCTTTTTAAAAAAATAGAATTCTTGCATGCCTATATCTTTGAGACATTCTGCTTTAGAACTCAGTTTTGGATTATTGATCCCTGCGAATCTCCAAACACTGGAATTATCTCCAAAAAATGGAATTAAAGATCAGAACACAAGACGATGTTTAATTGGCCTTGGCCCTATTTTTTTATATTTGCTGTTGGTTACGCTCTCCAGGGCTACAGGTTGCCATGGTTCACGTTATTAAAAAGGTGATTAATTGCAAAAGGGCACCATACCACCATTAAAAATCTAATTATACGAGATTACAAGATTACATTATTCAGGTCAAATATAGTGTGTAATTCATTTAGCCATGTGGAACGTGCAAATCGGAGAGTACAAAATAAATAAGGTGTTTAAGCTAACACAGTATTGCTAAATTACTTTGTCTAGTCTAGGTTTGTCAGCCCTTTATCTGCTTTGATACCTGATGAAGGCAATGCTAAACCAAAACGGGTCGGGTTTTAGATGGGTTTTTTTTTTTTAAACCAGTGCAGTATTTTTTGATATGTGACTTGCAGGGTTTCCTTTAATCTAGTTTGATATTGTTTTTAACCCTAACCACTACAGTTGCCTTTTTTGATGCAGTGCCAGTCCTTATCTGCTTTGATGCTACTATAAGTTACCAAAAACAAATATCAAATACTTTCTAAAAAAAGAATACACATTTTGAAGCACGTGATTGCCATTCAAGTAATCCACATTCAGAAATGGTTATGTATGCAAGTAGTGTGAACTGAGTGGCCATTTACCATTGAAGCTTGTCATTGCACAGATTCATTTGTCTCTGCCTTGCACAAACTAGACTTTCTAATTAGTGATGTACACACACACTGCAAGTAATGAAACCTTTTTATACCCATTTGCTTTAGTCCCAGCCCACAGATTGTGTTTCAGTAATAACGTTTATGCTTATTGCTGTCTGTGGTCAATTATTAGTTTTGATCCCAAGCTTTGAATGATTCCAAATTAGCAGTGATCGTCAATTTGTATACAGCTGCTATCAGTATCATTCTCCTTTCATTTTGCAAGGTTTTATTCAGTTTATTGAATAATGGGCTTGATGAACGTTTACAACAGTGAAAAAACAACAGCAGCGAAAAAACAACAGCAGCGAAAAAACAACAGATTTTAAGAGTAGGGTCAAATCATTTGAGTTTGTGGGATTAAGAACAGCTAAACAGGATTCCTTTTAAAACCCACTTCAAGACAATCCATTTATAAAACATGAATAAATGTGTTACTACAGGTTTAAACATGGGGAATACAAGTTTATTGCAATAGCATTTAATGACACATTACTAGAACCAACTTTACATCATGTTATAAAGTAATTATTAGGCTTCTTATAAATGCCTTAGTTACATGTTCTTTTAACAGTGTAACTATATATACGAAGTATTCATCATCAATTCATGTAAGTCTTTGTGTTAAGCATGAATTACTGTTCACTTAGTTGGAAATTAGGAGTAAATAATATGCTTGTTCATATCTAATTACATGTTAGTTAAATATACCTCTTTTAAATATGTCATTTTTCTCATTAACTGTGCTAAACTACCAGACACAATCCAATTATTTTATTAGACCCCTGGTTGGAATCAAGACGCTCAATTTCTACTGTAACTGGACAAACCTCATAACAAAGGCAAACTTAAAAAAACATTTTTGAAATGAGAAAAGCTACCGGTAACTCATAATTCTGGCTTGTGAGGCTGGATTTGAGAAAAGAATGATATCGACAGCTGGCTAAGCATTGTATTGTATGCGATACAGAAATGCATGTTAACGGGTACACTTTATCAATGTCATACTGTATGGTTTGTCTATGTTTTCTTCTAGCATCTGCAAGGGACTGAGCTGCCTTTTATCACTCAAGAGCTCTCTGCTGAGTTTCATACACATTCTTTGTTAGGTCTATTAGCTACATTTACATACCTACCGAGAAAACACATGAGTGGAAATTAGGCAGGACTTCTCTGCAGTAAAATCCTAACTAGCGACTGCCCACATGCAGAGAGAGAAAACCACCTGCGATTTCTTCTAGAAAACAAAACGAAGCAGCCTCTCTGATTTTTTTTTTTTTTTTTTTTTAAGTCAAACCTTTGGAGACTTCAGAATAAATATAAGACAGACTGGTGCAACAGTTGGACTTTGAACTTTCTGGACTGCCTTTGAAAAAAATCTAAACGTTATATTGCAGCACACTCTGTAAATACTGCATCACCAGCATTGTTGAAACAGAGGCAAAGACAATGTGGTGGAGAAGGGCTTTCATTTAACCTGACATTCAGAAGGCAAACTGCTTTAACCCTTTCAGTCCTGGTGGGATCTCTTTAACTTCTAGGGCCCAGTCTGAAGTAGAGTGTGAATATATGTAAAAAGAAAAAAGTGTCCTGTTCTCATATACACTCAATAAAGGAGTTTGTTCTACAGCAATACAAACATAATTCAGGAGTGAAAAGGTTAAAAGTTTAACCTATCTTACACTCACTAAAAAAAAGTACACTTTACTGAGTATTTACAGTTTACTTTTGTATTCATTTCCAATTTGGCAATCCTTTTGCATTCAGTATTATACAGTAACAGCGCTACACAATATATCAAGACACTGTTAATGACACTTGCCAAAGATCTTCATAACATTTTCATGGGTTAAAGATTGCATTTTTATTTTCCTTTGTCATTTAAATGTTTTAAAATGAACAGCCTTAACATTTATTATGAATTTTAAATTGGTAATACGCCATACCCCTTGTTTGTATCTGTTCTTCACAGGAAGGCACACTCCTTCACTCTTCCTGTGTTGGTAAAACCCTGTTTGACGCTTCAATGTGACTCTACTGAAGGAGCGCTGTGCAGGTTGTAGGGGACAGGCAGCTCATCTTCCAGCAGAGCCCCGAGGACGTATTCCTGCAGAGTTTTTAATCAAGGGTGAAGGAACAAGGAAACTGGGAGGAAAGCCCAGCCGTTGATAACATGAACCGCATGGCTGCCGAGAAACAGGATCGACAACTCTATCAACTCACTGCTGTTGACATCTCTTAACTGTGTCTCCAGCATTTTTTTTAAACTCAAGTGAATTAATGAAGCACTTCAAGTAGAGTGAATTAATGAAGCACTTCAAGTAGAGTTTAGTGAAACTCAGAGGGTTTGCATTGCATTTAAAATGTTGCTTTTTTGTATGTATTTATGTAGGCACTTCCCATGTGGCACATTCCTTAAATAAACTTAAAGGCACCCCTTACTGCAGACAATTTTATGTAAGAGTGATGTAATGCACATAATGCTGCTGTTATGCTGAAGACACATCACAGGTTTGAGATTTACAGAACCGGAATTCCATTTGAATCCTGCTTATTTGCATTTGTTTTCAATGAAAAATATTGATCCAAAACTCCAATTGCTGCACAGCCGCGGATTTGCATTGCCACGCTCCACTGCATTCCTCAAAAGCAACACAAAGTAATCACAGTCAAGTCTTCATAAAGTATAATCTGTGTTGCCATATAGTCAGCAACCTTGTTAGGCAACGCGAGTTAACTGTGGATAAATACTGCAAGTGACGATACTTTACTATAAAACGTTCTGTACCAGCATTTTGGATTTACAGTGTTTCTTTACAGCTATTCTATAAAAGTTTAATTTTAGTAACTATGCAGCTAAAAATATTTCAATATAAATTTCCTTAGCGGCACCCTCTGCAGTGTGCCTCTGGCTTGTTTCATTATCCTTACATTGACCTGTAGATGCAAGATCCAATGGGATCCACTGTCAGGGCCCTTTGCCTGAAGTTAGCATTAGCCCTGTATTCGAGAGTGGCGTTTACGGGAAGTAGGATGGTTTTCGAGGGCAGCGGCTTTAGTAAATCTTTTTCCTGTGTTTATTCAAGGTCGGGGTTCATTTCAGGATATGTACGGCAGGTATAACACAACTCAAAACAACAGTTTATCTTTATTTAACCCTGCTCCAATACTTTTATTTGATTACAAAACAGCCAGTAAAATTGTACAGTTGTACATACAAGCATAACATTTTACATACAAGCATAAAATTGTACATTGAAACATAAAATTGTACATACAAGCATATTTATACAGTACCAGAGCCAAAGGGCCATCACACAGGCCAATGCATTCTTTCTCAATTACAAAACCACACCCTGAAATGTAAACGGCACACAAGGATATTACCATCATTAACAAAGTACAACACAGAGCTGCTCGTTCAAGCGCAGAGTCTTGCTGAAACCACAGATTATTTACACATGGTGTTAACATCGATTTTCAATATTTAAACAGTGGAAGATTCGAATGCTGACACTTGTTGAGTTCATGTTAATCCTGCTTTTCCCATTTGGTTTGCCACTCTGAGAAAGAAATTCAAATGTGTCCTACTGTCCTTTAAGAAATACTAAGAGTACAATTGTTTGACAAGCGTTCCAATGAGAACTAGTCAAAAACTGTCAAAGAATTTTACTGGCATGCTTATGGATACATAACCTCGTACCCAAAAAGCTTCGATGACAGTATTCATTAATCGGTGGATTAATTTATTCATTTAAAATAAGTTAAAATAATCAACAAATAAATAAACACTCACACGCACGCACACGCACGCACACACACACACACACACTGTATTATGTGCATATACATACTTGTATACATGCCTAAGATGTTCTGTTTATTCCTATTGTAATAAACATTATGGATCACTTATGTTTAAAAGGGTGTTTAAAAGTTATAAACAGAAGCACACTACAGTAGCTCCAGTAAGAAATACTCCATGACCTCCCAAATCGGCAAGTTACAACCTTGGACTTGGGAGCCGGGAGCACAAACTTAAGCTCCTTGCTGTCCTCAGATGTGCTCTGCTGGCTTCTTGCTGTTATGGAAACCAAACTAGCCTAGCAACAATCAAAGTTCTGAGCTGTTGGTTAGCTGCAAGACGGCATTGCTGCTGTTCAGGTTTACGTGTGTTTGTTTAACCAGGTTAGCGCCAAAGCTTTACAACTCAACTACAAGGGGTAGCGGGCAAGAGGAGGAAAGCTAACTGAAACCAGAACCATTTCAAAAGGATGAGTGTGAGGGCTGCGTTCTACTACTGTATATCAGGGTGTTCACGTGTTGGTCTTCAATCCGGACATTTTAATATCTGCTTGGGGGAGTGGATTTGCACTGTAATTTTGTTGTGCTTTTCCTATGGTTACACTACGTATTTCTCATTGTTTCCTCTGGTTTTGCCTCGTTTTTTCTTATGCTTTATTATACCTCTCTGTGCTTTACAATGTTTGCCTATACTCCACCATGCTTTCGCTGTGCTTCGTTACACTCTGTTACGCTTTTAAGGTCTGGAAACTCCATTGAGACGTATTACTAAAATTCCAACACTCGCCTCGGGGCCCTTACTCATCACCACGTCATGAAAAGTTCAATTCTTAATATAGTTTCACCTTTAATAAATAATTCACTGTTAATTTAATTCCAATGCAATTAGACAGGCTAACAACGAACTGCTAAGTGGTGTTTAATTAACACATCAGTAAAATAATAATTTACTTAATCAAAGATTAACCAAATTGAAAAGTGAGATATTACTTGAAAAAACACACATTATAATGGAATAACTCTGCAGCATACACTACATATTTAAAAATAAACAGTTAACAGCTTATTCACGGATCTGCCCTTAGACTCTGGAGGCATGCATTGGGTTATTTCTGTCAGCTGGAGCGATTATATTTACCTGGTTAACAATATCTAACCTTATAAAAGTTTACCATAGTAAAAGTATAGCATAGATTAGCACTCTAAAGCAGAGGTATGGTAAAGCATAGATAAGCATTGCAAAGCAATGAGAGATATGGTAAAGCATAGGGAAGCACTGTAAAGCACTGAGAGGTATGTAAAGCACAGATAAGCATTGTAAAGCATTGAGAGGTATGATAAGCATATATTTGCATTGTAAAGCACTGAGAGGTCTGGTAAAGCATATACAAAAAAAAGGGTAAACTATGTTAAATGCAAATTTAAAACACCATGGCAAACCATGGCAGACTATAGTAGATGTCCTGTATAGCACAACCATGTGAAAAGCACTGGAAAACTGCAAAGTTACTGAGCAAACTTAAAGTGGTAAACTTTTATGAGGGTAGTACAGAGGCTGGATGGCCCACCCCGCTCTATCGAGAATAACTGGACAACTGTGGATCAAGCAACTCTAAGAATGAAAACAGACACACACACAGAGCTGGACAGCACATACACTCTCTAACCCTGGTGCATTATTAGTCCTCTCAGCTGGTGCAGTGCCCCCCAGGAACGACCCTTCACTTCCATACACTAGGTCTCTGTGCTGGTCCATCCATCGAAAGAATCCTTTACTGGCCCCTGGGAGGAAGTCTTCTACATGATGGAGCAGGTGAAGCCACAGCATTCTTTCAGTAGGGTCAGCCCAGTCTTGGTGGTGAACGGTGTTGAGGTTTGCTGTGCTCTAGAAGTCAACTTCCTATCTTTTATTGGATCTGTAAAGAGAATGCACACACCTGGACTCAAGCTTCTGCTCAGAGAAAATATACTGTTGCTGTCAAATGTCACGCACAGTGAAGGGGAACAGATAGCACCCCATTAAGGACGTTAAATGCCTACTTGATTTCTTTATGCAACTTGTAGGCAGTTTAGACTGCAAGAAGTCTGCCATTTCTTTGTCTTCTTCTCTTTCCCTGTGTTATAGAAACAGAATGGAGCTGTCAGCACAGATAACACTAAAGAAATTCACAGCAATGCAAATTATTTATTGCAGTCGCACACAAACAAACAGGCAGGTCCCAGTTTACTAACGTCAGTGATAACTGTACATATACAGCAAAGGAGAGTCATAATGTGTCATAAAATGATTCTAATATAAGCACATGACATGACCAAAGCAGGTGATTACTGTCACGGAAATGTTATAAGAGTGTACCCTGGATAAAGCAAGGTCTAGTTAAACATGCATGACAAAGCATGTAAAAAGCAAAAAAGAAACAGATGCACACATTAAATATTTAGTATAGAAAATAGAAGAGCGTAGTAAAAGGACAGTTGACTGTGTATAATTACCACGGTGAACCTTTTTCAAGGGCTTGTTGGAATAAGTCAATGTTGATACACTCTGAGTTCTACTTAATGATACAAACAGATCTTAAAGCTGCCGCTGTGAAACACCTGACTGCATTCTGCCTCATAGCTGGTAACAGCGTGCTGGTATTTAGTGATGTTGAGATGATGGAAAGAGATCTGCCATCCTCTTACCTCAGCCTTTCAAACTCCACATCATCCACCAGGAAGTCTCGGGTCTCCACCAGCTTGTGGATCTGCTGCAGAAGCTCCTCTTCCTTCAGCTTGTCCTCTTTGGATTTGTCTCTATCTGAAAGCAGAGTGGGGACAGGCACACACCGTGTTATAGAAGAGCAACACACATTGCATAGTCATTATACACAGGAACTATGCATTTCCTCGCTGATTACTACTGCAAAAGCTTAAGTTATTGCTTGCAAGACCAAATCCTACCCCTAAGCCTAAACGTCACCAATGTCTGTGCATGTATTACTTAACTTTGCGTTGTTATTATTGCAGCAATATATAAACGCTCAGCACATTTATTGTATGGAATCACTACCCCCCCATCTCGCCCCATCCCATCCCGTCCTGCCCATCAATATACTCAGAATACATCAGATTTCCCAATTGCAAAATCATTCTAATTTAATATAAAATCACAGATCTAGCACTAGATGTTGATGTAGTTTCCTACTTGCAGACACCCTCAGTCATGTTTTTTAATGCCATGCTGGCATGCACATGGAAGGAATACAAGCCTTACTGACAAGGGGCATATTCATTTGAAGGGGTTCTGAGTGCACTTCCAAACAGAGTACGCATCCTCCCCAAGGTCCCTGCAGTTTTGTGTTTGTGCAGAACAATTTTGCAAAGGGCGCTCGCTTACATTTAATTAAAGTGCTCTTGAATGCAGGCAAAGCAAGCAGCATTTCATAAAGGAAACACCGATACTAATCTTTGCTTTGCTCTCGGGCAAAAGATTCCAAATCCGGAATTGCTGTCTCTTGTACGTCTCTGACTCTCTAAATGTTTGCAGAGTTGTTTGACCTTGATAAATGTATATCTGACTGCTGTTGCTGGCAGCGTCGCAGCCTGTGCATCCAGAGTGACGCGCTTCTCAAGCCTGTGTTGCAAGACAAGGTGTTGTTTTGTAATGTTTTTTTTTTTTTTTTTTTCTATTTTATACGTAGCTATGCTCTGTCTGTGCACTTTCTTTAATTCAATGTAAAGGCAAGCTTACTGAAAAGGACACATTCCTTATTTGGGTATATAGAGGCTGTCGTTGTCTTGTACTCATCTTGTAATCTCTGGTAGTAATACTTCGTATTAGCAGGGTGTGCGAGTCAAATACATGAACTGTGAGTATGCTTATTAGTAAGACCACACGTTTCTGAAAAGTCCCATGTTCTTGTGTTAAGATCTTAAAACCATGCACTCCCACTTGCCTGGTATTGAAACTAGTTTCTGCAGTTCCTTCTTAAGCCTTGTTATTTCTTTACAAAGCTGAATATCGTCCATCCTGCAAAAAAGAAAAACGAGAGTGAACAGCTAAAAGCAGAACTACAATAGCAATCCACCTGAAGCCCTTAATCTGATCTTCAACTCAAATACATTTCAAACATGGCCTGCCCACTTGTAAAGAAGGAGAACAGCACAGAAGTCAGTGTTTGTTTTCTATGCATTATTTACATGTAGGCACGCACTGGGCCACTACTTCCATCAAATAGATCTGGAAGGACAGTTAGCGCCAATCAAAAATCCTTACTCAGGCAGATGGGAGCTCCAATTCAGATGGCTTTGTTATTGATGGAAAAAAAATGCACTGGACTTGAAATCACTGTCAAATCAGTCCTGACAGCATACTGCAAAGAGTTTCTAGAAATAGAGCTCACTAATGAAAGTTAACATCTGCCCAATGTGTCTGTGAATGTATTGACGTAGCCTGCCACTGATTCTTCTGAAGAAACACATCAACGCCAGAATTAGTCGGGTCTTTGGAGTCTTCATTAATGCAGGTGCAATTTCCGAAAATTAACAAATAACAAAAAAAGGTCTTTGTTCTTTAATCTTGGAATAGAACTGCACTACTTTGAAAGGAAGCTGATTTAAAAAGGTCAGATAGTGCCATGTACAATTAATTTACTGTTCATTTTATTTGAAACCAGCTTTGTATGGTTTTGAATAGTAAATAACGGTAATTTGGGATAGCATTAAGATTACTCCCTAATTATTTCTTGAGTTCTGCTGACTCATAGGAGGTGAACACAGCCAACGTGCAGCTATTATCAAACCAATTTATCAAACTATCCTGGTTAAATTCATTCTGCAGCGTAAGTAGTGACAACAGATACCTGTTTAAGTATGAAATCCTGCTACATTACGTTTCATTAACAAAAGCAATAACGTCTGAAAAAGCACTCAATATCAATCAGCACACAACACCAGCATCTAAAATTAGAGGCTATTAAGCAATCTGGCCACTTCACACTGTTTCTGTGCTTGAACATGAAAACCGAGTTGGTGGGGTTCTCCCGTTATAGTTACTGCATGTAAAAGTCACCATATTTATCCAGCTTTTTAATAACCTTTTCTAAACCGCTAAGGTACTTGATGTCCGCTTGAATCCCCTACAAAAGTTTTTAAACTACAGTGAATTTGCATGTTCATTTAAAAAGTTGACCTTGCTTTTACCATTGTTTTTTCAGATCATTAAATACAGTATATAAATAGAAACTGATGGAGAGCTGTGATTAATTAGGTTATCTATTATATAACTGTCCCTCTATTTAGAGTACCAAAAAGACAAAAACAAACTAAGATATAGATCACTGAAATGATCCGCCCCAAAACTTTAGTTATCTTACTATCCAATTTTTGTCTATCTTTTTTATTTGGGATGTTTTTGAACATGCTGTATAATGATAGTGGCACCACAAATAAAATTCAACCTTAGCCACAGACTCTCGGATGACCCCACAACCAATGATAAAGCACATTGCTTGTAACCCGTCCTAGACCCTCACCACTTTATGTAACAAAGTGTTTCCTGTCCTCTGTCCTAAGACCTCAGTGTCTGCACTTAATTTCCAGATGCATCCTTTTAATGAGCATGTAGTACCTTTTACAACACATGTAGTATGAAGGAAACAAAGCTGTTTAATATCTCGCAAGCATGAGATTTGAAGGACACAACAAGGCAGGTCACGCGGTCGATTTAGGGTTTTTCAACAGCAGATTCAAAGAGACACAAATAGAGAAGGATATTTATTTCAAGATTTAAAGAGAAGTCAGATCATCAGCAAACCAGTTGCAGGTGCCGAGAATCTATTCCCTTCATTGATTCTTCATTTAACAGTACCTGCATTCCATGAGTTCAATCAGCTGACTTGGAATGTTAAACAGGGAGGGGTGGAGTGTATCTCCCTGCCATCCCATACTGAACTCCTGACAGCCAGCTGCCAGTCAAACTTGCGTTGCAGAGGCTCGAGGTAAGAGCCTCAATTAAACCACAGATGCCCCCCTACCACATACAGAGAGGGCTGTCAGGAGCAGGCAGCAAGCAAGCCTGAAAGAGAAAATGCACCCGCTACCTCTAGGCACCAGCAGACTTGCCTCCTACTGTGACGTTTCAAACTGTGAGGGGAAATTGTCAGAGAAAAAAAAAGTGAATAAATGGCCAGTGCCACGCTAATTGGGAACCTGAGAGGCTATTTGCAAACGTGAAGGGCCTCGTCGCTATAGAGGCCTGATTTTAAACTCAAAATAGAAGCACTTGTGATTGTCGCAAAATAACTTTTACTTAACACTATCACCGAACCTTTTTTTTTTTAATAACCTGTTGAATGTTTATCGCCATCCTCTCGAATCCACTCACACAACAGTGAATTGAGTTTTTAATTAGAAGCCGATTTCATCAAACCACTTGTGAAACAAGCTTTTGCGACCTGTGACACCATGGGGAATATCCTGCTGTGGCAAAACACATTTTAGAGAACAGGTGCCTACCTCTATAGCTCTATATATCACTAACCAGGGGTTAATCTTTTTGGTATTCCGATATCTTTTTGTCTGATAGGTGAGACTCAAATTCAATCCAAACAGAAAGGGGTTGTTCAAAGTTTAAATTCCCTTTAGAAATCCTCTATTCAATCCAATAGAAAACACTGATAATATTACTATTATAGCATTGACAACCAATCTGTATTGTCCATCTATTGCAGTAATATTGTATCCTCATTGATCTAACTTGTGCTCTGTTTATGGTACTGGCATAAAATTTAAAAAAGGGCTAAGATTAAAAACTGTAACCTATTAGTGTCCCGGGTCCCCTTCCTCTAACCGGAATGATGCAGGGAAAACAAGGACAGACGGCAACCCTAATCTCTTCACACACACACACACACACACACACACACACACACACACACACACACACACACAAATAATATGTTTCATGCAACAACAGCAAAAACAAATAAAAGCGGGCAAGGCAAATTTGGTACAAAACAGCATGTGCAGCTTGATTGAGAAAGGACTGCAACTGATTATGGGAAGCTTGGAAGCAGAACACCTGTTATTATCACAGCGATCCCCACATGTTAATGAATTAAACAGGAAAGCAGAAGGCTTCTCAAAGAAATGCTCCCCCTAATTAAACACTATTTATTTTCTTATGAAACAAATTAACTTGTTTTGTGAGCTACCAGCTATTTGTGGTGCAGCAGGGCTAATGCTGCAGCTGTACTGGGGTTTGGGAAACTGAAATCAAAAGTCCATGTCAGGTTTTAGATTCATGTAAAGTGTGGTGAAGTAAAGTGTGAGCATGGTAAACTACATGGCAAAATACACCCTGCCAAGGATTTTTATATGGGCTGGTGAGTGCTGTTTGAGAATATTAAGATAAAATAACTTTTAGAATTCTGACAACAGTTTTAAGATTCTCTGGTTGGCAACTTGATTTACATAGTATGATGTAGGAGACAGATAATATATATTGTACTGTTAATGCAGCTTTTCACATATGAGACGCCATCAATACTCTGAATACCATTTGTAATAGATATATATATATATATATATATATATATATATATATATATATATATATATATATATATATATATATATATAGTGCACATACTATATGCATACATACAGTATATTTGGTAATTCACAATAATATATATAGTATTATAGTGTTATCATATATATATATATATATGATACATATATATATATATATATATATATATATATATATATATATATATATATATATATATATATATATTACAGTATAAGCAATTATCGTTAATTCATTGATCTAAAAACACAATCAAGAGTAGTCAGGGCTAGTCATCTGTGCAACACTCTTATAAAATCTATTGGCTCCAGCATGTCAATGGCCCCCCCTCTTGTATTGCAATTATATATATTCTTTAGCTGTGCTCACGTCTACAAACGAAACACATTGATCCAAAAGCACAAACACCTACGCTGTCAAGTATTTCGCTTTCTGATTGCACAGCTCCTGCTCCCTAGCAGAAGAGTGAAATTGGGAACTGTAGACAGCGTCGCCCTGTCACCGTAAATAATATGACTTATCCAGGAATTACCACACTGTCACTTAACGAAAACACTGAGCTGTCACCCAGTGAGCGCTGTGTCAGCCCGCGGTTTCCTCTCTCCAGATCTAAACTGACAGGGGAACAGCTGTGCCAACTCCAACGACTTTGTACTGTGGCAGTATTCTTTATCAGGGTTGCCTTTAAAGAGTGCTAGCTGTTTCCTAATTAAAACCTATCAGAAACTTCCACTACTGTACGTACAGCCTAAATCATTACACCGATGCAGGCAGCAGACACAACATTTGTCTACTCGGCTCAAAGTTTTATCTAATAATGTTGGTGTTTTGAAGTTAAAGGATGAATAATTCTAAAGCTGTTGCCCTTACTGCATGCTTGTTCTCACAGAGGTCCTGTTGTCAGATTGAGGGTGGTGAAAGAAAGATTAAGCACATTAGATTACAAGAGATGTAAAACACAAAAACAAAATGGTCATAACTTGGTCATTGTTAGGGGTCCTTTGTCTTACACAGTCTTTGTTTTACAATAACCAAAAGGGGGCAATTCTACTTCGATATTGAGGTCCTATGCACTGCTGTACAAATACCATGCCAGGTGGAACCTCTCTTGCAATCCAAAGCATCAGAACTGCATTCCCACCCACAATATAAATTCGGTCATGCTACAATGGGTGCATCGGGGTGTCCAATCAGCATCCTGGAGGGCCATTCCACTCCAGGTTTAACAGAGAGATCATTAATTACTCTGGATCAAGGTTTAATTAAACAATTTAGAATGGGGTTGGAACTAAGACCAGACATGGAAGGACCAAATTTGGCTACCCCTGGAGTGGATGGACAGAATAAGGATCATATGTGTGTTCATTGTGCTATGTCCACAGAACCTATTCACTATATTCCATCTGTGAAATAATGTTTCACATAATATTAGTTCATTAAACATTTACTCAAGCCAGTTGCACAATGGACATCAACAGATTCCTTTTGGTGTCCATTTGGAATTCCAGGCTGCAGTCTTAACATGAAAGTTATCTCCCAAACTACTGTAGGCAGAAAAAAAAGCATGTTATCTTAAAGAAAACAGGCATTTCGCTGCGTCTACGGCCAGGGCGGTTTTGCCTACAGCTGCTGTGTCCTTGGATCTACAAACCCCTTCTCTTTTCACAAGAGCTGCCGACCTTGATCGCTGCGAACAGACGGCTGTGTAATTAGCGTGTTAATAATGATGCTCCCACCATTACCGACATTTTGAAGGGATAAAAGCAGGGCTCTGGGCCCAGGCTCATCAAAGGGTTTCAAGCATTTCATGAATTCTTGAATACATAATCCCATTCACCTGTGCATCAGACCCCCATTAACAAAGTGCATCACGAACACAGCTTGCAATACCAAGTATTATGTACAACGGCATATACAACTCCATTCGCTTGCCAGCAATGCGTGATTGGAATGTAATCTATGTTGATGGCCAAGGGAGTTTAGTGTGTAAATGATAGTGGTGCAGTGACACCCAGGGTTCTCATGTTATGTATATAGAGTTCTTAATTTGGATGGTTTACAGCAGCGGCTTGTTACAGGTCCCAATGTGGTGTCCAATTGCCCCCGGGGTGCCTGTGTATTGAACAAGATCGGTGCGGCTCCTTGCATTAGATTCCCCTGATAGCCTGTCTGTTATTTACCTGCAAGACAGGTAAGGCCTGAGACAGGTATTCTCGGTTATTGTCTGTCTACTAAAGCAAAACAGGCATTCACATCTTTTAAAAAGGTGTAAAAAGCCTATTTCAAATGATTTCCCAAAGTTCTTCCTCCCACTCATGTCTGCAGAGATTTTTTTTTTCCTTTTCTCTCACTCAATCACTCTTTTGTCTCTATGGATACAGCCTCTCTCTCCTCCCGCACACAAATGGACAGAACTGCAGCACAACTAAAGTCTCAAACTGCACCAGCGCCTGTTCTTTATTAAGGAGGGCTTGGTGATCGTAAAAGCACAGGCAGTTGTAGTAAAGCAAAGGGAAAGATGACGAAGCACAGGGAATTGAGATAAACATGAGAGCATGATTGGGCATGGATCTGGAACTGGATTGTGGATCTGTGGTGCAAATCTGCCATGATTTCTTTGCAGTCAGCAAGCAAGAATGAACTGTAAAATAGACTCTATACTTACATGTATCGGAGCTCAGACTCTCTCCTAACCAGGACATCCCGTATTCTCTCAATTTTGAAAAGTTCTTCTTCTATGTCATTGATTGTTATTGTGGAATCTGCCATTGAAACAACGTCTTCGTCTGCAAGAGAGGGCTTATTAGTTTATCCTTCTTTTCAAAGCATTGTTAATCCAGGACACACTGGAAGGTTTTCATGTGGGTGTGTGCATGCTATTGGTTGGTTTATTCTGCATTATAGATATTTCTGCTGTGCTGCTAACTTTGCTGGAGACATCTTTGGAAGGAATCCCACAGGACATTCACTCCAATGCTAAGGAGCGGAAAATAAATGACCAACGTCAGGATGAACTGCAGGTGCTATAAATCATTCCCTCCCAAATCTCTGAAATGATTCAACGGGGCTGTCAAATACAACAAATCTGAGTCCAGTGGTGGGGAGAAATAACACAACTTGTCATTTTTGTGTTTAATTTTTTATCTGTATAGAGGCCTCGCTATATTTCTCAGGGCTTTTTCTTTTTTTCAGAAATGAAAAACGCACACAATAAATGTACTAACCCTAAAAATAAACTCTGACATTTCTTTCGGAGGAGTAAATTCTAAATGTTGTGCAACCAATTTAGTTTGTTTCAAAGTCCAAATTAAGCACAAGCTTTCCAGTAAATTCCTGGCACAGCATTTACATCTGGATATCCTTCCGGTACCACAGCAATGCTCTCCAGCCTTTTCACACACTCAAAATCTTCCCTCAACAACATTATTGTACTTGACCTACCCTCGATACGAAACATTGTCCCAGGGACCGGGTATTCTTTACCACAGAAGAAAATAATTAGACACAGTATGAGCTGTTCTGTCAACATATGCAGTGTAACTGAATTCACTGCAGTGAATAGCAGACACAGGAGTCGTCAGGAGCAAAGCCACTAGCGCAGGATAAGCTGATAGAAAGAGCAGGGTACACTCTGATAAGGGCTGGCACAATGGCTCCAGGCACTTAGCACTGGTGCTTTGACTCACTCTACAGTACTTCAATGCTAAGGCTGTGTTTCTCTGCCTCAGGATCCTGAGGTCCTGGTTCACTGTAAGTGGAAATAACTGCAAGCAGCGACTGAATCTCTGCGCTCAAAACTCATCTCTGTCCCCTGGTGTCAATGTGACGATTGCACAGACTCACTGGGAGGCTGCAATTCACAGTTCACTTCCAGTTTCTGTTCAGAATTGGATTTGCAAAACCTCTCTCTCTCAACACTGAAGTGTAGATTTAAATGTATAATATACTATGTTCAAGTATATGCATTGCAAAATATGTTAAAGAATCAAAATTATGTTGATCACATGTATATGGCTGAATGTATGCTTTATATGTGCGATCAACATGATTTTGTTGCAAAGGAACGTGGAATGAATACAGGTAATTAAACCCACATGAATTAAGAGGGCTGAATTCAAAATGAATGACTTCAGAACTCAGTGGAAGTGCATGGGATATTCAGGTGTTATTCCTGTGGGATTCAGACAGAATTTATTATGAATTTGCAGCCATTATTTTAAAGTGTTACCGCTTTATCATACATTCAAAGTAATACATGAGGAATTTAGCCCAATTAGGAAAGCAGTGCACCCGGTCCAGACAACAAGCAAGCTCACATTTCCAACCTGTCATTTCTGCAGCCGGCATTCCCATTGCTGTAGACTGACAGATGGGTTTGTCTCCAGTAAGGAACTGACAGCTCTAAGTGCAGAGGCCATCCATCTACAGCATTTAAAGGGTGCGTAAAGCACTGAGAGTCAGAGTGATGTTTTACAGTACATTGAGAGCTGACAGCTCTATAGATTAGCACCTTTAATTCATTCATTGTGTCACATAGGCCTGTGTTGTGTCCTATTTATTTCAGAAACAATGAGTTATCAGAATCGCATCAGTTATTGGTTCCCTCATCACTTTGCTCAGTGATAATTTGACAATGTAAACCCAGATAGGCTTCTTATTTCCAACACTTACAGATGTGAAAACAGGTGTGCTATTGATCTCCATTACTTTCATTTCCACTCTTCTGCTTGTATTTGTTTCGTGATGAGAAATGTGAGCATCTAATTTAAAAAATGACCTTCTTGTGTTTTAATAATATAGTTGTCACCTATAAAAGCTTTCTCAGCCCATCTACATGATGTTATTCATCTGTAGGGCAGCGATTATTGTTGATTATTACCTGTCCCATATTCAATTTGGAGTTCGGTTGCCGATTGCACCATTATAAAGTGTGCAGGATAAACAGTGGTACACCATAGGGTCAGCTCTACATGTCACCTTTTAAAAGTAGATTAACTCTAGCTTATCCTAACAAAAGAGGAGAGCTGCCACTTGAATGAACCCCTCCATGCCTGGAGATATCTGCTTCTGCAAGCCTCAGTGGTGTCTCATCCACTGTGATACAGGCCACCAGAATCTTGTCTATGCTCTGCTTCAATCAGTGCCTGGTTACTGGTCCTTAGAAAGAATCAAAGGGTGACAATATACAGCTGCTGCCAGATAGGTGACCATTCTTATATCACAATTAGAGCTGCATTGCCCCATGCAATTTTTAAAAGTATTATTTTTGTCTTATTCATTCATGTAAGGGTGTAGTCTTTTGTAGAATAAGGCAATCTCCTTCACTCACTTAGACTTATTCACATTCCTTGCTCTACGATAGAAGGCAGACGTTGAAATGTCATAGTCTTCACAGTTAATTTATCTGTAAAATCTGTATTGATAAAACTTGAAAATAACATGGAATGAATATGGGAAATTAAATGCACACAAGGCTGAATTTAACAGGAATGACTTCAGAATTGCCCTAATCAAAGTTTAAATCCAGTTCAGCTAAAGTCAGGTTTCCTACACCAAAAGTGAAGCATACATCCGGTGATTATGCAGATATTACACCAGGAATGTCTACAGTATTTAAGCCATGCACAAGCCATTGTGCAACACACAGCTTCAATAAAACCTGGTTACAAACTACAAACTGGGACTAACACTATGATTTAGCCAACATGTATGGTGATACCAAGTATAGGCAGTACCTACAATGCTAACCATAAAGGAATTCCCAGGTTTAAGCACCAAGCATGAAGCGTATACTGTACAACATGTATAAATCACTCGCTATTCAAGTCAGGTTGCTTTGTTGTTAACATGTTTTGCAGCAGCAGGTCCTTTAAGACTAATAGAGTTCCTTTATCACCATCATAGAAACTGAGGAAACAGACAATGGCAGTATCCACTGGGCTTCATCTCCACTGGTGAGAATACTTTTCTACACTGTGCTAACAGAGAGGGTCGATGTGGGGCTGACACAATGAAATCGATCATTTCCAGGACGCTCACTACAGGCAAGCCAGTTCTTTTACAGGAACAAGAATTTGAAGAGCAGGAGACCAGTCCACCGAATTTTAAATGTAAGATCTGTAGGTTATTACTGCAGGTTTGTAACGCTTGGCACATCTTTATCTGATTCTGCTGGATAATATTTTAAAAATGTATCATGTTGCTGCATTGTAACGGTACAACCATGCAACTAGGTACTGAGCTATTACTGTATCATTACTGTGTCATTACAGACACTTATTACAAAGAGTTACCAAGCTTACCTACAATGCAATAACCTTGGACTCATATAGCGCCCTTCAGCTGAACTGGATGCCAAGTGGGAATCTTGCTTTTTACTGCGGAGCTCTGCAAAGGCACACAGTCAGTATTCCTAAAGCAATTCTGTGACAGCAAGTACATGCAATGCAGTCTAGCATGACACCAAATACTGTGCATAAACCTTTGCCGTCTTCATTAGTCAAGAAATCGCTAACCGCTTTGTTGAGCAACCTCCTTAGGCTTCATAACAGCTGCAATTATTTAGTATGTGTTTCTGATGCAGTATTCCCAAATCAGCACATCACAGAACTGCTTCGGCTGTATTGTACAGTGTTTGTTTTGTCTCTCAGTTACTTATTTATCTTTTCATTTCAAACTGCTGTTATTCATGCTAGCTTTCCCTAAAGCAAAATGAAATACAAAGTGTGTTGTGTAAATAAATGAAAAATGAATTTAGCTGCTCTCAATGTTTCTTTTATTAATTTCGTTTTTTTTTTTTTAAAGGAAATACATCTAAAGATTCACACTGTGTGGGACAAGGTGGGCTTCTACATCAGCAGCAAGCTGCAAAACAACAAAAAGGGAATATATGATTGATACTTCTTTCCACAATATAGCAGCCTTATCCAGGGGTCTCCAATGGCAATGCAGCTCTGCAATGGTTCTGTACCAAGAAGCAGTGGTACCAGAAACCCAGCTGCTGTCCCAGGAGCCATTAATTGAACAGTGGGTGTCTGTGTATAAGGGGCACCCAAGTTTAACTGCTAAATTTGGACATTAATTCTCCAGTTTACCATCATTTTCGTTGTGTACAATTCATTTACCACACTTTTTCATGGTTTCTACCATACTTTAATTTTTTGCCTTGCTTTACTATACTATTCTTTGAAACACTTATGTGCTTTACTAGCCATCTGTATGACTTTTAAACATTTTTTTATCTACAAATACTGCAGTACACTTTAATGTTACAGTTGGAAGGCATCCTGCTGATGACCTGCCAGTGCAGAATGTGTATAAACAGACGTGATTGATTGCAAGTGGCATTTTTCTCATTCAATTTGTGAAGCGCGGATCATTCTGACGTGGGGTGCACTTTGATTTCTGAAGTCCAGGCTGTGATGGCTACTCTTTGTAATGTCAGGTGCTGTCTGGCGTGACTGCAGCTGAGGAATAGTCTGTACTTTAAATGTGCGTTTTGTGAACAAGAACAAGGACTGCTGTTTCTTGTGAAGCGTTCACACCAGCACTCCAATCAGACAACTTTTTTCATGTTTGCCGCAGAAGAAAACTGAATGTATCCACTTGACAGTGGCCATAACAGCAGCTAGAAGGAAATGCATTTGCATCAACTCTGCAACATAATTTCAATTTTTCAAAATGAACACCTTGTTATCGAGAAGGCTTGCAACCAGGGGCTATTAACTTCTGAATCAACCTTCCTGACAGAGCAGGTTGCAGTGGGTGTTCAATTTAGACCCATCAATTGTATGCGAGTGACTCTTATCTAATTTTTCCTTACTGAATCATTTTAAATAGTCAATATCTACCTTAGAGGAACACTTTGGCTGAACGTGCTCACACATTCCCATTCCACAATGTGGTCAACTAAACAATAAGGCACCAGAGTGCATGGGTTGTGCTGGATATTGTCACTTCTTGGTGCGTTGTTATGCATGAGGCACACAGGCTATCAGGTACTTTATAAAGTGGCTGATGCACAATTAAAAGAACTGTAGAGTATTCTGTAGCATCACACTAAATCTGGTATAAAGAAAAACACAGTAAAGACACAGCATTGCATGTTGAGCAGCTAGATTGGGATTCATTTGCTGAACAGAACGTCTGATTACTAAGATGGACAGTCAGGACTAGTCTGAAAGCGTGGGACTCCAATCAGAAATGATTGTTTTCCTGATTGGCTTATTTTTCCTTTTTTTTTTTTTTAAAGCTGGAGTGGACGAAGCTCATGTACAACATTCGATAGTTTTGTCATGGTAATCAAAAGGTGTAAGGATGAATGTTCTGAAACAAACCTTGACTGAAGACTTGGGAGTCAGTTCATGACACCTCCTGTTTTCTTGTCTAAAGTAAATGGATTGAATTGTCATTTGGTGCTTGCCCTTGTGTTTGAAACTTGACTATATGGCTTCCAGTACAACAGTATGGGCTCTATTGACAAACGGTTTTAGCTTTAAGGATACAATCCACATCAAATCTGTTTTAGAAATGTGCAGCCATGCTCCCACTACTACTTGCAACAGAGGTTATAAGTGACTTCTAATTTACAAGCTCTGTTGTAGCTCTGTGAGTGGAACAGATATTCAAAAGCGTATCGGTTTTTTCCCCCCCAAAGGTCTACAAAGCTGATATGATGCTTGTATTTTCATTTGGCATAAACCTGGCATAAGATGAATGTAATAATGTTAAGAAGCCTTATCTAATTATATGGCCTTGACTGTGGAGCAAGAAGGTGCCATGTTTCAAGAACACAACACACAAATTCAAACTGCACGACATAAGGAGAGATATGGATAAATATGTTACATCTGTGATGTCACTGATCTAACATATAGGGCTGAGTTGTTAGGTTAGATTAAGAGGGATACACCCCTTGGGAACAGTGCTGAAAACCAACTACAGCACAGGGGATCAGTTTAGTGCTTGTAAGTGCGTGCCAATGATGACTGAAGACATTTTTAAAGGGATGCTTTATGTCCACTACATTTTTTAATATTACATTTCTCACCTGTTTGAATGTCCTTTAATGAGCACGCTGTATACTTCTCTGGTGTTGTTTCCGCTTTGCCATGTGAGATAGGGGTGGTGTATTGGCACTGCATTGCGCACTGAAGCCCATGGGAGTGCTAAACAATCCTTGGGGAGTAAAAGCAGCTTGTGCTGGCATAGTTGGTAAACAAGGCAAAGGCTCTGCTGAAACTTGTTATGCCCCTTTTTTGGTTGATGTCAGTCATGAAGCAGAATCTGTATTTATTGATAAGCACAAAAATGCACAAAAATACCGATATGGAGAGGAGAGATATTGCAGCAGGGCAGTGTAATGACATTAAAACTACCTCTTTTTAGTCTGTGTTCATCATGTTTTTATCCACCTACTGACTTCATCTCTTTATTGACAAACCTGACTGTGATCTGAACAGCAGAGAGAAAGAAATAGTCTCTTCATTTCAAAGGTCAGTCCGGTGGATTATTTATCGTTCAATTATTTATCGTTTCATTTATGTCTGATACGGGTTTAGTTTACAGATGCCCCCCCCCACCAGTTATGACCAGTATCCAATCGAAGACCCCGGAGGTGTATAATATATAATAGAAATGTTTCAGCCCTGTTTGAATTATTCATGTATTGTTTTCTGTTACACAAGGCTCAGCCTTTCTCTAAGTCCCGCTCTTTAACGAGAAGCAGCAGATTCATTATAAAAGGGAGGGTCTCCTAAGTCATTAGCATCTTTCAAACCCACACCATGAGAAATGAAATCCCAGTACACACCAACTCTACAGATCCTAGCTTCAATTCTACTAAACCTCTGCTGACTCACTGAACCCAGTGTAACAATGCCATGCATAACCTCTAAACACCGCAAGCCACAGACTTCTGATATGCAATGTGCCCCTGTGGAAAACATGTGTGCAGTGCAGTGCAATGCAGGCATTGGGGTCTAGCTGAGCTAAACCCCAACACCAACCCTATTTAGTAAGTTATGATAATCTATTCCGTATGTATGATGGGTCACCCAACCCCAACCTTATAAGCGAGACCAGCTCATTTCTGGGGTTCTAATTTGTGAGTTTGAATCAAAGCCTGCTTATCAAAACAGCAATTAGCAGCCTAACAGATAAGAGAAGGTTAAAAAGGTTTCTGTTTATATTCAGTTTATTATCGTATGGTACTCCAGTCCTCCAGGTGATTTTAATGGCTAAAGATTTCACCGTTTTGACAGTAGCAGTAGTAACAGTAGGGGTAGCAGGTGTGACTGCAGCTACATATATAATAACACACATAACCCAATTATGTTTATTATATATGGTAAAAAAATAAATAATGCGAGAGGCTGCTGTATAAATAAAAGATGCCCCCCCCCCCACACACACACACACACACACACACACACACACACACACACGCACACGCACGCATTCCATGCTTTCATTCTACAACAGACGACACTTACCCTTTGCAGAATCTGCAGTCCGTTTTGTGCTTTCCAAAGACCCATACTGTTTGGACGATCGTCTGTCCTTCTCCATTGCTTTTCTGATTCTACTTGGAAACAACCACCGGTTAATAATCTAGTAAACAGAAGAGTTGTATTTTGTTGCCCGGCGGGCGTTATTCAGTTTTCAAGGCAGGGCGATCCGCACGCACCGTGCAACCCACCATAACTTAATAAAGGAACAGAAAGGCGGCGACCAGCGTGCTGATGTTGACACCTGCTCAACTGAAGCTGAAGCCTGGTGAGCTTTTTTTTTTTTCTTGCACAGATGTGAAAATGACAAAAAAACAGCGCTGTCAAGATTCAGCAAGTAAGAGACACTACCGCCACCTAGTGGAACTCATATCAATAACTTGGAATTACAGTGCATCCGCACTAGTGTATTCGTGTTTGATAAATGCAATCTAATAAAATATAGGTACCGGTGCAAAGCTAATACCGAGCATTAATTCAGCGGTTTCAGGAATACTTGAAAATATAATTTTGAAAATGCTGTACTTTTATTTCGAACAAATGTGCATAAGTTTGCAAAAAAAAATCTCCAAACAATGGTGGCTCTTAACTAACATTCTTGTAAGAGGTCCATGTAAATCACTTTACTTTACCCAGGGGCTCGTGTTGCTTACTGCTGCTGAGGTATGACGTAGGGTTCAAACATGCTCATTAATGACGCATTCCTACACGTGTTACTGTATATACAGCTTTCGCTAAACTGATGCATTCATATTGTATGCAAAACACGTATAAATCAACAGTGGACTGGAATTAGCTACATAAAAAACAAATTGGGTTCTATCACACATCATCTAATAGTGTTTATTTTAAAATAAGCGGCGCAAATAATTGGAAAAAAAAAAGTCTCAAAAACATCGCTAAGCCAACAAAAAGAAGGGAAAATGTGGGGGGTAATAATTTCCTATTTAGACATTGATAAAGGTTTCTTTTTCTCACAAAAGTGACATGGCACAATGGGTTAATTCACTAGCATGCTGTGCTGTTTCTCCCTGGGTGTCTGAGTTCAAATCCAGCAGTTATTTCCTTTATTTGGTTTATTTACCTTGGTTTATCATTGATTATATAATCAATGAAATAGCAAGCTGTTCCATAGAACTGAGATTAGCCTACTGTGCCACCAGCTCCCACTGGGGAGCTGTGCTTCACACTGACTATAGGGTCAATTAACCCATTTTTTTGAAGAAGGATGGAATCAGCAGCATTGGAACACAGTACACCACAGAGAGCAGCACAGCCCACTGCACCCCCAGCAAAACTGTCTCTCTCACTGAAATAAGAGAACTTATCTTTAAGGAAGGAACAGCTGGATTTGAAACCAGTCCCCCCAAGGAGGAACATTACAGTGTGCTAGTGAATTACCCCACTGTGCCAGCTCACTTCCATGGAACAGCCTGCTTTTTCATTCACTATTATTTCAGTACTATGTAGTTGCAGTGCTTTCCTATACTTCATAATGCTTTTATGACAACATACACCAAGTAAGCTCATAAAAGGTTTATTTTATGCCAGCATAATATCCGCTAGCAAACATGTGTTCAGGGAATCAAAATATGAGCAAAAGGCTGGATGCTCAATGATACATAAAGACTGTGGAGCTTTACAGAACTGAGCACAGCATGCCATCCATATTCTCAGAGCCTTAAAATTACACCTCGTAAAAGAAGAAAGGGAAAGAGGTGAATCAAACATGCCACTTAGAGCATGATAGATTACTGAAATCAGGCTTACAGGTTAGCACCCAGAGCAACGCAGAGTGCAGAAACGTTAGACAATAAGCTGGTGCCTGACTCAGAGATCCAGCCAAGGGTCAAGCATACTGTAGTGAAGTGATGAGCAGGGCTGTATTTTCACATCTTACAGTGTTATTAGTCACATGCCCAATTCACTTCAGTGGAAATGCCACTGATCTGGGAACTGTAGGACATCATGCATTAAGGAGTATGGGTATCCCTAATAAAATGCTGCGTTCTCTTGATTTAGGTACTACACTGAGGAGTGAAAAAGCTCTTCTGTCTGCCTCTCCTATAGTGATAACCCTCTAGTTGTTGCCAATCCCTGTATCTTCACCCACCATGTGTCATTGCTCAGTAATAAATTAGACGTGAAGTGGACAAGTGATTGACCCCATTAACAAATCGTGATGAATCGCAGACTGTGCATGAAGAAAAAGATGCTTAAAAAACCCATTCCCTTCAAAACTGTCCTACAGGAAAAGAAAACATGCTTTCCTCACTTTGTTTCCATCACTGGTCCTGTGCAGAGAACCCATTTTCATTTTTTAATAGAATTTGAAATGCTCAAGAATAATTTGATAAGACCATTTAAATGAAACAGTTTTAATACAATGTAACCACTTCACCCCCCATGTCCATAAATTAACATTTATAAACATTGTGACAATACAAAATGGGTATTTTTTAAAAATCTATTATTATTATTATTATTATTATTATTATTATTATTATTATTATTATATTATTACATTAGCAGTTCAAAAATAGAATAAACAAAGACAAGAATTGTTTGGCGTGTACTAAATGAAGTGTAAATGTTGTCAGTTTGCCAATCCCAGCCAAGAAATAACCAAAAAGAATATCCACCCTTACCAAAAAATACCATTGACATTTAATGCCAGTATATTAACCAGAAGAAACATTACCAAATCATTAGCAAATCACAGTATTACCAACAATGGCTGCACAAAAAGACTTGGCACAAGTTTTGCACTCTAGTAATGTCATTGCACTGCAATGGCTTACTAGTGTGTATGTGACCCTTGGTACAGAACCCTTGTATTGTGTGTAACACAGACGTACCATGAATTAACTGTATCTGTATATACTGTATACAAACAAACAAAAACATACGTTTTTAAATTCCTTTCTGGAAAATTCATCCCCTAAAACAGCACGCCAAATGAGATGTTTTACTGCTTTTACATCCTGTATTAAGGACAGGCATGAACAAACCAAACACAAATATCTCACAATTTTGTGATAATAGCAAGGATGGAAATAAGACTCTCATTGCAGAGCGGTTTGATCCATTCCTGGTTCTACTATGTGCAATTAGACACACCTGAGCTTGTTACCTATACACTGTGGATAAGGAAGCTCATAGTGAAACCTGGAATGCATGAAACTGCTTTGCAATGCAAGTCTTATTTCCATACCCTGTAACAAGCTTTTTAAAAAGCATTACAAGAACAACTAATTACCTGAGATTGTACCAACAATTCTTTATCTCTGGGTGTGGTGCTTCAGCCTACAACAACCAAATCACTGGCATGCAGTATATGTCATAACTTGGCCCGTACTCTTGTTTTAGTGTCTCCACCATTACTGTGATTGAACTGGGATTTGACTTTATTAAAACAGAGAAATAACTATATAGATTATATGTAAACTGTCTTTGAAATCCCTGTGAAAGTGTTTTGTGTGCTTAATGTCTTTAAAATGTATACTTTCTATTTTCTGTAGTGTCAGATCTTTTATTATGCATTTTGCAATGTGAGTGTAGACCTAGTCTCTGTGCACCACTGTCAGTAATAAAGCATAATACTCCCCTGTAGGCATTATGCAAATACACAGTTATCCATGTGCTCCAGCACCATGCTGAATAACATACCTGTAACCTTCAAATTACCACAGCAGGTAGCCAGTTAGTTGAACAAGCAATCACTAGTTACTGTTCACTTATCAATAATAGACCCATCACCCCATTCTGATCTTCAAGGCACATTTTTTTGGTCCATAATTGTAGAGGCAAGCTTTCGATTTTCAATTACTTTCCAAAATGCTTTTAACCCTTCCAAATCCTGTGCTCCCTGTCTGTCAGTGCACAGGTAAACACTACTGATCCAGTCTTTACCAGCTGTTATTCTCTTTTTCGTCCTTCATGGCTTTAACCAGCCAGTCTCTCTCCTGATCCGTCTCTGTATCACTAAGGTCAGTGTTGTCAGCTGCTAAAAGCTGGGAGTAGTTAACCCTCTTCTGCCTGGGAATCCTGGACTGTACTATCAGGAATGCAACTGACCAGATTACCAAAACAACTGCTGCCGCCCTGTAAAGCACCTCTAAGCTGAACCTGCTGGCAACGAAGCCACCCGCCAAGCTGCCAATTCCAGCGCCGAGGCCGAGCGAGAGCGCTTGAAAAACCCTTTGAACAGATCTCTCCATTCCTGGGGTGGAAACATCTTCACATTGGGCATTCAGAGCCCACCACAGGGCTCCATTACTAAATGCATTCAAAGACTGAATAGGCAACACAGACCATGGAGACCAGAGGAAGGAGTAGTAGAGACACTGGACCGCCATGCAAAACATCCCCAGTGCTACGGTCCCACTCTGACCAAGAGTCTTCAGGATCCTGTGACTGAAGAAGGACAGCAGAATCTCAGCAAACAGCGTGATTCCTATCGAGGCTCCCATGTAGAACTCACTACTGCCTTTGTCCTGCATTTGCCAGAAGAGGTAATTTTCAACGGTAGAGCCGACTACGCCAACAATAAAGGCGGTAAGCGCGCACAACGTGGCTCTGCCCTCATTGCTGATGAGGTGCAGAGCTTTAAGAACTTTGTTTGTCTTCTCCTGTTTCCTGTTGACATGAATTGGCAAGAAGGTGCCCGTGAGAAGCGTTAATGTAATCAGAATAGCGTAGCAATAGAAATGGACTGAGCTCCGGTGAATATGGACATTTAGCAAGCAGTCCAGGTTGCTTACCAAAAGACCCACGCCACAGGCACTGCATGCCGCCCCCAGGTACCCCCAGATCCAATGCCGGCTGTAACCGTCAGTTGCATCCACAAAATCCAGGTACTCGTACAGGCCATCATCCACAGTCCATTCCAAAGGGGCGGCGAGGACCTCCCACAGAGCTACAGCCATGAGGACTAGGAAAAAAAGCTGGCGCTGGACCTCCAGAACGACATCTGTGGCTTTTTGCCCATGTGCTGAGCCAGTTTTTAAAGATTTTGACCTGAGTGATCTTTTTGAATGAGAATTATCTGGAATAGCAGCCCCTTCTTCGTTCTTGTGATTTTCCCTATGGAATTGTCGGTGAGCGATTAGTTTACTTGCAGCAGCGGTGGCTGATATTGCATCATTAAGTGTCTGACCTGCTCCTGCAGTTGCAATGTGTTTTGTATTTATTAAAGTGAGTGCTGTAGGGGATATAAGGGTTGTGAAGGTATGTACAGTCACAGCAGTGTTTCCTAACTGGCTATTGTTTATTGTGTCTTCTGCAGTTTTTGGCAACCCAAACCCAGCAAATGCACTGATATTGCAGTACCTGCTCATTGCTGCACTGTTTGCCGGTGGAATGAGTAACAGGAGAAGCCCTGCTCCTATGGAGCACAGCAGTGAGCTCAGTATTACTACCCTTCGTTTGTTGTAGTGCTTGGCAAAGTAACCGCTTAGCGGAGCCCAGGCCAGGTTAATGAAATGCTTAGTGCCCATTATGATGCCAGTCAGGGAAGCAGTCAGTCCAAGATGTCTGAGATAGAGAGTGAGAAAGGGGATGACACATGCCTTCCCAGCGCAATGCAGGAAGTGAAAGAGCCTGGACAGTAGCATGGCTTTGTTCACGTCCCATTGCTTGTTCCTCCTCATGGTTGCAGTTGTTTTCCATAAGTCCCAAACTCAACAGAAAGACATCTCTGCAAACACACACACACACACACAAAAAAAGTATTTATTTATTTTTATAAAATTAAAACACAAATGCAAAATATACAGTTTGATGCTTAAAGCTTAGAAGCTGCTAACTTGCAGCATCAAGCACATGTTAGGGTTCAGCTAAGCTCTGCAGTGATATTGTCATATTGAAAACAGTATTTTATTACATGGAAGGCTTCTTAGAGTATTAGCTTGGTTACTAGGGTTGCCACCTGGTCCCACTCTTTGGGATGGGATGGGGTTTTAAAGTTGCCCTTAAACTGAAAGAAATAAACATGTGAACTGAGCGCTGAACACTGGCTTAATTTATACTGCTTCTAATTATCTGAATCACTGCGAGAATACAAATCTTACAAAATAAAAAAATTAAAATCATGTGTGTAGGTTTATTCAAGAGACTTTTTTTATTTTGTAAAATTAGTATTTCAGTTCTCAATATTTAAAAGTTGCTATTTATTTCCTGTTAATTAGTAATCTATAGCCCCAATTTACACTGACTCTCCCAATGCAATAATAACACTGATAAGGTGTTTACGCTGTCTGGTGTCAGGAATAGTGAACAGCTGCTTAATAAACCAGGTTCAAAGTTTGTAGCTTGATAAATCTGGGCTGATATAGGTATCTCTATACATTATGTAAATAGTATATGTGTGAATGATTGTACATGTATCCTGGTAAGATACAATACAACAACTGTTAAAGTACAATATATCATTTCTAAACTGTAGAAGGTATCTCCCACCTCTTACATGGCGTATTTATGAATTGTATTTATTTATTTAGCTGGGTGGGTACCATTTATCTGTGTTTATTTCCTGTCCTCAAATAAAGTTTCAGTCCCAGAACAGAAATGAACTAAAATGTAATACAATGTTTGTGAACTGAAATCTTTCACTGCGGTTTTAATCGTATTTACTCTTACTGTATTGTTCCCACTTGGGAAGCACCTTCACGTACTGGTAGTCCTGGGGTTAAAATGAACAGCTGTCTACTGCATACAAATGTGCAATACATCAACACAAGAAACACTGAAAACCAAAGTATGATGTATATTAAATCAAACAATTCAAATGTTAGTCAATGTAATATTTAAATAAATGGTCGGTAACTACAGTAATGACGCAGACAATATCTTAAAGTTGTGACATTTTTACGTCTCACATAAAATAAACCCATTCTTTACAAGCAATACAAAAAAAAAAAACATTTTCAACCTATTTTGAGTTGCCTATAATAACCACACACGCATTACCTGAGCTGCACGGACCAGTTGCACCTGTACTTGCCTACACCTGTGGGTCTGGTGACACGTCACATATGGTTTAAAAGATGTTACCTTTGTTTTGTTGAATACGCACTGTCAGTCTGGATTAAATCGCGGTTAAGTCATGAATTTCCAAAAGGTATCGCTGGTATTATGAGTAAAACGACAGCACCTGCTGCCCAAGCTGTACTATATTCATCACACCTGGAAACTGGCTTTTGGCTGTTGTGGAATGTTGACGCGCCTTCTGCAGTGAGGGTTTAGCCAGTCATTAGTTCCAGCGCCCTCTGTTGGTAAGGAAGACTACACAGCTCTGCACTGAAACTGAATCCCTATGTTCGCCATGTTGGCTCCACTTGATCACTGTTACAATTGTTCACATGCCTTTCTGATCCCAAATTACACCCGTTTATTGTACTGAACCTTGACAGGAATACATTTATTTTATACACGTTATAAACGCCCTTATACAAGTTAACCCTGGTATTTTTGGCACTCTGTTTTTGCAGTTATACTATGTTTTCTTCCATGGTTATACTATGCATTTACTATAGCTTACCCTGGTTGGACATGTTTATTAATATGCTTTACCATGCATTGCTGGTCTTTACAGTGCTTACCTATCTTTTACCATCCATGCTTTCAATATGCATTATAACACTTTGCTATGCTTTTACTATGGGAAACTTTAATAATAATAACGATAATTAGTTTGGTTGAGCAGAAGGCAGGTATGTGGTTCACGCTTGCACATTCCTCAGCTGTGATATGATTTGCATAACTAGGTTTCACCAGTGTAGCACATATTCCAGCCCATCACGGGCTCACACATCTGCAATACTACATACAAACTATTTGATACAAAACTAACAAGTTAAAGGTAAACATATATATTAGGTTTTGTATTCTTCTACTGGGTGGAATTAGTTTTTAAAGATCTTTTCTTTCCTTTTTCTTGGGATGAGATCTCAAACAGGTTATCAGGGAATACAACACAACATCACGACCCAGTGTTAACCCATTTTAAATTCCATTTATTTATTTATTTATTATTTTTACAATACAAGTTTTACAGAATGTTTTGCATTGACATATTTATTAATAAATTATCTTATATATAACATTTTGTTTGACTTACAGGACGTCATTTTTACATACAGTAAGCTGTTGCAACATGTTGCAACATTAGGTATTATTATTTTTTCATTTAATAAAGTCCCTGAAATGGAAAAAGTTTCAATATTCTCACGGTATGAACGATAAAGCTAGTGTAAGTTAAGCTTGAGGCACCACCATTACGTTTTCCACCTGTGTGATCACATGACTGTGTTTGGAAGGGACACCCCCATGTGTTATCACAGTGCTGTTAAAATGAATCATGTTCCATGAACTAACGGAAGGTGATTTATTTTTTACCATTTGGTGCTAATCTTGCATTGGAACAAAAACCATTAAAAACACCAGCCTGTAAGTTTTAAAACTTTTAAAAACTTGTAAAACTTACAGCTGGGCTTTGCATGGTGCCACCTGGGTGGCGTTCTCCCCTTGATTAGATTGTGGCATACTTTTGACTGCATGTAAAACAGTGACAATCTTGTTATTTGACTTCCATTAACTTGCAACATTTTTCCAATATTAAAAGGGTTTCATTTCCAGGCCAGCATGTTGATTTCTTTAATGCTGACTCCTGTGTAGATCAATCTCAGCTGTGTGTGGCTGCTCTGTTTCAGGCTTTCAGTTTCGTCCCTACATGAAGCAGATGACACCGCTATGAAGGATATTTGAAGAGGAGAGCTGCCTCTAAATGAGGTCACATGTTAAACACTATTTCACCAGTGTTTTTATCTGCCATGATATTCTATATAAGGTAAAGTGTCCTGCAGCTTTCGACAATGTTGCCTGCTGCAGATGAATACAACTTTTGTGAACCTATAGGAACTCACGCTTGCATTGACACACATCTGTAAAGTGCTGTAGTTAACACCTGCTGTATTTTTCCCCCTCGATTGTCACTGTCATTGTATGATGCCAGCAAACGTGTTGATTGGCAGGGGAAGCACCTTGGACATGTATTTGGTCAGTCCAACGTCTTCTTGGTCAGACACACTGAATCTTGAATTCTGCATTTTCTGCATAACATAACCAGGCTCCAAACAAGGCGATACTTCAATGCTGAAAAAAGAAGAGACAGAATCTTGAATAAGTGGATTTTCTTTTCAAGAGGAGCAACAAGAAGGTGAGAATTAAAAACTTTTCAAGTGACGAACCATATGAAAACAAGACCTGGAGACTATGGTAAAACACGACTAGTCAAAGGTGGGCCTGCAGCTACCCACGCCAACAATAAGGCATGAAACCCTGATCCACAAGCAGATGAGAACATGAAGCATATATGGGAGCCGCTGTAAATCAAGGTCAGTACATCAGGTCTAGAAACAAAAATGCTCTCCCTTAACTATAAGATTTCACCTTGTTTTGTTTTCAAATGAACCCGATTATAAATATATTGCACCAGTTCACTGACTTCAGGGCATTAATACTGTCGGAACAATGATGACATCACTTAGCAGCCAATGGAACCAATGGAGGGTACATTGTCCTCACCTTGCAACATTCTTGAAGATCCTCCTGTAGTCTTGATCAAGACAAACAGTGAAAGGTTTTTGTTCAAGTGTCCTGATTTTAATATTGCAGGTTCTAATCTTGCTGTCCTGTAATCAAATACAAATGATTACCTCTTTTAGTCATTGTGTTGCTTGTTTCTAGCTACTGTATTTATCACATATAGCATTTTGTGGAGGATGTTCGTAGCCTCTTAGTTTTAAAGGATCACCTTTTCATTATCCCAGTGCACTCCATACTGTGCAGTAAAATTGGTTCTCTGAAGAAACAGAAATACCTACCACACCTGTCTTCGCCTTGGATCCCTCAGAAAAGCTCACAGTCAGACAGTCAAGGTCTGGCAGAAAAAAAAGTAAGAACACAGTACAAGGAATTAGCAATTGAAGATGATAACAAAGCTGGCTCTTGGTCTCTGGTTAAGGTCCAGGTAAATGATGTTCTGATATTATGTTAAGCTTTTAATTGGATTGTAAATGAACTTGTAAAATCACAAGCAGATAGCTTTAATGTTATAATGACAGTGTTGTGCATCTACTGCCCCACACCTTTCCTCTATTTTATTAAAAGGTTTCACACCTTCAGTTTCGCAGGAAGGTATAGCTCTCAAAACCAAACCAGATGTTCGTAACGACAGCGCCTTCTCAACTTCCCTGTTGCTTAGAGATGCCTGACAAACAAGGAAACAAACGCTTAGAGTTCATTTCTCTTTATAATCATAGTGTATCCTGTGTGCTGGTGATTTGAATGTGAGAACAGAAAACCTCCACATAACTCTATCTAGTACATTTTGAGAAATGTATTCCTCTGGTGATTCAAAACAAGAACTCTAATTGGAACACAAACTCAGCAGTTCATCCTGTTTCTAGTGAAACAAACTTTGGTACAGCATGTATTTTTGGTTCCTACCTTTTTGTAGGAGATTGTCATCATTGCTCCACAATTACCTTTTTAAAAAATACAAAACAGGATAAATACAAATATTATACTAAATGTACAGGTGACATATCTAAATGTAAAACTGTTACAATAGGATTCTAAATGTGTAACTGTTACAATAGGATTCTAAATGTGTAACTGTTACAATAGGATTCTAAATGTATAACTGTTACAATAGGATTCTAAATGTGTAACTCTTACAATAGGATTCTAAATGTGTAACTGTTACAATAGGATTCTAAATGTGTAACTGTTACAATAGGATTCTAAATGTGTAACTGTTACAATAGGATTCTAAATGTGTAACTGTTACAATAGGATTCTAAATGTATAACTGTTACAATAGGATTCTAAATGTGTAACTGTTACAATAGGATTCTAAATGTGTAACTGTTACAATAGGATTCTAAATGTGTAACTGTTACAATAGGATTCTAAATGTATAACTGTTACAATAGGATTCTAAATGTGTAACTGTTACAATAGGATTCTAAATGTGTAACTGTTACAATAGGATTCTAAATGTGTAACTGTTACAATAGGATTCTAAATGTGTAACTGTTACAATAGGATTCTAAATGTGTAACTGTTACAATAGGATTCTAAATGTATAACTGTTACAATAGGATTCTAAATGTATAACTGTTACAATAGGATTCTAAATGTGTAACTGTTACAATAGGATTCTAAATGTGTAACTGTTACAATAGGATTCTAAATGTGTAACTGTTACAATAGGATTCTAAATGTATAACTGTTACAATAGGATTCTAAATGTATAACTGTTACAATAGGATTCTAAACGTGTAACTCTTACAATAGGATTCTAAATGTGTAACTGTTACAATAGGATTCTAAATGTGTAACTGTTACAATAGGATTCTAAATGTGTAACTGTTACAATAGGATTCTAAATGTATAACTGTTACAATAGGATTCTAAATGTGTAACTGTTACAATAGGATTCTAAATGTGTAACTGTTACAATAGGATTCTAAATGTGTAACTGTTACAGTAGGATTCTAAATGCATACTCACTTCCTTTCATTGTACCGGAAAACTTCATACATTCTGGGATGTCAATCTGGAGCTGGGTGACAAACACATCTTCTACGTTTTCTTTGGTTAGGCAGGTAAATGTGATCTGAAATCAGAACAAAACAATTCATTTCAAGGCTCCGGGACCCAGAAAGCCATAGGCCAATGCCACCTGCTGGACACTTAAAACATGACAGCCGACTGAAATTTATTTAACAAACAAAACCAACAGCAAACCTGTACTACTTCTCCGCTACTACTACTACTAATAATAATAATAATAATGTTATTTGACTGTTGTTCTGAAATCCAAAAGAAGCTACAGTGGGCCTCACCTTGACTGAGTATATGCAAAAGTGAACAGGTTGCCCCCCCATTCTCACGTAGTAGGAGATGACGTCGGTCAGGAAGGAGTTTGCCTCTAAGGACTTACCAGAGCAGGATTTCTGAGGCAACATAAGCAAGATTGTTAGAAGATATATAAAGATTTGATGTACCTTCAAGTTTGGTTAAATAACCTTTTATTCCTGTTTCCTTCAGGAGATGAGCCCTGAGATAAGGGTAATCTGCTTACTTGGTTGTCTCGGCTGCCTCCCCCTCATACCGTCTGCTTCTCTTACTGGCATCAGTCTATGACGTACTTTCCTTGACATTCTGTCAATATCTTCTACATAATAAGCAGTGATTATTATGATCAAATATATTAGCCCTTTCTGTCCTTGCCTTCGGGAATCACATTGTCCCTCATGGGACTCCTAGGCCCCAGTCTGAGATTGTGTACAAACATATGTTCTCATGTATACTCAGTAAAAGAGTTTGTTCTTCAGCTCAACAAAAATAATTCAGGACTGAAGGAGTTAAATGCCAAGTATGCAAATGTGTCATGGTAAACTTGCTGTCAGTCAGCTCCTACCATTTTTGCCAGCTTGGGTATGATATGACAGAGACTTCTGATGGTGTTTTCGTACCACGGATCAACCCTGCCCAGGTATGCAGCCAGCTGACACAGATCACTTCCTACAGTATTTTCCTGTTAAATATACAAAATGTCGTGCTAGTATGAAACGCTATGCAGTTACTGGACTTCCTTTAGCATCTAATAAAAGTTTTCGATCCTGTACCCCATGGATCTCTATTTTAACAGAAGTCTCGGTACCTTAGTGAAAGAGTACTCTTCTTGAGTTACCGGTACGTAATAAATCTGCAGGCTCAGTTTTTGTGTGAGAAACGGTCGTCTTGCGTCCCTTTTCCTGCAATAGAAAAACATCAATATAATAACTGTTGCTGTGGGGCAACAACAAGGAAATGTGCCATCGAGGCTCAAAGCAGAAGAACAGGAATCAGCAAACTCTGCAAAGTGCAGCTACATTTTATTTACACGAGAATTAAAAAAAAAAAAAAAAGATATACAACACAAAGGTTCCCATGGCCTCTTTGTACTAGAAGATTTAATGTGAAACAGCATGTTTTTCTTTGCGGTCAACTGATTTCATTTAAAGGATGAAAGAACCTCCTCGATAAGGCAGTGTAAACAGCACTTCAATGAAGCATTGTTTCAGGTTTGTTGATGTTACAGTTAGCATGCTATATTTGGCCCTACAGTGTATAACTTTAGCTTCTGAGTTATTTAAATTATTTTGTTTTTTAAAAGTCTGTTTTTATGAATAAAAATAAATCAAATTCATGAAACCATCCTAGATCACTGTTGGCTTTTTAGCAGCAGTCACAAAACAATTGACAAAGCCTAATATTTACCTCAACCAGATTTCTACCACAGTGAGTTGTAAACCACTAGACCAGCCTTGTACCACAGTGAGTCATAAACTACACGGCCAGCCTTGTACCACAGTGAGTCATAAACTACACGGCCAGCCTTGTACCACAGTGAGTCATAAACCACTCGGCCAGCCTTGTACCTTAAAGAGTAGTAGGCCTTTGCAAGTCTTCCTACAATCCTGTCATCGCCCACCACCACAATGCGAGCTGTGTAGAGCTTCTGCTGTTTGCCGCCTGGTAACCCGTGGCTCCTCGCTCTCCTCTGAAGCTTCCCCGGGGGGTTCGCACTCGTCTCCTCCAGGGTGTCCTGCAGCAGAGCCATGCCGTCCGACACCGAGGGCTTCATCTTAAACCCACCCCTCCTGAACAGCCTCCCCTGCTCCTGCTCACTGCGGCCAGCAGAGGGCTCCTCGCTGACGGCCGGCAGCTCACTGAGGAGCAGGTCTCTCTCAATGCCGCTGTCTGTCGACAGTATCGAGAGCCGCAGGAGCTCGCTGGATGTGAGGTCCGAAATGGGATCCGGCATCTCAAACTGTACAGAGTCACTGGAGGATGCTGACCTAGTGAACTTTGCAAGTTCTTTCCCTGTTTATAAATTAAATATTTTAAATGTATGCTTAACATATTGATATATATATATATATAAAAGCACAGCTCGATCTTGTCTTGGCCTTTTGCCTGTCACAAAAACACTGCACTATTAATATATATTTGGTTGGTTGCACTTGGAAATATTCAGATAAGATAGATGACTTACACAAGAAATCATCCTCTCTCCAAAGATGAAAGCTGATTTCAGGGTTGGGGAGTGGAATGCCGAAAAGTGTGCTGCTGGACTGTCCATCTTAAACAGAAACACAAATATATTTTACTCACTCACTGTCTCTCTCTCTCTCTCTCTCTCTAACTGAAAAGAAGGCAGAATAGTCATATGAAAAAAATCTACTATCTGAAATCAGGTATTAGAAAGCATAATTGCTAGAGCATGTGCTTCAGGAAGTGGAAATGCTCAGCAGGTAAGACCTGTGGAATAATAGCTGCAGTATAACCACTGTAAGTACACTGCTCTGTTGCCAGTGCATCCTGCAGATCCTGCTAGTGCAAAGTACAGTACTGTAGAGTATTCAGTGAGAGCGCACCTGGGTTTGCAGAGCTGATGATGGTTCTGTAGAGCTGTTGCAGCCTGCCTGTGTACAAGCTGTGGTTTCCTCCAGCTTCCTCTGCACACACCTCCACATTCGCCACCACTTCCCGGAAGCACAGCTCGATCGTGTCTTGGCCTTTTGCCTGTCATAAAAACACTGCACTATTATTAGCAATAGGTGCTCTGCCTGCCTCTAAAGCAAAGAAACAAAGATGGGACTGTAATCAAGCAAGACAGGCCCCACTGTACACTGGGCTGGATTAACTGTTTGATGCTTTTGTTCAAACGGGCTGTCCTGCTCACTGGGCCCCTCACTGGGCAGGTGCTTCTGGTGTTTTGACAAGGCAAGGCAAAAATGATGACAAAGTGGCCTTGTGCAAACAGACTGTATATTACCACCCCCATCTGGAACACATCTAAAGAAGTGACTAAGCTCCCAAGCTTACAAACCCATCACAAAGCCACGCCCACCTTCAGCATGTGCTCCAGTGCCGGAGCATCACAACTGTCCCCCAGCGCAGCCTGCATGGTGTGCACGATGACATCACACATGTAGCTCATGTGGCTCCTGCAGGGGCTGGCTGACTCGATCTCACTGCTGAGAGCTGCGCTCATCTCCATTGACAACAGGGCAGGGTCTGCAAACACGAACACCCTGTGGGAAAGCCTGCTCATTAGTATAGACCCTCAGCGAGACATGTAAATAAACCACAACGCAAATATCTATCTATATATACTATTTACCACAACATGATAAGGAATTCATACAAAGCCAATCTGTCTTATCTGTACAGCGTCTACACAAGTGTACAGTGCACATGGGACTATAAAGTGCATGGCATAATAGTAAGGGATAGACAAGCTTGTGTGAAATGTCATTCACATGACGGCAACATACTGTTACACCAATCTACTGTAATTTTTAAAAATCTCCTTACTTTTCATGGTATTGGTATAGTTCATTTTTGATGTTTTGTTCAGAAAGGACCATCCTCTGGAACAGAACACCTGCAAATTATTACAAACAGTCAGGACTTACGGGACAGTTCAAAGATTAACTCTATGAATCACACCTGTAAAGCCTTTCCAGGGGTTTTTCAAAGGTCTACAATGTAAGCTACGAGTTATGAAACATAAACAGTTTATTGACTCTTCGCAAAAAAAATGGTGCAAACTGCTTATGAGTGTGAAGACCTTGATAAAGCTGTCCCTTCGCACCCAATGCATGCCAGAGGGTGGTGTGCAAGAGTCATGTGCATTGAGGACAAGGATTATTCAATACCTGGGGTCAGTCTTTCACTTTTTACACGAACTGCATGACTGAGTCCAACTGTGCAGTAGGGCTGGGGCAGCGTCAGTAATCTTTTACAGAATTCATAAGCCCTCTTGTACAGGTCATCTGGAATGTAAACGGCCTGCGATAAAAATATAAACAAATTTAAAAAACGGGCACTGTTACAAATGTATGAAACTATTTTTTGGATCCTGCCTTGTCTCGGTTCTGGTCTGCAGAATCACAGCCCGCTTAACCAAGGAGTTATTATTATTGTTTAAAGCTCAGCAGTCATTTAACTCTTTTAGTCCTGAATTATTTTTATCCAGCTGAAGAATAAACTCCTTTATCAAGTATACATGAGAACAGGACAAAATGTAATTTTTCACCCTATATTTATACACTACCTCAGACTGAGACCTAGGTGTCATGTGAGATTGCAGCACGCATGTGTTAACACAGTACAGCGCTAAGATAAAGACTTAAAGGGTTAAGTTCATCTAGATTATAAATGTCTCCTAGCAACAATCTGTCCCCAGTAGATACTTTCTTCGTTCTACGTAGTATTTCTTACTGGTGTATTCCGTTTTATCAGAACTGACATGGCCTTGACCATATAAATCAATGGTATGACTGAGGCACTTACCTGTACTATAGCATACATGAGTGTGTGAAGGAGAGGAATAATGTGAAGCTTGTTATCAGACCTCTCTGCCTGTGAACAAACACATTGATTACTGCAGGCCAACATGTCAACTGTGACAAAACCAGACAGAAAGCATTTGTTTGTACTGGAGTTCTTTGCATCATTGTGTTGTGTTTCTTACGTTTTACATTAAGAACACACACACACACCCCTACAGTACAAAATCAATGGTATACATTATGACAACTTACTCTCTCTAGTTCTTTAACAGCAATTTCAACCAAGGTGCTGTTGTTGGTGGGGTTTCTTTCAATTTTCTTGTGCAAGGTCCATCTCAGCATTCCTATTGCAGAAGAAGACAATGTTTGCAATAAAAAATACATTTTAAAATAGCTTTTCTGTTTTGTGGCACATACTGTGTGTCTTTGTAGGTTTTTTGATAAAAACAAAACAAAACACTGCTTAGCTTGAAACCTTGATCCTGTTTTAATAACTTGAACCGTTGTTGGGTTTAGATCCTTCAACATTTCGACCAGTTGATTCAACTTTTGCTGTACATCAGCATGTTAAATATTCAAGAAAACTGCTGCTAAATAAACCACTGAAACAAGAAACAGCTATATAAGTATGTAACTTATTGACTGGACTATAATTCATGATTTACATATTGGTTTGGGGCCAATGTTCATACTGCTTGATTAATGTGTTCTTTACTTCCCTTTAATCCAAGAACTCCCTTTCAAATCTGTAACAAACCAGGAAGTGTTCTTGATCCAAGACGGGGAAATACGCAAAGGCTTTTCGTTAGATAGCCCTTGTAAAGGTTTAAGACAATGACCCTGGGTAAGAACACATGGTGCAATAAAGCATAGGGATTGAGCATGCACAGAATTGTGCAAGATAAAAAGCACGGTTCTGCTGCACCACTATTCAGCATGTATTTCATTTATCAGCAATACCGCATGCTTTCATGTGTTTCAAGATAGCACACTGCATTCTTAAACAAACAACCCCAAGATCTCAAATAAAACGCATTCAATATTTTAAAAAATAGCTGAAGAAAGTAGTGTTTGGTTGCATAATAAATATATTTTTCATTGATATTTTTTTCAATTTTCCTCTGCTTTATATGGGGAAGACGGCATCCTCTTATGAGGCTTTCATGCATTTGCGTCTTCCTCATGTCCCCATATAAAGACTAGAAGAGAGTTTTTATCTGTCCCCATATGAGGTTGACACGCATAAAAGGGTTAAAGCTTCAGATATTCACTTTTTTTTTTCAGGGAACTTCAAACAATTTCTCCTGCAGTATTTTCTTGTTTTGGATCTGCTCAGATAAAATACAAATACCACATCTCCTTTAGAGTGGAGCTCCCCCAAGTGGTTTTAAATATATTACAATCGTCTGCAGTTTTTATTTCAATAAATAATACAAAAACCACAATTCTCGTATTCTAAGCTGTTACTAACTTGATAGGCTGATAAGCTCTCTTTGATTCTCACTAGAGCTTGCTGTATCTTACCTCTGTTGAACTGAGAAGCCGTGTGATGCCCGTCTAACTCCAGCAGAATAGAGTGGACACTGCGAAGAAGATCCGACTCCATACGATCAGTGACCTCAGGGTTAGCTGCACAAAAACAAAGCTCTCTCAATACTGTGCTCAAGAGACCCAGGGTAACAGTCTGGACAGGGGTTCAAATTAAATTGTATTTCAATTAGATGTGCCTGTAAATCCTCATGCTGCAAAAAAAGTTATTTAAAAATAATTATTTAAAAGTTATTTAAAATAATATTTGATGAACATTCAAGTTTTTTATGCTTCAATCCATACCAGTCCAGTTGTTCCTCAGTGTTGAACCTGGTCTGTAACTGCATTTCTATTAGTGAAAGGTATACTGTGAGCCTAATAATTACATCTAAAATAAAAATTCCTAAATCTTAAACGTGTACAACAGAGCCGTAGAGACCATAAGGCAGAAGGTAGCAATGGGAATCCAGTTGATCTAGCACTGTACTCTTTCTAGCCACTTAAATACTTCCCTTGCATTGATTTTACAACCCATTTAACGAGTTTGCAACACTTACAACACATTTACTGTAGATCGTGACTCAGCAGCAATCTCTTTAGCAACCTGAAACCAGTGCTGATTGAAGACTTCAAATCCCCCTTCTCGGACATTTCATAGTTATTTAGTTTCTTTTGTTTCCTTTTAACCTACCTTAGAACATTTATTAAGTACCGCATACAAGCTTAACTTACAGACCTTGTGTGTTATTAAGAGATAGTTTCAGTCTGCTCCGTACACACCTTTTGTCTCCATGTCGTTCTCAGCAAGCTAAAGTGTTTTCGAGTTCCGAGTGATTAAAGCTGACAAACATGTTGAGGTAGGTTCAGGTTAGCCACACCTGCAAACACAGAAAGGATTTTATTGAAAGGGTCATTAACTTACCAGGTTAGGCAGTAGCATTTGACAGTTAACTCTAGGCTGTCTGATTAGAGATGGGCTAAGGAGGGTGCGACAGAGCAGCAGCCCTGCTGCTGTAAATAGTGTTGGTGTGGGAATGTAAGGTTGCCAAAGATAGGGTTAAATCTGCCTCTGCCAGAATGTGGCCATTCCCCAATTAGGTAATATATGGTAATATATGCATGTATAAAAGCAAGGAGAAATCATTTGTTTGGGACAGTGATTGGAGAGGAGTTAGGTGAGTCTAGCCATGTGCCGTGTATTTCTGTATTTCTGTTTTGGCCTGTGAAGGCAAATGCCCAGCCGGACATGAGTATTATTTTATTTTGTTTTGTGTGTCGCAGATCACCTACATCACTTCCTGTCTCAACGACTAGATGAAGGGAACTCGTTAATCAAAATGCATGTTAACGAGATCAAGAAAAATGAATAGAAGCATAATTCGCTGTTATGGAAACTAGTGCTAGCGTACAGGGAGTCGGCTCTCCCACCAGCGAGCAGCAGACACATGGAAATAAAACATAATGGGAATATATATGTTGTGTGTAATTTGTAAACTTCATTTAAAATAGTGCATTTTGTCATGCATAATGTGCATTTATTTAGAACACTTCACATATAAAATGCTGATTATCTGGATTGTGGGTAAAAATCCACAACCACAGAAGGAAACTATTGTAACATCGAATATGTTGTTTTCTGTACCAAGATTTCAATCATATAATTCAAATGAAATTTACAGTAGATGTCAGCTGTCATATAATGTGCCTATGCAGAACTAAAATAGGCTACAGTTGCATTGATAGTTTTTTGGTAGTAACATTACACTGGGTGCAAATAACGGTATGTCATTTTAGCATTACAACAAACATTCCTCAAAGTTACAAATGGTTAAAAAAAGTTTACCAGTCTCATTCATAACCACAAGTATAGAAATGTCTGCGACTCGTTACTACACCACGAGTTCAATACATTAACACTGTTTTCTGAAAATTCTGCCCATTATCTCTAATTGGCACTAATTATATTATCACTAGCCTATGTCTTTACTTTAGATTGTCTACATATCATTATTTACAATACTGTTCTGGTAAATGACTCCATCAGGCTCATTCTCTGAAGTCAACTCTGGGAACCAAGTATTGCTAAGAAATTAAATATTAGGAAATGTTGCGTTGACCCATTCATAAAGTGTCGACAGTATTGTGCAGAAATGCTATAAAAAGCAGACACTGGAACTAAGGGTGCTGGGGGAGCGGCAGCACCCCCTGGATTGAAGTGTTGTGCACCTGCTTCCATCATATACAGGGGTTACAGTTTTGTTCAATGGCTTTCAGCACCACCACTATAAAAATGGTTCCAGTGCCACTGACTATAACTAGCTAGACACTTTGCCCTTTTCGTGGAAATGCCCAGGTACTGCAAGCATGAGGTTGTCTCTCTACTTCGGCAGCTGAGCTCAGGTATGTCAATAAACTTGCAAGCCAGCAACTACACTCCTCTGACCCACAATAAAGATAGCAATAAAGATTTTACTCTCTCGGAAGGGAAAGCACTAATTGTATGATATAGTACAGTACAGACAGTTTACAACTCTTTAAACTGGGATTTAGAAATCACGCTGTACTTTGCACCACAGCCTGCACGCTTCTCCACTTGTAAACCTCTCCTTGAGGCATTGCGCAGGCATGATTAAATTACTGACTGGCATCCTGAATTGAAACATTGTGTTAAAAAAGCTTTGTGAATTGTTGTTCAATTAAATCATTGAGCAGAGATCAGGACCTGAGTTTCCTCCAGTTTAAACACTAGGCGTGTACGGCTGTAAGGCTCTGTAATTTAATGATCCAGTTTATTGCCCCATTTTGTTCTTCAAAACACAATAATGCTGCATATGAACACAGAATAGTGTCCCGGTTTTAATCTCTCTTTGTGTAATTCTACAGTTTAGTTGTTTTGTTTTTTTTTTAACATGTACATGAAACTGTTACAGCTAACAGCTAATGATGCGTGTAGAGGAGATTGTTCTATTATGTATTATGCATCATATAATTACTGTATATTCCCGTGTATTAATATGCATGCAACAATTACTGATCTCAAGCTGAGCTATGAACCCGTCAGCTTGGGGTGTTCTGATTCCAGATAAAAATCTGACTTCATCAGTTTGGGATTCATTGCAGAGAATCAAAATGTGACTCCATCAGCTTGGGGTCTAGGTTAGGAAGAGGGCTGGTCCATTTTAATGCTCCACTATGAACCCAATCCATATCATATTTAACACAGTATACTGTATAACAATGCACTGCACCTCAATGTTGAACAAAAACTGAAGTAGCATACAATCGATACCGTAACCTGCTAAATTACACGCATAACTAACTGTTCCATTACTTTGTAGCAGTTTTGCCTATAAGCAATTTCCCTTAGATACTGTAAGGTTTTTAACAAAATACATACTTGGAATAGCACAAACGCAGAATAACTCAAAACCAAGTTATGTCTGAAATATTTCTTTCTGCAACACAAAAGCAACTGTTTTTCTTAAGCACACACAATTCAAACTGGGCAACAGATGATCCCTAAGCAAACTTTTCCTTTTCAGCAACATACAGTACAAAGCACAGGCGTGCGCAGTCTGGTGCACAGAGCTCCCACTACCATATACAGCATCCTTCTTGTGCTTGCACTTTTAAATCACCTAAAAATGACAGCTTACCTTATTCATGAAGAGAGAAAAGCATAGCTCCAAACATTGGCACCGCACTGCTAAACTCTGAGCAGGATTGTTCTTGTCAGAGGCAGCTTGGGATCTTGATAAACAGCACAGCTGAGAGCATGAAAGTACCTTATACTGAGTCTCTCACTTCCTCTTCACAGCAGTGTAAGGGGTGGTGCTGAGGGAAGGCTGTGGGTTTTTATCAATACAGTGTATCTGGACAGCTTTAACTTTCCAAACACGGCATACAAATAACCTTTGTTTCCAGAATATTATGAAGGATTTACGTGGAAGATTTTTTCCAATGGCCATTACACCGGTACAGTGTACCCAGCAAATGCTGATTTAAATTTTTTTTTTTTGTTTGTTTGTTTTAACCCTATAGCAGTTTTCAGTGTTATAATTAGCACATTTCCTGTTCATTGAAATGCATTGGCTGATTTCTTTTATTTGTATTTGTTTAAATGCTTAGACTGTGCTGCAGAAAGGACAAAGGTTATTGTGTAATTATATATATATATATATATATATATATATATATATATATATATATATATATATATATATATATATATATATTATATCTGTTATGCTTATTGTCCGAGGCGGCCGAAAAAAAAAAAAAGTCAGAAGACTTGAAGTACTGTAATGTGGAAAAAGGGGAGGGAAAAGGGCTTTGCGTTGTCTTAACAACATTTGATAACCAGGTCTAAAATACAAAGACCTTTTGAAATGACTTTGAGTACTGCTGCGTCAAAATGAAATACCGGCATTTACCAAGATCACAATGATTAGGTTGACTGGAGCCACTGCCTGGGAGGTCAACTAATCAATGGGCAGAGAGAATTAATTCAGACTCATACCTGCTACAGTAGGTAATGCACCTTAACCAATCTGTTTGTGTAAAGACAGCTATTATTAACTAGTTGCAAGAGGCATTTTCAAGCTTTTTTTTATTATTTTTTTTACATATTTAAATCAACATATTCAATATTGCTTCAATGGACACACTTAAAAAATAAACAGAGAATTGACAGTTTTAATGTCATGTGGCTAAGATTTATGACTGCTTTTACTATAACCCCTGACAAACAGAAGGACCTAAAAGGTAACTAACTATTATTCTTAGCAAGGAAACTGGTATCTTTACAAGAATTAAAGGCGTACCAAGGTATTCATTTCATCAACATGACAGTCTGTGGCAGTCAGAAAAGACAGCTGTTCACAAAAGGAGATATATTAGAAAGTGTAGATTTCCTCCTTACAGCATTCAAAAACATGTTGAATACCCTGTATCTTTCAACATTTTTCCGAGTAACATTTTCAATACTTTCCCAAATATAATTTTAGGCTTTAGATTTTTCCATACGTATATGAAACTGTTTCAATTACAAGCTGGTTATCCCAGTAGAGGTGATATTTTCAGGAAGGCATACAGAAATATTCTCTCCAAGAAGACCATCTGATAAAGCAATGTAATGAACGTCGCTGTGTGGGCCACCCTCTTGACGTCAACTGCACTGTATACTTTCATTTTTAATGCCTGAATATCATTATCTGCCCTTCTACATTAAAAAGGGGTGACTGCAAGGAGAACAAAGGAGATTAATGTGGTGGCCTTATGTAACAATGAGTCCCCCAGCACATGAGCAAAACCTGCCCGAAAACCAGTCCAGGCTGTTATCGACCAAAAGCAACAGTCGAATGAACTTGCAGGGTATAGTGTACATCCACTAGGCAGCGTGTTTACTGTCTACTGTTTTCTGCTAATTCATGTGCCTACATATCCTTGCACAATCAGTGGTGTAAGTTCCCTTTTAAGCAACTAATGGTGCAACTGAAAAGCAATAGGTAATGTGCTGAACAATTTAAGCAATCTTAAATTCTGAGTAGCATGCATCATGGCATCAGCCCTAAAAGCTAAGGGGAAAAAACCACGATCCAGTAATTCTCCATATTCTGGTGTGATTTGTCCCAAAGCCTCCTTACAGAACCTTTAAATCAATAAACTGTTTGCATGTTTCTGATCCAGACAGACAGACCTATCAGCCACCTTATACGCATGTCATCAGTGCAATTATCTTGCATTTTTATGGCTGCTTGTTTAGTTACGCATCTGTACGTTTAGATTCTATTTTAAGGCAACTTCCTGTCATGAGTTTGTTTCTAAGAAACAGTTTTGCAGTAGGTGGGCTCTGGTCAGTCTTTGCATTGGAGCTGCATACATTCCAGTCACAGAGCGCAGGGAAGCATACGAAAAATATGAAATGAAACCCCTCTGTTAACATCAACATCTCCTTTAAAGTGTTTAGAGATCAATCGATTATTTTATATTGGAGGCAGGCCAATCCGATCCTGGGTTACTGTTCCCCGTTAGCAACAGCTCCTCGATTGATCGATTATTCACTGACAAGCCTTTATTTTGCGAGCCTCAGTTAAACAGCCAGTGATCTATTTGTTTTGTTCTTCTTGCTTTTGAATGATAAACTATTCTCAATCCATTGATTATTATTATCATTGATTACTGCATGTCCGATATTTAATTTGGAAATCGCAACTCTGTTTAATAGGTACAGTATAATTCATTGATTAGGGTCCAGGTTGGGTTCAATTCGTTCAGTTTCATTTAAGGACGAGGCTGGGACACAGTACTGAAGTTTCGACATTGAACCCTTCTTTCAGTATTTCTTAATGGGATGCCCAGAGTTGGAACCCCTGTCTTCCCTGGTTATCAGAAAGACCACTGTTCCCAATCAGCTATCAGATACAAGCCCTGCTAGGTACTGTGAGCCTGTGCCTAGTGAAGAGTCTCAGTTTGAGTAAAACATCACCTGCATCTACAGATAAACCTCAAATACTGTCACGTCATACTCAAACTGTGAATCATTAACGATAAATGATATAGATTTCAGTTATTCAGACTGATAGCATTTTTTTGTCACCATGGAATTTGTCTGTGTTCCTAACTGAAGCTGTTGGTGTATGTGCAATTCATGTTATATTATCTGAAATATGTAGAGTAGCAGCTTTATGTATCAAGCACCATGCAATACAGCAATATGTATGGCACCTGCCCCAGCCTGTTAACTCCTTATTACAATGACAAAAACCCATCAGCAACAGTGTTTAAAAAAACGGACAGATCATCGGTGTATTTGCATTGTAAGAGGCCTGTACTGAAGATGCACAGATGACATGCAAACACTGTCCCGAGTCTGTACGGAAATCTGGAAGACTGCGTTCAGCTCAGGAGAACCAAATATTCTTAAGATATATCAGCCTCATACAGACGTCAGCAAGAGACCAGCCTTTTTTAACCACAAACCTGTACTCTTAAATACATGCCTGCACTACAACCTCAGCCCCACCGTGAGTTCTGGGGGTCAGCATGCCATCTTTACTGTGAAACAAAAGTTAGTTTCCTGACCCTGGCACTCAACTCACAGAGATGTCGCCATCTTTAAGCAAGGGTGTGTTTTTTCAGAGTGTTGATTTAGGTCGCAGTTTGATTCCTGGAACAAACGCCAGCTATCATAAAATAGAGGACCTGCATTCCATTTATTTCCCAATGTCAACAAAAATAGGAATGTTAGAGCGGTCTAGTGCCACACGCTTTATAGTGAAATGAAAAGCTTGTTTTTACGTATTCAAATAGCCTGACCTTGTGTTTATATATGGAAATGGCCTTTGCCATGGTGGTGAAATCGAATTACGCTTAATTACATTTAATCTATCTTTTTTTTTCATATAGCGCCTTTCATAGAGGACCACCATCACAAAGTGCTTTACAAGATGCAGCAACAACAAGCAAATCCATAATACTTTAAATAGAGAAATGCATCATACATGATGTACAGTTAAAACAAACAAAAAAAATGCATAGTACACTGAATAAAGTGGAAAGTGCAGATTACATGATAGTAGCATAATACATAGTACACTGAATACAGTGGAAAGTGTAGAATGCATGATAGTAACAATGCCACTGTACAAGAAGAGTTATTACAGTTTAATTACACTATTATTCATTCCATTTAATCTGAAGTGCTAATGTGAATTTTACTTATCACATTTCATAATCAATAATATCAAACTTGTTACTGTAACTGAACCTCGTTTCTGACTGGCTCAGAAGGGGTCATTAAAAGTATTTGTATTTTGTATATCTACGTTATAATGATTGCAGGGTTCCAAGCATAAAGCAGTGTTATTCTTCCCTGCAGTTAAGCTTCCTTACCAGACAAGCATTCTCTGCAGTCACTGGTTACAGTAACAAGACTAGATCTCCACTCGAACGCTGCGTTTCCTTCAATTGCATGCCAGAATAACAGGAAAGGCTGGCAGTCTGATTGTGAGACTAGTGGGAATTCCCCATGATAAGCTGAGTGAATACAGACAAAGAATTTAAACTGCTAAGGGTAAACACAGATCAGGTCATAGCTCTCTTATTCTTTCATGACACAGATGCTATATCAATGGTTAATATCACAATCAAGCTATATTTATAGTTTTAGGAAGCAACCTTTTTAAAATGAATCATGTTAGCATAGTATGACTTGAATGGGGAGAATTGGGGCTGTTAACCAACACTATCCTGCACTTACAGCAAGACAATATAAGGAAGAGGCGCAGGGCTACTGTAAAATGACAGCTACCCAAAGGGAACCACTACTTTCCAAACTGATTTTCCTGTACTGAAACAATAGAACTGTTAATATGATTTATATCAAGAGAGTGGTATGGAGAACACATTAAAAGATGTGATACGATCGCGATACTTTTGACCCCTGTAAGGTTTCTGCCAGAGTAACAGTGTAGGAAAGAGTCCTTGAGTGAATACACAGAAGTCCAGATATTTGGAAAGGCCTCCGTTTATTTTCAATCACATACTTTGTTACTCCATTCTCACAACCGAGTACACAAACCACAGATAGCCAATATTACTGTAAGAGTTCCCGTATCCCTGGACAACTGTTAACCCCATGCTGTACTTGTTCAACTCCCTTCACAAACTCCCTCCCTAAGCCTGCAGGTTAATATAGACCAAAACTAATTGTGAAACGCTGTCGGAAATGTTAATAATAGCAGCCCCAAGCTTCAACCTGCTGTTTCCAGTTTGGACTGATTGCTGATTACGTCTATCTGTTGGAACGCTTGCTTGTGACTTACCTGAGTGTTTTGACAAGCTTTATTAAATCCACATATTTTACTGCTTTGTAAAGGCGCATCAATTGCAGTTTATCTTGACAGCCATCATTCCTCCAAGCAGTTTTATTGAATTACACTGTTCTCGTTTTTATTTGCTTTAAAATTATCTTCGGTGTTTTATGTTTTTTTTTTTTTTTTTTTTTTTTCTAAAAAACAATTGCGCTAATGACGGTTTGGAGTAAATACTTTTGAGAATCTGGCTCAAAAAAAGTCTTTTGATATGTTGGCTGTATCGAAATGACATGAGCTACATGAAAATTGCCGTACAGCGTCATCACAACCTTAAACTCGCCGTTTTCCAAGAACAGAAGTTAGGAAGCACTTTGTTTATGCAGAGTTATAAATGCATAGCATGGCTTACCAGGCGAGCTGCACCTAAGACAATAGGAATTTTAATAACAAGGGCCGATCATTCAGTTACAGACACTGGGTCAATTGCAACGAATTGAAAGCAGCGTATCTACAGGCGGTGACCCCGTGGTTAGTACGCAGCTCGGTGCTAAACTAGTACGTAAATTGAACACCATTGTAACGAACTTGGCGCTGAAGTTAGTCCCCAACTAAAAAAAAGGTCTCAATTGCAAAGAACCGCAAAATAACTGCTTCTGCCCTCTAGAGGATACTAAGTACGAGACTAAGTTGGTCTTACCCTTTCTATAGATTAACGATTTATAGTAGCGTACTAAGAGGAACAAATGTGAAAAACCCCAAAATGTATTGACAACTCTTGTAACTGAACAATTCATAATCACAAATCCATACCGTGTACCTGTATTTTACATATGAAAGACATATTTACTTGTGTGTGTGTGTGTGTGTGTGTGTGTGTGTGTATATATATAGCGGAAAAAATGATCTAACGGCAAAATATTACAATTACCGTTAAAAGGATTTATTATAAATATCATGAAATAATTGAGAATATATTTAAAGCCGTACAGTAATGGAACAGAATTGCAATATTTAATATATGAGCAATATATTTAAGTTATATATAACAGGCTATATGTATACTTGTGTTAAAGTATGCTTTTAGTAGACAATGCTACATATTAGTAGGCTGTAGCATGCATGGGGTAGGGGTCAGGACTAAATGTTATTCTTTTTATAAATGTGTTTATTTATTTTTCAAGGTCACACACTTATAAATCAAGTGGATAAACGTTTAAACTCGTGCCATCATCCTATTTCTTAAGTGAATCGTCCCCCATTCATGTAACCTAATCCGCAGGCCCTGCTAGCTGCTTTTCCGAAACAGGAAATCTATTTAAAACAAACAAACAAAAAAACACTGCGGACCAGAAAGCTCTTCCCGCACATGTTGAAACAGGAAACAGAACAGTCTAAAAAAAAAAAAACAGAGCCATATAGTCCTGTGGGCTTCAGAAAAAGAACTAAATACAATTTTTTTTTAAAAAAGTACCCTAATAGGATTAAAGCAAAGGCAAAGTCAGTCCTGGGGAAATGACACCTGTAGCACGCTGACACCTGGTTCTGATTAATGTTTTATATGCAGCTCTTACATTTTAAATGCACTGTAATTGGGTGTTTGGTTGTGGAGTACATTCACAAAGGCTTCCGTGGTTGTTTGTACTGGTGGATTAACTTTGATCTGTAGATGTAACCTTGCTCTTTGATTGTGTCTCAGTGACTCAGCGATGTTTGTAAAGAAAAATGCAAGGTAAATTATTTTCAACGCCCCCTCAACAGGTGAATGCATGATGGCAGACAGGTTAATTGAACCAATGTAATGAGGGCCATACACAGTTTGCATAATATCACTGTTCTCTTTTCATGTTGGTTACCTAAGCAAAGAGAGCGTCTTTATTAAAAAAAACAAACAAAACAAACAAAAACAAAAAAAAAAAAACAGTTCGAGATGAGAGCCACAACCCAGGTAGATGTTTTACTAGAATAACTACGTTTGCAGGTGGATCAGAATCTGTATAAGAAAACTGAGAAACGGGATCTTATCATCTTGGATTGCAAGGTGAGAGCAGGAATAAGACAGCTGTGGAAAGTAAATATTATGTAACCAGAAAAAAATCGAGTTTGTATACAAGATGAATGTGCTGATTTCTGACTGACAGGTCAGGGATACGTTTAGTTGTGATGTGATGCACAATGAATCATTTCAGCCTTCGGCTGCAAAGCTTTGGATTAATGGCTATTAACATATGAGGTTATGTACCAGGTATTGCAAAAAGGTATTGAGAAATGCTACAGGCATTTCTCAGAGAAAATGTCAGAAGCCACAGCACCATTGTCATAGCAGAAGATTACATTATTTTGTTCTGCCTCCCGAGTCAATATAACATTACATTTACTTTACCTGTATGTAGTTATTTTATCTAAATGACCCACCCCAGCTCAGTTAGGTACGTCATTTACTGGTTCTGACTGTTCTTCAGCCCTGCCCAGTTATTAGACAGAGAGATTGATTAAGAGGTTTAAGATATATAATATATATATATATATATATATATATATATATATATATATATATATATATATATATTTTTTTTTTTTTTGCTGAAGACAGTTTATACTGTATACGAGAAAATTAAACCAAACAAACTGCATTTCTGAATAGGGGTAATGTGCAACGAGGCCTCATTGCCAGGATTGTGTTGCACTGACAGTAATACCAAAAGAAATTTAACATTACAAACGTGCCCAGCACTAGACAGAGTTCTTTCTCAGTGTTGAAATGAAGTCACGTGTAAGAGGCTTTCAGATTCTTGTATTTTTATTTATTTTTATTAGTGCAAAATAAAACGTGGATTTAACAGTTTACCTTATTAGAATCTTTCAAACTATACACATTATTTTACAAACATTAAAACATAAAACATCACAAAAAAAAAAAAAAAAAAAAAAAAACTGACAATAAAATCACCACACCATGTAAACATTTGTTTTAGGACACATAGATCAACCTTGTGAAATGTGCGGAATCTTTTTGGTCAGCTATTGTCTCCATTCAGTATTCGTGTCCTATTCACAAAGCTTCCGCTCCTGAAAGTGAAATCATTCTTAATGTTTTAAAGTCTGTTCTATGAAAAAAATTAAGTGAGTTTTGTGAATAGGGCTCAAAAATGTGTGAAAGCTTTAATATATATATATATATATATATATATATATATATATATATATATATATATATATATATATATATATATATATGTAAGTATTGGTTGGTTGGTTTCCTTAAAATCTACTGTATGTTCCTGCCTTGAGTAGGTTGGCGTGTGAAAATATGATATTGTATTGATTTCGTCTATGGTAAAGTACACATTTGAGCAATACAGCTTTCACAAAATATGACAGCGAGATCCCACTTGTCACATAATAAACTAGAAGGTACATAAAGTGTACGAGGACACAACCGTCTTCCAACTGGAAGAAAAACAATCACATGAGGGAGACTGTTGTCTCCAGGTACTCCAGCTGCGTCCTCCAGTTAAAGCACTATTAAATGACAAACCCTTTGCTCTCTCCTGTTTGTTAATATAATTAAAAAGTCAGTTACATGCCGCTTCAGCTCGGCAACAGGCTGCAATTAACTTTGTGATGTTTGGTTCTCCAGACTGTACCATGTCATTGCAAGATTACGTCATTTGCAATGTAAATGCAAGTGAATGGCAGAGATGTAATATTCATTGATAAGCAGAGGGTACCTATTTTATCATGTATGCCTTTACATAATTATCTTGTGCTGAAATATGTGTACCAGATGCCTATAACATCTAAGATAACATTATTATATTGCTATAGAAAAAAAAAACAGCATTAAACATAGTTATAATCATTTTCTAATCTACTGTAACATGCACACAGCCTGCATTCAGAAACACAGAATGCATTTGAATAGGCAGCCTTAGTGTATGCTTTATTAATGGTGCATTTAGTTTCCCTGAATTACTTTTGAGCATTTTAAATTTTAGAAAAAAAACATAAACATAACAATAAAAACCTTTCCATAAAACATTTAAAGTTATTGCACATTTTGAAGCTGACAGTCTGTACAGCCCAGGGAAGCCCACAGTCAAATGGAATTGCCTATGTTGTTGTTTTTTTTTTTTAACTCTGACATATAGAATGTCTTTTAATAGTTTTTTTTTCAAATTCCCCTCCCCCATAAATACATAGACTATTTCCATAATTTTTCAAAATAGTTGAGAAGGGAGCAGATCAGTTCAGGAGAGAGCTCCACGGAGATGGGGAGAAAGAGAAGGGAGCAGATCAGTTCAAGGGAGAGTTCCACTGGAGATGGGGAGAAGGCGAAAGGAGCAGATCAGTTCAGGGTAAAGTTCCACTGAAGGTGGAGATGGGGAGGCAGAGAAGGGAGCAGAACTCAGGATGGGGAGGCTGCTCCTGGAAGGAGCGCTTCCTTCTAATCCTCCAGAGGATGCTGTTCTCGGGCTTGTAGCACACCGACACCTCACACCTGCACAGCACCGGGGGAAACGGGTCAGTGGTCACTCTTAGCAATTCATTTCACCAAAAGATCGCATTGAGCTATAAAGCAATCCCAGCTAATCTTACCCATTATGTGTCACATTTTCCATTATTAAAGATGCCCGCATTGTGGTAAACGTGTATATGATTTTTATTCACGAATGAGACTTGGTAACACACCCACCTGGTAACGCTCTGCAGGATTTTCTTTTCATCCTGGTCGAAGCACACAGCGAAGGTGGTGCTATCGCTCCCTGTAACCTGAACCTTGTCCACTTTCACCTGAGTGGTGTTCATTTGCTAAAGAAAACAAATGGACACTAAAAGACCAGGGATGAGGGATCCTAGATACTGTATATACCACAAAAACATATTTCTTCAAGCCTTATTTAACACCAGCTTCCTTAAACTGCACGATCCCCAAACAGTACTTCTATCTAGCGTAACTGCAAACAGTGCCATCTGCTGTTTAAACTGAAGAGGTACAGAACATTTATACAGACTGTGTATTTGCAAAGAAACCTAATCTGCTAGTTTGGGTTATAACCTGAATAATATTTAGAGACATGTACTGTGTTATAGTTTCACTGACCTTACCGAACCCAAAAATAAACTAATAAATCTATTTGCCACATGTTAATTTACGAAGTCCTGCCACGATGAGCCACGGTGGCTGCAGTTAACAGTTAATCTATGATACACTTTGCCCGCATCTGAAATCCAGCTCCCCTTAACTGTGGAGAGCCCTTACCTGATTGTAGCTCATCTTGGATTTCGAGTTTTGCCTCTTGAGTACCTCAGTCATTGTCAGCTGAAGACATTCCATTTTGGAATCTGTGTTAAAAAAAAAAACAACAATGTAACAAACGGACTACATTTCAGGCTTGTGTAACGTGTGAAGATTAATGAGTGCAGTTTATGGATGTTCTTGGAGTAAGAGGTATTTAAAAAAAAAAAAAAAAAAAAAAAAAAGTTCCTGATTCAGTACGTACCTAATTCCTCAGGCCTCCTGCAGGCTTTGGTGAGGTTTACGGAGGTACAAACTTTCTCTACATTGTTCCACTGGCTCCGGCTGCTTATTGACACCTGGGGGAGATAACGCAGTGTAGTTATTGTACAACTCATTCACTGCAGGATTTAGTCCGCCAAGGTGCAGCTAAGTATGAAGATTCAAGCCAGAAGATTCAGTGACTGATACAGTTCAACAGAAGGAAACATAAAGGGAATTAGATGAAGGAATAAGGCTGATTAACAGAGGGGGTGCTGGTGTAGAGGGTCAGTTAATTCTTATTATTAATATATAGTATTATTAGTAGTAGAAGAAGTATTATCAATCGTGTGCATATGTCCAGTTCTGAAACAATGTTCCCCAGGCTAAGCTTACCTTGCTGTAGACAATTCCAAGTGTTAATGGAACAGCTTCTCGCTCCCCATCAATGCCAAATCTCTTACTGCCGGGCCCTGCAGAGAATATACAGCACTGGAATAAATAACCAGCATTACATTGAGTAGACAAAACGAGGACCACACCCTAGTGAGTCATTTTATACAGTTTCTATCCTTATCAGCCTCTAATTTGAATCACATCCCATTATTGGATTCTTGGAAACAGGTTCATATGTACAGAACAACTTAAACTAGTCCTGCTCACCTGAAGCTTTAATAGCACGTGTTCCTGCTGTGTGCCCCAGTTCCAGGGAATGGATAAACACCTCTGTGTGTCTCTCACCCCCAGCTAGGGTTAACTGCAATAGGAAACAAGGAGGGGGGAAGGGGGGCACAGATTAAAATGCTTACCCAGATCATTAGTATCATTACCGGAAATGCATTGCACACAGTGACACCTGTTGTGTGGATATTGTAATTGCGCTATGCATTTTAAAAAGTTCTTGCAGGGGATTTGAAATCCAGATCTATTTGCTGTTGTCAACCCATTCAGCCAGCCTGCCCCTCACAGATAGCTGTGAATGAGAAGAGGCTGACGTGGCTTGTTACCTACCTCAGCCTGGTAGAGCTGGACCAGCGCAGTGTGAGCTGCGTGTCTGCAGTAGTACAGCACCATGTCTGCTAAAATGGGAAGCCGCTGCTTGGAATTGTTGAAGGAGTCGGTCTCAATCTTGGAGGCTTGCTGCGAAACACACAGGCAGATTAAGGAAACGTCTTCAATGCAATACCCTACGAGTCACTCATCCAGTTTCACTCATTTCCACTGGATTCAGCTTTATTGGGCAATTGCATGGAAGTCAGAGTACAACCTGGGAATAAAATGTCTATGCTGAGGAAACACTAACTCAAAAAGTGAGAAAATGACATCATTTATTTCTACAGGTTTTTTTTTTGTTTTTTTTTTGTATTCTGAACAGACAGTACTAAAGCCCAATGCTGATGTTGCAAAAATAATATTTTAGTAAGGTGCAATTTCACAGTAAGTGTTAAGCTGATGATTTGAGGTGGTAAGATAAGACTTTCTGTCTGACTGAATTAATAAAGGATTATATTGGTTGCAGGTATGCAGCCTCACCTGGCACAGAACACCAACGGGCAGACTCAGTAAACTGAGGATGTTGCGATTGTACCAGGGATCTAGCATTCCAATGTAGCGTGCAATATCGTTGGTGCTGTCCTCCAAACCAGCTGGGTTTAATGCCTGCAAATCCACAGTACAGACATTAAGGGTAAGTATGTAAGCAAGCATCTACAGTACCACAAACAAATGGGTGAGCCTGCACAGTGACTTAGTGTATTACAGCAATAGGACACATTGCACATTGAGTTTATACATATGCATATACATGTACATACACGACCTGTATCTTGGCTTGAGGTTGTGAACATTGCAGTAACAAAGCCACTGATCCCTGGGTTATTTACCATGGGTGCTGCTGGTCGCATAGGGCTGTCTGGCACACTGTTAGGGAATGAACCTGGCACTGCAGGGCAGTTGGAGTTCCTCTTTACAGGAATGAAATAGAACTGGAACTTGAAGTACCTCGTCAGTCTGGGACACCTGCTTTCTTGCAGTCTGTGAGAAATGGAAATACAGGAATTGAGCATCGGATTGATACACTGTATCTCTGTGAAACTGTTTCATAATTTAAAAAAAAAAAAGCGTTTAATAAATAAACTGTGTATATATGACTGTGGCTGTCATTGAAAGATAGTGATGTATAAGTCATATCATATCCAGAAGATGAAGCAAGTTTTGTAACAGTTAAGACAAAAAAGTAACATTGCATATTAAAAAAATGGGTTTGGAAGGTATTCTGTTTTCATACTGTACGTACATAATAAAATTCATATTAGGGTGCTTGGAACTAAGATTTCAGTATTTCTAGGGGGCGACTGTATGAGAACATCTGCAAGTTTACCATGACAGAATGAACAGATTGTCAAAGCACAGACCATCCATGGTTGCCTTCACTCACCTGAGATTACTGTACGCCCGTGCCACTTTCCCAGAGATCTGATCGGCTCCGAAGACGACCACCCTGAGCGTCGTGGCTTTGCTGTCGTCGTCACAGCTCAGGAAGGGCCTCCGTCTGAAGCAGGTGGTCTTCAGGGACTGCCTCTCGGCTCTCAGCAAGCACGCGTGCTGCGGCAGAGAATTAGACCTGGACTTGACCGGAAAGTTGTTCTTGGTCTCTGGGTTTCCCAGGCTCTCCGTTCGGCGCAGGGTTTGGCTGCTCTTGGCCTTGAACAGCATGGAAATCCTCTTCTTCAGTTTCGGTTTGGCTTTGCTCTGCTTCTCCTGCCTGCTGTCCTCGTCCATGTCCTCGCAGAAGTCGCTGTCCACCCCAGAGGCCACTGACAGCACGGAGGGCATGGAGCAGTTGGAGGCTAAGGAGTAAGTAGAGAACATGGAATCTTTGGAAATGGTGGAGAAGGTGGAGGCTCGGTGGTCGTTCATTTCGACTTCATCCTCTATGTCCTCCTCTTCATCATCCAGCTTTACTTCCTCCGGCTTCGCCAGGGTGGTTGGGGGCAGGTCACACTCACTGCGGAGGATCTCGTTCAAAACATCTGGATGGAAAAGAGGGTTTAAAGTCTTGTTACCTTGTTTAAAACCAAATGCAAGAAATGTCAGCTCACAAAATATTTTAAGGTAGGTAATAAAGTTACCAAAATTATCCTTGTCCCAGTGGTACGTGTGGCACTTGGCAATGGGCAGTGGCAAAGTCTGTATGGTACTTCTTGATTTCTCTCCTTTAGAAGACACAAACACAACAACATTTTAAAAATAAAACATTATCCTTGTAAAAATACTTCCAATGCACTTATTCATTTTTTTATTTCTCAAAACTCAACACAATCATCTAAAGGTAATTTTTATTTATTCATGAACTATACTGCATGTAAGATAAACATACTATACGTATGCGACATCATTTTGTATCCAGACTCACTATTAATGAATTAAGCTGTACGTGGTTATACAGTACAGCAATACTATTGCCCGCTAGAAAACAGTTTTACCTGCTGCTGTGTTTCCATTTTCTGCACATATTCCAGCCTTCTGCATCAGCTCCCCCAGTTCCCCCTGTATAAACTCCCTGGATTTAACACTGTCTTCCAGAGCAGATGCTGTCTCCAGGATCTCTGTGCTAGCTGAGAAGATCTCCACAAGTTCTTTTAATTCCTTAGACTACAGGTGACAGATGTTAAAGATCATTAAAAATCCCAATCCACTGGTTAAAAAATCTAACACCTACCGGATACCGTTTTATACCCACAAACCCCCCACAATGTATTTATATATTTAAATATATATTTATGCTTAAACATGTATTACAGCAAATAATAATAAATCAAAAACTCCATCTTGAAATAAACAATATTTCTCACCTCTCTGACTTGAGGGTAATGGGAAAGCGTGTTTAACGATTACAGTATCCATATGGAGGGTTCAAATTTAGTTCAAAGTCGTACATTTGGTAGGCAGTGCGTAGTTCAAAAGAGTAGACATTACCTCTAGTGTCTTCTGTATGTCTCTGGGGGAGTATTTGGTGCCGAAGGTGCACTGATAGGCGTGTTTGATGAGAGTGATGTAGGAGTCCCTCTGGGAGTGCTCCACTGTGCTGAGCTGATCCGCTATAGTCAGGTACTCCTTGGGGACATCAACAGAGTTCATCAACAGGACCGTTCTGAAGGGAGAGCACAAACTGTGAGGAGAGATAGGGAACACAATAACATGCACCCAACTGCTCACAATTAAACCACAACTACAGGGCACCTCTAGTGTACAAGGAGACAACAGTTTCTGTACAAGGGTGACGGTTGTCTCAAGCACAGATGGTGGCGTGTGCTTCGGACTTTGCTTTTTTAATGCTGTGAATTTTAATTAAAAAGCAATGTGCTGCTTCCACTGCGCGTTGAATCAATGGGAACCTTTGTGACGTTTGTTTATTGAAACTGTACTGTGTCCTATAGACGTTGGATTAAAAGCAAATGCAGGAGAAGTGAGAGTAAGTAAATAAATATATGTGTTTCAGTGGAAAAGGTTTAAATGCGCAGGCTGTATCACAATCTTCAGTCTGTTCTAAACAGAGGAAGAGTAGACTCAGGACATCCTGTGAGAGGTGTGATTGAAAGGCGATGCACATGGCAGTGCGCTGCCCCAGTGTACAACACAGACAGGTCTGGGAAGGAAGTAAGGATGACTGCATGAACAAGAAAGCAGACCTACTGCAACTCTTTAGCTAAACGAAACGACACGATTCATGAAGATGAAGGGACACTGCAAGTGGTGCATGCAGTTAGACTTAAACCTCTTCACCTTTCACCTAGAACTGGGGGTGGCTTAATCGGAATAGTATACTGTACTTATAGTTAGTGTTTTTCAATGTCTTCTACTTATAATTATACTACATAATACATATTCCTGACTGCAATAAGATATATCTGCTGTAGAAGGATGTTTCAATGCCAGAATAGGAAGACAGTGATAAAGACTTCTTGTAGCAATTTACTAGTTTCTCTGCTTTTAGGATGGAGCTGCACCACAATGCATTAGCGTGCCAATAAATGCATAAAGCACCAAACTAATGCATAATGAATGCAGCATGCCCTGCTAGAGTTCAAAATTTTGAGTGCAATTAAATAAACAAATAGCAGAAGACAAAGGGGCTAGAGTGTCTGCGGTGAGTGCTGCGAAGCACTACTGCTCAGAAAAAGGAACTCACATTGTTTTGCTTGGGTGATTCTCAGTGGTTAACCCCTGTTCTTCTCTCACAAGCCTCTGGTAGGAAATCCCTATTGAAGAAAGAAAAAAATAAACAGAAAATGGTGTACATATGAACTAAACAGAGGTTTAAATGATCTTTCTAATGACAGAACTGTGAGTACCGTGTGCATCAATAGCTTGCTGTCTCTCACATTGTTTTGCTTATGGAAGCTTTGTGGCATATTTCCAAATCATTTGTAATTAACTGCTGTTTTATGAAAGGTGAAAATTCAATGTTCATGCTTTGAACTGGAATCCTGTGAAGGCTGTGTGGTCCAGTGGTTAAAGAAAAGGGCCTGTAACTTGGAGGTCCCCGGTTCAAATCCTGGCTCAGCCACTGGCTCACTGTGTGACCCTGAGCAAGTCACTGAACCTCTTTGTGCTCTGTCTTTGCAAATGAGATGAGATTAAGCTGATGCATGGTTCACACACCCTAGTCTCTGTATAGCCTCGGATAAAGGCATCTGCTAAATAAACAAATAATAATAAAACAAAATTACACATCCAGAGACCTTTTAAAGTGTTCCAAGATATGTTCTGTAATTTCATATAACTTCAAAGGTAAATTAACTTTCTCAGATCAGTGAGATAAACACAGTTTCACCAGATATATATATATATATATTGGAGCAATGTGCTATATGAATGAATTAATAAAGCAAACCACCATGACATTAGTAATAAGTTACTATGGAAACAGCGGAAACAAACATAAAAATGCAAAAAAAACACAAGAGGTGAAACAGATACTTCAACAGATGTGAGGAGCACCACTTCTACTTCCAAATTCTGAGTTAATTCATAAAATCACTTCCATTTTTAATGTGCACCACTTGTGAGCAAAACTGCACCACAGGGCCTGTTTTCACTATCTGAATGTCCCAACGCATTCAACCAACTTGAAATGACTGCAAGTGTGTGTGTGTGTGTGTGTATATATAATATATATATATATATATATATATATATATGTGTGTGTGAACCTGAGTTTTACAGCATTCAACAGCTTAATGAATTGATTTAAACAAACTGGAATGTAAGCAACGTTTGTTTCCCTATAAAGTTAAGTGCTATAATGTTGAGAAACACGGTCGACTTGTAAATGGATAGTAAATAAAATAATTGCAAGATTCTGCCTGTAGGTGGTGCTGGATAGCCTTGCATTGTCACCACAAGCCTGTTTTTCTTTCCTAGTTACCTGGTGTCTTCAGCTCCTGGTGGATGAATGTCAGCAGGTCTCTGCAGATGCTGCAGTAGGGCTCAGGCCAGGTGAGGAATCTGTGATATATCTCACAGGCTTCTTTCAGCAGCGTGCAGTCCGGTGGGAAGTGGGGAGTCTGAAAGCAAAACAACATCTCCCCCTTAATAACAGTGCTGTCTGTGCTGCTACTGTATAACTGGTAATATTTCACACCATATATCACCACTGAACTAATGTTGCCACATGAGATGTATAATCTACAGTAGGTTTATTAAATAACAACAGCATTGGACATTTTGTTCACTGTGCAGAATATTCAATCAAACTACTGTAGTGTACCAGCCCCTGCGATAGCACGGTATTTAATGGTTCTCTTCTCTTACCCGCAGAACTGTAGAGAAGAACATCAAAGCCAAAGGGGTGACGAGAACATATTCAGAATTGTCTTGCACCTTGAAAAAAGCAAAACAAAACATGAAAATCAGCCATACCCGGGACAGACTTGATGATGGTTTTGCAGGACAACACTATACAGCATGCCAGCAGTATGGATACACAGGAAACGGTTGCTGAGTGACAGTGTCTTCAGTGAACTTCATCCCTAACCTACGTGAGTCTAGGGTCACACTAGTTTAAATATCGATTCATAGAAAATCTACAGCATGTGCTATCGGAGCAGGGCGGAGGCTGGGCGTGAACAGGTGACCACGTGCCCAGCAAGCAAGCATCTTAACCACAGTGCAAAAGATCTGCATCTGCATTTGTGGTTTTAGAGCAAAAAAACCTTGTCTCATCTCCCCAAGGGAACAGTCATTACAAGGTTTGACATAAATGCTTTTGTTACATACATGTTTCCTTAGCCTGCTATTATTGATAATAACTGTTTAAAGTCTTTCATACATCCCAGATAACACATTATTTACTGTTACCGTGGAGTACACTGGCTGAAGTATAATTTAAAAACACAGTGAATCACAAGGATTAATGGTGAATAGAGCAGAGCAGAGCAAATACCATGGTAAAAGCTAAAAACCAGCTTGGGAAACTGCCAGTTTATAGCATGGTAACAGGTCAGCATCCTGTTGGATAATATAGCTGGACTGCAGGTGCTGGACCAGTGCATGTGTTCTGCTGTGTTTACCTCTCTGGTTCTCTTCAGTATCTGCTGCAGGAGGATGAGGAAGTTTCCTGGGTCTCTGTTCACCAGCTCCTCCAGGCTCCAGCGGTTCATACACAGGCCCACTGGAAGGCAAGAAGAGGAGGTGAGAAAAAAAAAAAAAAAAAAAAAAAAGCTCAAGACAACATCGGGCCCTGTTTACCATTTGGGGTTTATTTTTTTATTTTTTCAGTAAAATAAAGAACAAGTATCCCACACAGTCATTCTGCAGAAGCAGTATACAGAAACATGTGAAAAAGGAATGCATGGCCTAGAATTTCCACTATTAAAATGTGTTGAAAATGCCCTTTCACTTCAGCTAAATTTCCAAGTTTAGGGGACATGCAGTGAATAAAAAATGTAATTGAGGCATAAAAGGGAAGTACCAAAGATGTGCAATTAAAGAAAATTACAGTATTACCCTTTGTTTGACCCTTAATAATCCATGCCTATTCATTACAGCACAGTGCAAAGTATTGGCCCATTATTCCAAGAAGGGGTGTAGTTTGTTGCATCCCGAACACATATTCAGCCGTTTCTCAATAGGGTTAAAAAATGCATTCAGGACACAGATATCATCAGCATATCTATAATCCAAATTGTGCAAGATGGTCTGCTGATTAGAACGCCACAAACGTTACAAAACATGTCAACAGCACATACTGCAATGACAATTGCCCCACATTTAAAAAGCACATAACAATTTTGAATGCATGTTTAAAAGGTAACAACAACCAAAAGTTTTTAACTTTGTGTCATTCATCAGCCTTACAGTTTCAGTAAAGCAGGAAGGTACAGCATACACAAATAGATTTTTTAATAGAACTGGATCTGTCCAGCTTTAGTGGAAGCGAAATCTTTAATGATGCAAGCTTGTTAGCAAACAAGCCTGACGCAGGTAACATAACCAGCCTGAAAACAATACAGTTATTACAGCCTGAATACAGTTGCACTAATCTGTATCACACCTAGCGTAGCTATTAGAGCACTGTCTGAACTGCCTTCCTGTTATTTCACAAGTGTCATGTTTTCAACAGAGGTTACAACAACAACATTAGACTCTCGCATCAGAAAACACATGTTTGTTTTGCAGGAACTGGCTGACATACTTTACTAAAGCCTCCCTTGCACTCCTGTGCACACAGAGGCTCCAACCTGTGTTTGGTGGGCAAGTGTATCACTGAATGCATTTAAGAATGATTTTCCTTAAATAAAGCATACAATTAAAATGCAGAAGGATGCATATTACCATTTTAATCAAACAAAGTACTTTTATCCTGCTGGAAAATGTGACTAATCTTGTTTTTCAAAAACCAATAGAACGGTTATTCACAGACTCACTATTTAAAACTGATGCTTATGTAGGAAAAAAATAACTGTCTTCATTTATTATAAATCAACCCTATTTTAAGTATCAATATATAGGTATGAAAATACTGGATTTATTCCAAAAATGGTAGACTAATGAAATGCATCAATCCTGAATGAATGAAACCGTTAATCTTCAAGGCAAAATGCCATGAACTTATTCGTGTGGGAAGAATAGTATGTCAAAAAGGTTTGTATTCGGTTTGTATCATTCTTATCTGTGAAATGTTCACCAACATTTAAAAGAGAGAGTGACACATTTAAATTCAATATCTTTTTCTAATTGATTGTGAAAGTAACAGTTAAAGAAGAGGGGGTAGAGGGGATAGGAGCTTACATACCCTAGATTACACTAGATTAGGAAGCCGAGGGCTCCATCTGGTTGGAGCCGTGTGAAGTGCAGTTGTTCTGTGTGAGACAGTGGGGTTCATTGATATAAAAGAATCAAGAAGCACACAATTGCATGCACCCGGCCCTCAGGGGGTTAAGGTCTGTGTGGGTGTAACCGTGGTAACAAGGCTGCGTGTTTGTGTGAGTGGGCAGAACCATCTGCAGGATTGAGGAACAGGATAGCGCCCTTTTCTGAATTGAGTTTTGCTATGCGTGAGCGAGCATACCACCCACTGAAACCCTCCCATCCTCCACTACCCAACCTCCATGTGGTTTTATTCCACTACTTCCTTTTCTGCAAAGGTGTTACCAAAAAACCCAGGTCTACTTGGTATTTTATTAAAACAACACATCTACTATCTGTTTTTTTTTTTTTTCTCCTCAATATGATGTTTTGATGATGGTGGCAATTATCTATCTGTTAATGTTCCTTGTTTATGTAGTTTTAAAACTCTTTTTGTTGTGAAAGAAAACCGTAAAACCCAGAAGTTTCATTTAAGGACTCAACTTTTCTGTTACTAATCTGTAACACTACCTATTTTATATTTGTAAAGGTTTTCCTTTTGCACCCTGCTCTCTGACACTTCCCCTCTTTCTAAATGTTATGTGACATCAATATTGGCTTGCATTTAATACAAAACAGTCACTTTTTTAGTTAATTAAATGATTATCATATGATTGAAACAGGCTTCCATTTGTTTAATGGCTAGTAAAGACGTTACTGGAGTAAAGAGATGAGTGGTAAATAAGTTATATAAATTAACGCCATGAACAGGTTTTGTTAATATGGTAGTGATTTCGTTGTTAACAACTTAAAAAGTGCTGTCGTGGTTGGAAGTAAGCCAAGGAAAAATTTAGAGATTCTAAAAGAAACTTTGTGAATTTAATGACAAACGACTATATGTCTTCCCTCCCTTACGTGACCAGCTGTACTTATAGACACTTATCCCAAGTCACAGCTATGCAAGGTTGTCTAATACAGGCAAAATCAGTACATGCATGTTCCTCTTAATGGGACTTTCACACTTTTTCACTTGTGAGTGAAGACCACACCACCCCTGGATATAAAAATGTGACGTAAACTCATTGCAACATTCAGGGCATTGAGAAAATGGAATTTCTTTTATTACTTCTAAATGTACCACTATTGAGTGTTTTATAGTTAGATTTAAAAATCCATGGATGAACCTTCTCTTGACACACAGAGTCCCACCAACCTGTCCATGTGTCCGTGGAGGAGGGGTCTCTGCCCAGCCCATGAAGGCAGCGCTCCAGTGCATGATGGATCCGGTCCTCGGTGCACGTGGTGTGCTGCATCTTAAAACATCACCTGGCAAGGAAATGGGAAACGCATGTTAACCTGAGCTCAGAATGCACTAACCTGCCCTATAGACATACACTGCCTTGTAAACAACATGTGCAGGTGTACAATATCAGAGCATTTTACAGCAGCACGGAATCCATCTGGACTGCATCAAACACAGATAGGTTGGCTGCTGCAGTCCAGATTGATTCCCCATAGTGCTGTACAAGGTTCCTATGAAATCCAGCTGTGGCTTATTAGGAAGCAGGTTGATTAAAGCCACCCCTTAGCTATACATTTGAAAGAGGGTTTATACCAACAGCTAACTGCTAGTACCAATAAATGCTGGAACCAAGCACAACTTATAACACAAGAATATGTCACAGGAGAGACACCCTCTCGTATCAGTCCTGGTTACTACACGGGTGTGGATCTGAGCCATTGCCCCAGGATGACAGGGTGAGTCACAGATACTGGGCTAGCACTCAGACTCGAGGGCTCCTGGAATCATGTTGTAGTTTGCACAAAGCACCTCCAGACCACAACACTTCCTAACAAGCAAACATGTAAAAAACAGCTCAGAGTAAACCAAAAACAAACAAAAAAAATATCTGCTTCTCGCAAACACTACTGTTCTCAGCACTCAGAAAAATATTTGTAACTTTGGTTTATATAGTTTTTTTTTGTCCCATACAAGACTAACTTTTCTAAACAGATTTTACTGAGAGGACAATATGAAGGAATAGAGTAGGATTTACTCTTTATTAACTGCTGAGAGTCAAAATGATGCACAACGCCATCCCAGTTTGGTTTTTTTGGATGGTCAAAAAATGATTGTCAGCCGAGTAAAAAAAGGGTTTGTTATATAAAGCATACCCATCCTTTCTGCATAATGTAGCTCAATAATGTTCAGCTCAGGTGCTTGGGTGGATAAACCATAAGCCTACACCTGCTGTCAGCAGGTAGTTTGAAAGGAAACAAGATGATGCTGCCTGTTCTTATGCCATCAGGGAAAATTAAAAGAAAGAAAACCCAAATTACTCATTTCAGTAGTTTTACAGCTGATGTAGGCAAAACCAGGGGAATTTGTATGAAACGTTGGCATCTGTAAGCGGTGACATTACAGCTGCAATTGCAAGTGCTTTAAACGGGGCAGCCATTTAAAGAAACACTATTTCAGATGCTAATATGTCCCTTGGCTTCCTCATTTTAAACCATAACTGATCTTAACCATGAGTCAACCAAGCAGGAGCTATTCGCTCATAGAAAGTGTGAAACTGACTGGACTGTGCAATAAGTTCATTAACCACAAACATGTGAGGTTTCCTGACACTGAGTGAAACAAACAAAACTGGAACATGTACTTCCCTCATTTTCTTGCTGTGTACTAACTTGTTGTTATATTTTATGTACCAGACTTCCTCAGAAGACAAGTAGGGATGTATTGGGAAACATGCACATTTATTAAAACCTTTTACACTAAAAGCGAATAGGGTTACATGGCAATTACACCATAAATACACACGCCTGCGTCTAAATGCAGCATAAACAACAATGCGTCGCATTCGGTAATGAAACACTTAGATAGATTGTAACGACACAACCAGCTGTGCAATCTGTGTTATTACAGTGAGACACTTAATACTATTACCAATATCAACGACATACTGGCACATTATCCCGTATGCCTCTTCATTCAGATACAGCTTTGTTGGTTTGTGCAAAAAGACCCTAGATATGCCATACAGCTCAAACCTTGCACCAAGGGTACTTTATCAGAGTGCAGATTGAAAATCGTCAATTTAATGAGAAATGACCAGTAGACACAGAGTCCAGGTTACAGGACAACTATGCTTCTACCTCACTGTATTATCAGCTTCATTATGTAGCTCTACCACACATGAACCACACTATTGCTGTTACACTTTGTGAAGCCTGGCTAGTAAACGTGTGTTGATTTACCAGACGGCGAATGCAGTTCAACTCACAGCTGCCCCCTCGACACAGGCACTGCTGGAAGAATGTCTTCCTGGACATCCTGTCAAACAAAAAGCAGGATGCGCCGGGTCTGTCCAGCGACTGGAGGACTTTTCTGAGCTCACATGGAAAACTGACCCAGAACCCAGGGAAAGAAAACCAAGCAAACCTACCTGTTCTGGGGTCGATAATTCCAAAGCTTGCAGCATTAACCGTTTCACTCTGCCGCAGAGCTCAGAAGGTAACAGCCATCATGGATCCTTTATGGCTGAATATTTCACAGAAGCAGACGGATTGGTACTTCCTCACATTGTTTAGATGGCAGAGCTGTCGGTGAAACAGCAGATCACAGAGCATGTGCTGCACCAGCATACAGGAGCTTGTTTTTGTGCGTGTGATTGTCCAGCTGATACCAAAGCATCAGATACTGTGTGGGATTTGCATGCCAAGCAATAAGGAACGACAGGCCGATTTGCATTACTTTGTTCTACTGATAAACATTAGTAAAATAATGGGGTTTATTGCTATATCAACACTCCAAGAAAATGAAAATCAGTAAATCCAAAATAACAAGTGAACATAAATGATATTTTATGGTTAACAAGTTATCATATAAAATGACATACTGCTAGTTTGGAATTTAAGAAAACACTGACAGCACGCTGTACATGAAAGTGATTGCGATATACCTTTAAAGAACTTTGTAAATGCAGTCTCAATGCTGCAGTCTTAAAGTTCCAATGACGGGTGCTACAGTAGGTGTAATAACAGCACACAGGAAGGATTGTGGCTGTGCTCGCAAAGTCCCTTCAGATCCCTTTGAAAAATCAGTTGTCTCAGTGGAATCGCAAAGCTCCAACAGGGTTATTTCACTTAGAAAAGTTTCCAAAAAAAAGAATTGTTGTACTAAGCTTTATGCATGGGTTTGAATTATGTTCAGTCAATCACAGTACTCCGATTTAAAAAAAAAAAAAAAAAATGTTTTATTACTTTGCTCAAAGTGACAGTCAAATATGTGCCTGTACAATGTCTGACTTTACAAAGGGGTTCTAAAACGATCCAGAGAACTGTACAAATACCATGTGCCTCGTGCTCGTATTTTTAGACATTCAAGTCCGGTGTGGTAACATTTCTCAATCCCCTACTTACTCCAGTGAAACAGTAACTTATATTTAAAAAAAAAAAAAAAAAACTTGTTTGTACATTTGTTTTTTTAAAGCTGTTCTCGCTTTTAAATAAAAGCAGGGCCTCTCAAAACTATAGCGCGTGCTCACTGTCTTTTACCTTACAAAGACGACACTCTCCTGAACAGAATCCCCTGCATGTATTCTCTAACATATAAAAGATGCCTCTCAATACAGCAGGACTAGGACTAGCTTCTGTGTCCACTGCTATGGGAATGATTTCTCAATAAGCAGCAATACTGTGGGCGATTCAGTCTGATTTTCCCTAATTTGAGGCAGTAATCATTCACATCGAATCACTAGCTTTACTTTACACCACGTTCTGTTGCTGTGGGAATCACTACTACAAGCAGCCTGTGTATCATTAGCAGGCACTTTTATCCACAGAAAAGAAACAAAATATAGAAATACTAAATTAAAAATTGTAAAATGTTTCTCGTAAGAAGGAAAAAATAAGATAGAAAAAGAAAAGCAAGGATACAGAGAGAACATTTAAAAATAAATTAAGAATATTAAACATTTAAAATACACAAGTAACTAATAAAATAACGCAACACATAACACAGAACAGCCCCAAAACAGCCAGTGTCTTTTCCCGGGAAGGGATGATTGATCCATAGCAATCCTTCATCGCAGGCAGCAGAAACAGGTGTGTGATGGACACAGGTGAAAACAACAATTATCATGAACCAGCTGAACACAGAGCTTTAACCCACAAGTCATTAATGTACAAGTCATGCCTGATTCATCTCAGCAGCTGTACAAAATGCACACTTCCTTTCTAAATAAAGCCTATAGTCTATTGAGAAGCCAAAAATAAACACATAGTTAATAGGTAAGCCTGTAATAACCAAAGCTAATTTTCTCAAGATTCACAAGAGCCCTGTTTTGCTGTTGTTTTATTTGCACTTTGACTCGGCTGTCCTATTATCTGTGGCACAGAAAAGAGAACAATTTATATTCAATGCAACATTGAACAATTTATATTCAATGCAACATTGAACAATTTATATTCAATGCAACACTACAACAGAAGCCTCACTCACCCAATCTTTGTAACATGCACTTATTTTCTGCGATTTCTTAAAACCATGATATCCTCCACAGACTTTGTGAAAAAGATTATTTTTCCCCTCTAATGAAAACAACTTAGTTCATCCCTGCAAGTTCAAAATGCAATATGGACATTCAGTTTATTATTTTAAATGAAGCTTTTCTTTGCAGTCAAACCTGGTCATAATGACCACTTCCTGTACAGAATAGGTGATCTGCACTCTTCCATAATAAAATACTCAATATGCAGGATATATAGAAATACATTAGTGAGTTCTACCTCTTTTGGTGTAAATCTCCTGTGAATTTGAAACGTGACTGTGAACACGCTTGTGTATTTGCTCACGCAGTGTTCTAGAGCAGGCATGTCAGTTACAATGTTACATTAATAAAGTGTTGGAATATGTACAAGGCTGGTGTTGTACTATATCATTTACATAATTGCAGTATCAATGACTCTACAGCACCTTGGTCACACTCCCAAAACCACAAAACAGTCCAAAATAAGTGGACTTCCACTGAGGAAGCAGGTGCTCCAGCGATACTCTATTGTTTTAGGTCAGAAACAGGCAAGTGGAGCAGGCTAGATAATACTAAATCACTGCCAATTGCACTTTGTGAAGTCAATATTGTTCGCTAGCTTTGATGTCCCACATAATAATGTGTATCTATTAAAAGATCATATCCAAATTACACACCAATCCACTCTGCAAAGAGAGGAGCCCCTTCTTTATTGCTATTCAAACTGAGTAGAACAGAGCAGGATTCAACCCTGGTAGCTTAGGGATTAAGTTTTCTATCCACTGAGCTACAGCGAGCGACTTGAGTAAGACAAAATCACTGGGTGGTATTTAGAACAGCAGGCCAGGATCATGAATATCCTCATATTATATTTATTTAAACAGGGGATTTACCCATTGAGACCGAGGCCTTGTTTACAAGGGGGTCCTGGAAAACAATAAAAAAAAGACAACTGCAATGTATAAAAAACGAATTACAATGTTCAGACAACGCAACAGAAAACACATGTGTGGCAACCTTAATCAGCAGCACATAGAGATCAAAGAACAGAATTAATAAGACAGGTATATATTTGTTAAGGTGGAGTGAAAGAGAAGCATTGGCAGGAGGCTCCAATCCCCCTGTTACTCCTCCTGTTCCCTGGAGTGTAGATTGTAACCTCGCATTACTATTCACTGCTAGTGATCCCAGCTGTCTCTCTAGAAGGCACTCCACCAGGGATTTGTGAAGCAGCTCCGCAATAAACGTGAAGGGTTAAAGACGATTATGTCAGTTAAAGCAAAGACCCCTGAAGGTGCGACAGAAAAACAAAATCAGGAAAGAAAGGCTGCTTTTAGACCCCGTGCTTCATTTCCTCTTCCTATTGTTGATCTCCTCTGAGGTAACATTTCAGAATTAGGCTTCATCCTGATGTGAGAAAACAGTTGCAAGAGAGCCTGATACATTTCCAATGCGAATCTACCTCAGCAAAACGCAAGGAAAGCTTACAGCCGAGCTCAGCAAGTCAGCCCCTGCAACCACATGACTTCCACTGCATGCTGCGCTGTACAGACCCCTTGTGATACTCTGTCACAGTTATACCATGAGGGGTATTATATTATTGAGTTTTAAAATGTTCACACTGTTTTATCACCAAACAATGACTGAACTGTTAAAAAAATAAGAACAGACTCCCAACCCGTAGTCCTTGAGCAAAGAATTAAAGAATGATAACATAAACACATAACACAGCAAGCAAAATGTGCCTCTATACATCGCTCACGTTATTAAATTGCTAATAAGCAACAACACCTACCGCCTATGAATTGTGGTTAAAATTTGCACAAAAGAAAAGTTTGTTAAAGTTTTATAAATGTTTAAATATTTCTCAATGTCTAATTTACCAATACCGGTATAGGTTGTAGTATAAATCCAGATATGTTGTAGTCTAAAAATATGAAGTGATCCTTAGAAAAATCCTTAAACATTTAGATCATAACCCTGTTCAACCAAGTGATTACTTTCAATACCGCCATTAGGAAGCAGCAATAATGTAACAGTTGCAAGTAGATTTTGCTGGTAAAACTTGGGTCGTGCTCTTGTTTAATGATCAATGTACAAAACATCTAGAAATGTGTAATGAATGATTTTAACTACAATACCATATTAATCACACCTAGAGTAAACAGTGTGCAGCTTGTCACGTAATGTTACAAACCTATATCTTCTAAGGCTTCTTATCAATGCCCTAGTCCCACGTTCTTATCACACTCTATAGCTATAGTGTTATTATTCTGGTCAGTAATGCATGTTCTGAGATGCCTGATTGATTGTATTGCTGTGCTACCCTATGCCTTTCTAAATGCATCAGTGGGCTTCATGCAGTTACAGAGGGTCTGATTAAGACCCCATTTAACAACAGCACTTTCTACTCAGACCAGCTAATCTGAATTAAGTGCGACAGTTACACCAGTCCTGTCTGTTTATAGTTAGATTCCAGTTTCCTCATAGATTCTAAGGTCAAAGGATAGATATATATATATATTATATATATATATATATATATATATATATATATATATATATATATATATATATATATATATATATATATATATATATATATATATATATATATATATATATATATATATTGTTTCCTGTTTGTAGAACATGAAAACACACCTATCTTTCTTGAAATGTAAGAAATACCACAGAAAGCAAATGTATTATTTGTTAGATTCATTGCGGGGCACAGTGGGGCAGGGGACAGGCTAATGGGGTCACTGGGGTACAGGCAAGCTTAAACGTGATTCCTTATGGAGGCTACAGGGGTGCATATGAGGGAAGCACAAAGTGATCTAAAATCTATTGACTGACTGCTTACTGTAACTGAACTTCAAATATAGCGTAGCTGCCTATCAGTGAAATCCTTATTATTTTTTCCCTGCATGCATCAATGTACCATGTGAAGTTTCCTGTCCTTGTATATATTTTATAGAGTTTGCACAAAATATGAAATAAAAAATGAATGACCGAAGGGGTTACGCCAGAAAATTAGATCTATTTGCCCACTGTGGCAAACCTTTAATTTAAGGGGCTGGGGTTCAAATTTCAAAGACGCTGTAGTTTGTAACCCTCGATGACTACTGGTAGAAGATAAAAGAACGCACACCTAACTGAAACCCCTTCCAGCAACGCCTACATATGTGGAGATCTGTTTCGCTAACCTGTCATGTATAAGAATTGAAGGCAGTAAACTGGTATATTGTAGCAGATACTGCAAAGCTGCAGAATACAGACGTACTGCCATATTTACTACAGTATTCCACAATTTCTGTACATTTTGAAATCAGTAATTCAGGAAGTATGGTTCGCTTAGAAGAGCAGTGCACTACATGACATTTGATTGCGTCTCACAAAAGTAAAAATGTATTATGCCTCTTGAGGACCCTCTTAATGTTGACTCACTCCAGTGTGGAAATCCCCAAAGGTCAAATAACTAAATGAATGAACGACATGTTAAAGCTATAATCATACAGAAGCTGTGAGAGCTTATAGGACTTCCCTGTAGGATATCCGTTTTGTATTAAATACAGACTTGTATGAGTGTAGTTCAGGTAGCTGGAAATATGTTTTTAGTCAGTCACATCACATACCTGCATGTTCTGTTGCACAACAAGGGGGAATAATGATGCCCTTTCACCTATGGTTTGGGAAAGTTAGAAAGCTTTGCAGTGGTACATGTTTATATAGGTGATACTGGCTGCTCGTAGCTGCTGGGCTGTTTATAGGGATGCATTGAACGAAGATCTGGCCAGCTATTGACAGCTATTGCCAGAATTGCTATTCCTTTTCATGTAGATATATATTGTTTTTACATATATATATATATATATATATATATATATATATATATATATATATATATATATATATATATATATATATATATATATCAGCTTATCAGCTATCTACATGTTTGATTCTGTGAAATTAGGTAACTATGGCAACCAACTAAAAAACTAAAAGTTGTCAGACCTTGGCAATAACCACAAATAATATGAAGTCTGAGAAGAGTTCTGACAACGCAGAGAAGCAGCCCTTCAGACACTAGTGGGAGAAACACACTCACAAACGCAGTCTTCCTCTGCCTCTGGTTACTGCTTATGATAGCTTCCTTTAGTTGTCAACAGTCCGGACAGTCCAATACTGTACAGCACAACATCGTTACTTTTTTGGAGCGGCACGCAAAAAGAAACACCATTTTCTGTTGTTTTTTTTGTTTTTTTTAATGATATGTGCACACTGCCCCAAATCCTGGTAAATCTGCACCAAAAAATGCCTTTATTATTCAAATGTATGATATAAATGATATTTATTTAACAGTTAAGAGAATCAAAAAGTCGGATGTCTTGGTATCGGCTAACAAGTTTGTTTATTAACTTGCTTCATATAGGTCACAACGATTTGGACAAACCAGCTTCCTTATCATCATTGTATTTATCGAAAAAAGAAACATCTGAACTCAACCTGAATAAACATATTGAAACTGAGAAAACCACAGGGTCCCACACCTTCATTTCTTAAAGATTAAAAAACCTGATTGTTCTTGTGAAACATCTGGAACCTCATAATCATCAACCACTCATCTTTCTAGTTGCATTGTTTATTAAGTTGTTTTTGCAACAGTGCCCTTTGTTCCACAAACAGCCGTGTAAGAAAGCCTTAAGCTTGCCCTGGACACCCTGCTCTACTCTCGGATCACCAAATCAATTTCACCATCCTAGCTTAGCACGTCACATGAATTCTCTAATCACGAGTAATTGTAATACTGTACTAGCACACAGTAATTACAGTGTAACTACACAAATATAAGGGGTTACCAGTTCCGGATTTAAAACTGTTTACCTTCATAACAGTAACCGGAGTGCAATAGCTTAAAGGGTCGTCTCCCCAGTGCAGTGTTAAAGGGTCATCTAACACCTTTGATTCCTACATGCCAAAAAAACACAACTTTGCTTCCTAATGCTGCTTCTCAATCTCTTTATGTTTGTACCAAAATCCTGCAAGTCCTCCCCACCCTGGAGAGCTTGTAGCTTTTCTGCAATCTGCAACACTTTGACATTCAGTATTAGTTAGACAGCATGCACCTGCTAGGCAGCACAGCAGGATAAGAACAGGGTTAAAAGACCCAGTTTCAAAGCCCTGTTTTCTTCAATTATAACCACATTGTTAAGTCAGACATCCTGCACAATTGTCTGTGTTGTGTGTCTGAAGTATTTTTCTATCAATATATCAACTTAGTGAACAAAACTCTCTATAAGTTTCTGTAATTCTATCAGCTGACATGGTTGTATTCATTTTACCCCGTGTGCAGTACAATGAGATTCAGCAACTTTGATATCTATATCCAGATTTACTATAACTGTCTCAATATTTTTAGCTATGTTGTTGCTGTTTACTTTTTGTACAGTGTTACGACAAAACGCCTGTATAATATAACATCTTCTTCTGTATAAGATCCAGCTCTGTGATGGACTCCCAATATTAGACTATACAACATTGAGGCCAACACTCTCTACACACATTAAACATTACTCATTGTATGAATAGTCCTGCTGGATGAGGATCTGTTTAAAACAAACAAAGATCTGTGTCAACAGCTGATATCATGACTAGTCTTTGGAACACAAGTTTCCTTTCAGAGTCATTTTCCCCAAATACGGTCACACTTCCACATTTTCTTAAACCAAACCTTAGGCACAAAGTCAAAAAGACAAGTTCAGTTTCAGTCAAAAGTGTGAAATGTGGATCTCGAATGACGCTAAAACAAGCTACTCAAATCTCTGGTTTAAAAACCTCTGAACGTGACCTTATCTTGCACTCAATTTTCAAATCCGCAAATCGTTGCAAAAAAACAAGTTTGGCCAAAGTTATTGTATTTTGCTTTGAACCTAAACTTCTATTTAGGCATCTATCTTTCAGCATGTTTATTCTTACTTCTGCATTTTGCATGAATAACATTTCAGTCAAACAGTCATTTTTTTTTTAAAGGAGAAGTAACCTGGCCAAGGAGGAAGCCACTTTGGAAATTGCTTCCTTTATACCAATGAGATCATCTTGTCAGAATATAAAGAAAGAAAGAAGCTACTTTAACATGTGACAGTACAGCAATGCCTTTTAGACTGGGGCTGTCCAACAGATATCCCTGCAGCCATGCATGGCTCATTGATCTCTGCAGTATGTCTTTTGATTTAGAGGAGATGGCTGGACAATCTATAGGTTCAAGTAGAAGCCATCAGAAAGCAAAACACAAACAATCGGTCGCATTGAAAGATGAACCCTGTTTAATGAAAACACATACACAGTAGTGGCGTTTTTTTTTTTTTTTTTATGACTCTATAAGATCTCCTTGACAATGGCTCTTTTAGGAAACAAGGAATGCCACGTCTGTTTTTTTTTTTTTTTTTTTATTTTTTTTTATTTTAGAGTGGCCAAATATTTCATCCCTGATTTTCTCCCCAGTTTAAAATGGGAGTGCCAGAACCAATGCGATTCTCCCTCCAGAATTCTCAGTGAAGACCAGCGTCTTTGCACAGCCAGGATGCAAATCTGCGCTCCCATGTATGACTCACCCTGCACACCATGCAGCCGTGTTTCGAGCCAGATCAACAGTAAATACAGTCACCGTAAAACGCATTGTTTCCGTGTCCTCGTTCCATTTTATTTAGACCCCACTGCATGCAGAAATCCGGTCACTACTGTCAAAAGAGCCGTCCACATACAACACAATAGAGGTAGTGTGGTCCAGGTGGAGTGCCAATCTAGAATCTCAGGGAAAAACAACTTTTTAATTTTTTTTTACACGTCCTCCGCTAACTGTTTGACTGCAATAATGGAAAGTTTGTGTCCTTTCACACAATGACTCACCTCTGGCACAAAGAATATTGTAACAATGGGCAACTTTACTTCGTTCCCTATATGATGACGTCACTATCAGAAACATGAACCAAGATCAACCCTTTTGAATTGGATGGAGAGGCAGGGGCTGGACACGAAACAAGTAACCTTGCGGTTCAAAGACAGTCATCTTACCATCAACGAGCAAGCTAAGCAAAGTGTCTTCAGTGTGTGGGTCATTATCCCAGAATACAGATGAATTGGGGGGGGGGACCTTGAACAGAGGGTTATTTAAAAGCAATAAATTAGAGGCAACACTAAGTGTTAATTGCCTCATTATTCACTCTGTATTTCCTTGTAACGGTTGCCTACTTGATATAAAGCCTCAACATTAAGATCTGACCCAGATTACAGCGCAAAGTGTGAATCATTGCAGTACCGTGTTGAAGGGATAGCACCGGCTGAGCACCTGCTAGTTCCTACAGGCCCACAGACCGCCTAGTGTGTCATGATTGATGACTCCAGAAGTATTCTGTTGCCATAACCACCAACCTTACCGCAAGAGAGAGGCTTACGTCAAAAGACATGTGTGCATGAAGAAATGTGCTTGCAAAATACGTGAAAATGTGAACTTATGCTACCCTTGTAACTGGTTAACATCGCTTCAGTGTAGGGATGACAGCTTAATTAGCTTTGTTTTCATGAGCAATTGTGTACATGATTCATAAACATAAATAAATAAAACCGGTGCATTTACAGTATTAACATATTGCCAATAAATTACAAAACCCCACCTCATACAGCTGATCGACACGACTACAACAGGGCTCTTCAAGGGAGAACATATTTGGGATTTAAACTGACACCACAAGATTCCTTGAAGCTTATATTCTTATAGATTCTAGATTTCTTATTCCACTCTTATGTTACCTTGGAAACAGGTGGGAGTGGGATTTGACTCCTTGATCTATATACATAGGCACTTAGTTGTAAAGTCGGAAATATGTATACAAGACTACAGAATGAGGGCACTGTCAGTAACAAACAAAATCGATTTCAGGATGATCTCCAGGTATACACTTGCAACCAAGATGAAGTCAGAAAAACTATACTTAACAAAAAACAGAGTCAATACGTGACCCAGGCCGGTGGGAATCAGAAGCACCAGGAGATCCACTGCAGTGGAGGTGATTAAAACAGACCCAAACAGCAAGGCTAATATGAAGAATACCCAGAAAACACCTCCGAGATCAGACGAAGGGGCTCTCAGATAACAAGAGACTTTACTGTGATTCATAAGAAAAAGAAGTGAAGGTCACCAAAGTGATGTACAGTTATAGGCCTGCAATGCGGTAGCTAAATACTGTAACCCCTTGGTCTAATCTGCATTGTTCCATGTTTCACTAATGCATGTCGGTTTTCTCAGATGTGCTTGTAAAGCGCAGCATGTGAATAACTAACTTCTCACTTGGGACCCTCTCTTGTGAGGCTCGGTCTCAAACACATCCCGTTAGTGGCAGTGTGGCTTCACATTAACTGCAGTTCAGTTCACGCAGAGCTGTCACGATTAAACGTGATAGTAATAAACTGCGGCAGTGCTATCCTGAGCAGACACAGTGTCACTTTAATGAACAGGATTTGAAATGATCGTGTGCTTCTTATTCAACGCGATGACTGAAAGAATTCAGCGAGAGATTGTGTTAGCCCTGTGTAATCACGCAATTATTAACAGAAACTCAACTCAATTTAATGTGTATCAGCTTTAGCAGCGGCGGAGAGAATTCCCCACTTCCTCAGTTTCATGGGCATATCATTTGAATGGTATATATGACACAGCCTCTGTCTGATGTGAATATAACATACGCTTTTTTTGACACAGCAATCTAAAATATCATGCCATATCATTACAGCCCTATGGTCCAACGCTACTGATCCTATAAGCTCTAACTTTAATTCAGAATATGCAGAGAACAGAATGCTATAAATAAACAGGAAGCTATTGGATATCCGGAGGCAGCAGTTTCAACGTTTAATCGATGGTGTTGCTAGTACTAAGAAGTGTGATTTTAAAGCCTTCAATGTCACTTTATTAAAATGCATTAGAAATGTACAGCTCGTGCAAATTCACTGCAAGCCATTCTTTTAGGAAGCCCTGCCAAGAAGGCTGGTCTGCACTCAGATCCTTTTACAACAAGACCATACTGGCCACTACTGTAATTGTGGTAGGCACACTGTTGTATTTGTGCTAGTTTAAGAATCTCTTATAGAAAAGACACATGGTGTACATACATGTGCTATGAATAATGACATTCAATCACTATTAACAATGATAACGAGGAGCTATAACAATACTGTGTTACAGACAATGTAATAATAAGATATATAATTATCTATAACATTAAGGAGTTGTAGCATTGCAGTACACTAATGAATATATCACCATAGAGGTTTGTTAAAAGTTGTTTATAAAAGCTCAAGAGACTAATGGCTTTGATACTGCTGCTCCTCACATACACACTAAAGCAAAAACTGGGCATCGCAGCAGCGTGGGTCTTACCTGGGACTCTGAAGGTTTTATTGCACAGTCCATCTCCTTTTCCACCGGTTCGCTCTGCTGTGTGCCACGTTAGGAGATCACACCTGTGCAGTGGGTATCAGGCTCTGCTGAAGTAACCACATCCTTCACTGATGAACGGAGCGTACCTCGAAGAAAAACAAGCTGCTTCACAAAGTTTCACAAAGTGTCTCGCCTGCTGGGCTTCTGAACTGCAAACAGGACCTGAATGAAAGGTACAGGGCAGGCTAGAAAGAGGAAGGGTGTGTCTATGTTGAAAAGGGGGTGGGGCTTACCAGCAGTTGCATCACTTAAAAGGAACTACTGTAGCAAGCCGTGGAGCTCTCTTGCTTTCTGCATTCGCCTTGTGCTAGCTCTGCTTATTTCTTAAATATTATACTAGTGTAAGTATTTTACAGTGAAGCACCCGCTTCTTCTTCATTAACCCTTTCAGCATTAACAAACTCACTTTAAAAAAAAAACTACCCTAAGATAACTAATTGAATAGTTTATCCTTCCTAGACCCTTAGAAAAGTTTTTCTGAGTACGATGAACCATATCTTAGCATTGCAAAGAGGTTTGCTAAATCATAATGATAAACCTGGCAAACCATGGCAAACTACAGTAAATGTATTAGTATAGCCATGGGAAAAATACTAAGCAGAAATACTGTGGTAAACTTTTATAAGGACCGGTCTGCAGTATTGAAATAGTTAAAAAAAAAAAAAAAAAAAAGCTATCTAGCATCTTTCTAGTGTTAACCCTTACATAGCACATTGTACACTGCTTACAAAGTCATTAATTCGCAATGCAGCATTACTTGATAACTACTTAGAAACTGGTGTTTCCATTTAAGTCAAAACTCAATTTCAGCTGTAGTGTAGTGATAGATTCTCTGGCACTTCATTAGACCCCCTAGTGTATAAGGAACCCCATTGTGAGGTCCCTATTGTGTGCCCTTCATACAGAAACAAAGTGTAAACTCCAGAATATAAACATATCAAATGCACACGGCAGGCAAATGCAGTTGTTGTTTTGAACCTCGAGTTTGACTTACTTGCTTGTTTATTGCAGTCTCACGCAGAACCCCCATTAGCGCTTAGATCGGGCTCTGCTGTTCCTCCTTTAGCCATGTTGACAGGACACAAATTCAGCTCCCTGAAAAAAGTGGGTATGATTCATTTGCCTATCATTTGCATAGCTTCTATAACTTGTGTGAAGTGAACTTCCTTTTTCTTTTTATATTATTTCTGTTGCAATGTCACAGAATACAATTCAACAATAGGAATCTAACACCTGCACATCAAATACAGACCGTGCCTACAATTCCCTGCTTTTCTAAACTACTGTTTTAAGATTTCTCTGCTCCTTGGGAATTGGAAGTGCCTGTACGAATTTTTATAGCAGCTGCTTACCTAACAGAAAAATTAGACAAACTTGAGATTGTCTTTTTATATCCCCATGGTTTTAGAAACTGTAATATAGCTGTCTACTAAAGTTACCTTTATATAGTCTGGTTTACACACGACCAAAAGAGATACAGAAGGTGGACTCTCTAAGCATGCACGGACAATGCTGATTTTGTTAACAAGCAGATGTGTACCTCCGAATGCGTGACTGAGTGCCTGAAGTTATGGATGTGTCTCTGGTGTGCGATGAATCTGTGAGATTAGAATAAAAACACCATATGAACAGGAGACCAGAGTTCAAGACAACGGAGGCAGGATATACAGCACTCATAAAAGCAAATACCTGTGGTTATGCCCTACAGTGGTGAGCTGAAGAGTTTATAATGGGACTGATTAATGTTTCAGAAACAGCTATACAGTACCAGTAATAGCCCGTGTCCAAAAATACACAGGCTATAAATGCTCATCACATTTTAAATCACCACATTTCTGGTTAACACAGTTCTGCTAAAGGATTTAAAAATATCTTAGATCAGTTATTCTGATGTGAAACAACTTGCCAACAGCATGAAATCCATTTGTGAGTTAGGGCAGAGTTAGATCTATGATTAGACATGCGTATATCGTTGAATCCCACACAAACAGCAGGACATTGCCATCTGGTGTCAGAATGTATAAAAGCACATGCTGCACCAAGCAAAAAAGGGACAGGCGGATCTGCAGCAGAGGGCAGTAATTGAAGGCTACAGCTTGCAGAAGTGAAGATGGGAGGCTAAGATGCTGCTAAAAAGCAAGTGAGACTACAGGGTTTAGAGAGTCAAAAATATTGTTCTAAAGCTGATGTTTTATCCCCAGGAGGACAGATTGAGCTGTTTTTTAAATCACTCTCTTAAGCGTCAGAGGATGTGTCATTAATAAAGATCTTTGATTCACCACAGACATGAATGGAAAATACCAAGCGGCGAAGCTTAAAACAGCGAGGGGTGGATGCGTTATTCTACAGGAAGAACCGGTGATCAAAGAACCGACGAGGACAAAATGAAGTCAATCACAAGATGCATCCTAAATAAAAAAAAAAATCAATGTGGAAATCAAATCGTGTGTTTAAAAAAAGCAATGACCAAAAAAAAAAAAAAAATTTCTTTAAAAGTTTTTTTTTTTTTTTTAACCGATTTTGCAGTTAATCTGTTTGAGTCTATGGTGAGGATCCATTATAAATAATTAATAACACATCTAGAATCATCTTATAACCGTTGATATAAACAATTTTAGATTGTTAATAATAACCAGTTGTAACAGAACTAAACATTTAAGTAAGTTTCATTAAAACATGGCAGTTGCTTGTTCCTTGTTTATAATCTTTAAATCCATGTATACAAGTTTTAAAACAGATCTTTAAACTGAAGTGTGGAAAACCATTTCTTGGCCCCCCTTTCACATACAGATTGTGAATGAAAGCCTGCGGAGGTTAGTTCAAACCTCAATGATCTTAAGGAACGGGCTCTCTCGCAGGGATTCAGTTGAGAATAGTCAGATGGATGAACTACTGACACATTTTTCTTTGAAGTTTACCTCAATAATCTTACATATAGATGCCAGCTGAAAGGTGACAGGTTGATTAATATGTTTTACATATCCAGCAGTGGTTGGGTAGCATTGCAGCTTCGATGATTCAAGTACCAATCCATACAGTTGACTGCAGAAAGGCCTCTCATTTACATTCCCTACAATTGACTCAGAACTCTGTGTTCTATCCACACAATCATGTGACTTGGCTTTAACAGACTAACATATTGCAAACTGAAAGCAACCTCATCATTTAATGAAGGATTAGTGAATACATGCATCAAGATATTCTCTCAGCTAACTTTCCAGCAGAGCAAATCTCTTGTGCTTTAGTTAATATACGGAGGGAAGGTAGGAATTAACCAAATCAGAGACCTGAAAAACGTCTGAAAAAAAAAAAGAAACATAAAAAACAAAACTTCAGCTCCACAGTAATCGAGAAGGGGATACATCAGTGATAAAGATTATGAAAGGGTTCATTGTATAGTATAAAAGCATGGATGGTGTGGAAAGTCAGATTCGTTGGACCCGTCTTGCTTTATGTGCACCTCCAGATCTGCAAACAATGACATAAATTAAGTTGATCTGATGAAGCTATGGCACTTATAATGCTGTGCAGGGCCCTGCAATTAAAATTTAGAAATAAGCTTAGCATTCACTTCTCTGATCTGCAATTCAAATTCTATAACCCTGTGCAAAGTGGCACATTTGTCAGAGAGAAGACAAACCCTAATTAACTGATACTTTGTTTGCATAATACTGGTAGCCCAGATGCTGCATTTGTATTTCTCTACTGAACCTAATCCATCGTAATTAAACATTTGTCAGGGATTACAGCAGCCCCCCAAGTCCATACAGGGATAAATATTGACTGTTGCTCATAAAGATTGAACCCAGGGTTCAGAGTACAGATCAGGCGAATGTGATGTCTATCATGTTGCTGCAGCTGCTTTTGTTCAAACTGAGATGGGTCTAAATGCTATTTTACAATTTGCAGGTCTCTGACAGTATTCTATAAAGGGCAACCCTTAAGTCGATGACAATTAAACTGCATTCATTTGCATAGCATGCAGTGCCATCAGGTGGCCAAATGTGGCAGTCAACGACAAGCAAATTCCAATCTAAATTGCTTGCTCCATACTCACATATTCACACATTTCAAAGGAAACTTTCTTTTTTCTATAACAAATACACAAGATTTCAATCTGATTAAATCACCCTTGCTATTCCTAGGGACATTCCTGATTTCTTATACTAATTTCCAACATCCTGCCAACTAAAAATTTAAAAAAAAAAAAAAAAAAAAAACCTAATATAACCCACATGGTGTTGGGTTTAAAAAAACGGAATCCTTTACATACATCAGCACTCATTTCCACATTGTTGTGGATGCCTGTGCCTCAACTTGGCCTACCAAGAGAGAGATTTTTTCTTGCGACTGTAGCCTTTCTGCACAAAATGACAAAGTACGGAACATATTTCAGCACAGACTTCTAGAATCCACAAGGTGGCGGTATTTGTACATAATTAGAATGCAAGCTAACGTGCATGCTGCAGTGGGCAGGCTGTTGTCACACGTGTTAATTTGTGCGTCAATTTACAATTGGTTTCACGGACCCTGATTAGAACTAGTCTTGAACTTTCTTGCCTTAATTAACATTAGACATGCAGATCAGGGGTTGTGAACTCAGATAGCGTTTAGTGCGTTGCGACTAGGTTAACCCTAAGCAATGTCCTGGCAAACAATGTTGACAATTAACTTTACACCACGTGTTTAAGGGGAGAAAGCATTGAATGTTAATGTAAAATGTTTTTATAATAATAATAATAATAATAATAATAATAATAATAATAATAATAATAATAATCTGTTATAACAAGTATGTAGACAGATTCGTTCATAGTTCTTAAGACAAAACCTTCCCTAGTATGTAAGATATATCGCACATTACCCACAGCTAACCACACAGAATTAGAAGCGCACTGTAGCGGAAAAATTAAACAGAACACCGATCACCGGTAATCGGGATTTCTTTTAGGCGCAGTGATAGACACATACTATTCACTGTTAGAAATGCAAACCACTCGGAATGTATCTGTGATCAAGTGTCTCTCACGCAACAGTTAAAGGGGTTGTGCTCTATTCTCTCCTTTTAGTGTTAATAGATGTTTTGTTTTGATAACCGTTATTTCCAAAGCGGGGATAAGGAAACCACAGCAACCTGCTTGTCTGAAAATCGCATTATCCCTTATTGAAAACAAACTATATACACAGAAGCAGGTGTTTTTATTTGTTTGTTTGTTTGTTTGTTTGTTTGTTTGTTTGTTTGTTTGGAAGTGTGCCTTGTCTCCGCT